>NC_071998.2:20993172-21327339 GCF_028885655.2 Pongo abelii | reverse complement strand
AGATGGTATTTTACTTTTTATGTGTCTCTTTCTTCCCCCATCTATTTTTAAGACTTTTAATTGTGGGAGAATTAAATAAAGTAATGTACAAGGCTTTATTTTAGTCAGACTGGAGCCCAGACAGCACCTGAAATTAGGTCCTGCCTTTGTTAAAGTGGATTAATTTATTCCTAGCTTCAAGCTGGGATGAAACTTCTGGTGTAAGACCAAATTGAAAGAGAAAATCCAGGAGTCATGCTTCATGACAACTGGCTGAAAGGATGGAGGCCACTGTCTCGGAGGAGGAAGGATCTCAGGGAAAGGGACAGGACATGGGAAGTGTTTCCATATATCTGAAGGTTTGCCATGTGAGAAAAAGGCAGATTTGCTCAAGATGAGTGCAGAGGTGAACAAGGAAATTCTACGTGGAAATTCTTGGAATTCTTGGAGGCACCGGAGTTGCTTGAACCCAGGAGGTGGAGGTTGGAGTAAGCCTAGATCACACCACTGCACTCCAGCCTGGGTGACAGAGTGACTCTGTCTCAAAAAAAAAAAGAGAAAGAAAGAAAAAAACTTTTCTTCTGACATATTCAAATAATATCATCAGCGTTAAAAAAGATAGACAGCTAAAGTCATAAATTTGTGTTCTAAGTGATTCAAAGCTGTGCAAGTATTTATATGAACAACTATATTTGTGTAGACAGGGAAGGATAATATCACCCATGTAGAGATGGCAGGATGAGTGATCTTCACTGGAATTACACCAGCATGCTCATGCTCTTCCTTTTTCATTTTCTTCAGGTTTTTAAAATAATCTACCATATTTTTATTGGTTGCAAGAAATATTTTCCCTTCTCCAGATTTGGAGAACGGGATATTCTTCCCTCCTCCCTGCAACCCATTCCAGTTGCTCACCCCATGTTTGGCTCGACTAGCCAAGTGATTCCCTCCTGCATGAAATTCTTACATTGCTCCTGATTCAAATTCATACTAGGTGTTTAAAAATGCATAATCTCAGTTAATCCTCTCAACAGCCCACAATATCAGTGTAATTATTCTCATTACAATTAAATTCATGTCTTGGATCTTTGAGGCTGTTTGTGAGTAGCTGAAACAATGAATAGTAATTCACAAATGTGAAGGTTCTATTCTAATTTACCTGTCTGCCTCCCAAAATAGACTATGAAGACTTGAACTTTTTTTTTGTTTGATTTGTTTTTTGAGATGGAGTCTCACTCTGTCACCCAGGCTCGAGTGCAGTGGTGCAATCTCTGCTCACTGCAACCTCTGCCTACCAGGTTCAAGCATTTCTCCTGTCTCAGCCTCCCCAGTAGCTGGGATTACAAGCATGCGCAACCACGCCCAGCTAATTTTTGTATTTTTGGTAGAGAGGGGGTTTCACCATGTTAGTCAGGCTGGTCTCGAACTCCCAAGTGATCTGCCTGCCTCGGCCTCCCAAAGTGCTGGGATTTATAGGTGTAAGCCACTGCGCCCGGCCAATTTTGAACTTATGAACCATATCTTATTCATCATTATATTTTCAACAATACCTAGCATGGTTCCTGACACATAATAGGGGCTCAAAAGTATTTTTCCAATAAATAAATAAATGGAAATGTATAATAATTAATATTGCATTTGAATCATTTAAATAGGGTGCATTTATATATAATAGATCAGAGATATTTGAGGGAAATCTCAAAATAGTTTTTTTTTTTTTTTTGAGACAGAGTCTCACTCTATCACCCAGGCTGGAGTGCAGTGGTGCAATATCAGCCCACCGCACCCTCTGGCTCCCAGGTTCAGGCGATTCTCCTGCCTCAGCCTCTTGAGTAGCTGGGACTATAGGCACCCGCCACGAGCCCGGCTAATTTTTGTATTTTTATTAGAAATGGGGTTTTGCCATATTGGCTAGCTGGTCTCCAACTCCTGACCTCAAGTGATCCACCGTCCTCGGCCTCCCAAAGTGTTGGGATTACTGGTGTGAGCCACGGCACCTGGCCTCAAAATAGTCTTAACTGTGGTGAAAATACTAGAAAAAGATCCTACATGCAGTTTCTACCATATGAAATAATGCATTCTTGAAAAATAAGACAGCAGAAATAGCGACAGAATCCCTTTATAACTAGGTATCACTCCGGTAATAAACCAAAATAATTTAGTTTATTCTAAGGGATAAAACGGCAAACCCTTCAGCCCCACTCCTTCTCGTCTCTCCTTTCCCTCCCTTTTCTCTCTTCTCCCTTTTCTCCTTTCTTTTCTGTTCCCATTTTCAAACATTTACTAAGACACTATTGCCTTAACACACGTGAGGATTTCAGCTCTTGCCTTCAAAGAGCTTACTTTATAGTCCAGAGGAAAAAAAGGTAAGGAATGGCAATATCTATAACCACAGTGACAACATCTGACTTTCTACAATAGCATCAAGCCCACAGTTTTGCCCAAGCTGCCCTCTGGTGCACCATGAATCCCATCTTGGAAGACTTGCCTGATTTTTTTTCCCTGAGCACAGGCACAAAGAAAATTCTTCTCCTCATTCTGTAAATACTTACTATATCTGACTGAACTGCAATAGCAACAGGGCTTTCCTCTGGGATTAAAAGCTAGGGAAAGCCTCAAAACAATATTAAAAATGACTGGAGCTACTCAGAAGAATTATAACAACTGGAAGGGGACTTAGAGATCTTTCAATCCAACTGCCTCATTTTCCAGATCTGGAAGCTGAGAACCAGAGTTGGAAGGTGGTGACCTGCCTGTGGTCACATAGCAAATCAGTGGCAATGCAATAATCCTGAGATTATTTTAAGTAGTGCATGACAAACTTTCACATATACAAATAATTGTGCATTTCTATTTTTTTTTTTTTCTTTTTGAGACATAGTCTGGCTCTGTCGCCAGGCTGGAGTGCAGTGGCACGATCTCAGCTCACTGCAATCTCTGCCTCCCAGGTTCAAGCAATTCTCCTGCCTCAGCCTCCCAAGTAGCTGGAATTACAGGCACACGATACCATGCCCGGCTAATTTTTGTATTTTTTGTGGAGACGGGGTTTCACCATGTTGGCCAGGATGGTCTTGATCTCTTGACCTCGTGATTCACCTGCCTCTGCCTCCCGAAGTGCTGGGATTACAGGCATGAGCCACTGTGCCCAGCCTGCATTTCTATTTTTAACTTGTATAAATTTAATGAGTATAAGTGGAATATGCATTTATTTTAGTTTAGGAAATATATAAAAAGCACATCGAGCTCTGATTTTATAGATAAGGATATTATATAGTGGTCAAAAGTTTTCTTTAAATTTTAAAATAAAAAGATGAATGGGCTGGGCATGGTGGCTGACACCTGTAATCCCAGCACTTTGGGAGGCTGAGGCAGGTGGATCACTTGAGGTCGGGAGTTCGAGACTAGCCTGGCCAACATGGTGAAACTCCATCTCTACTAAAAATACAAAAATTAGCCAGATGTGCTCGCTTGACCCCAGGAGGCGGAGGTTACAGTAAACCGAGAGTGTGCCACTGCACTCCAGCCTGGGCGACAGAGCAAGACAGTCTCAAAAAAAAAAAAAAAATGAATGAATTAAAATAAAAGTATTTTTTAGGCCGGGCATGGTGGCTCACGCCTGTAATCCCACCACTTTGGGAGGCCGAGGCGGGTGGATCACCTGAGGTTGGGAGTTCAAGACCAGCCTGACCAACATGGAGAAACCCCGTCTCTACCAAAAATACAAAATTAGCCGGCCATGATGGCACATGCCTATAATCCCAGCTACTCAGGAGGCTGAACAGGAGAATGGCTTGAACCCAGTAGGTGGAGGTTATGGTGAGCCAAGATCGCGCCATTGCACTCCAGCCTGGGTAACAAGAGTGAAATTCCGTCCCCCCTTAAAAAAAAAAAATATATATATATATATATATATATATATTTTTTTTTTTTTTTAAAGTAGAGGCCAGGTACAGTAGCTCACACCTATAATCCTAGCACTTTGGGAGCCCAAACCAGGTGGATTGCTTGAGCCCAGGAGTTCGAGGCCAGTCAGGGCAACATGGCAAAACCCCATCTTTACAAAAAATACAAAAAATTAGCCAGGTGTGGTGGCACGCGACTGTAGTCCCAGCTACTTAGGAGGCTGAGGTGGGAGGAGCACCTGAACCCGGATGGTCAAGTTTGCAGTGAGCTGTGATCATGCCACTGCACTCCAGCCTGGGTGACAGAGTGAGACCCGTCTGGAAAAAAAAAGAGGTGGCAGTAGTCAGTACAATAATGGAGTAAAAAAATTATGAAAGGGGTACGCAAATTACTGAAGTTTAGAAAACATCATGTTTACTATATCACACTGCATCTCTCCAAGATGAGATAAAGGACTTTGAAGCTGGGCACAGTGGCACATTCCTGTAGTCCCAGTTACTCAAGAGGCTGAGGCGGGAGGATCACTTGAGTCCAGGAATTCGAGGCTACAGTGTGTTATGGTTGCACCTGTGAATAGCCACTGCAGTCCAGCCTGGGCAACAAACAAGACCCTGTCTCTAAAAAAAAAAAACATTAAAATTTAAAAAATAAGAAAATGTAAAGGACTTTGACAAATGTACCTGCTTAGAACATTATGAGAAGACAACTTTTTAATGTAAAGGTGATGATTGAATAGTTGGATATGTGCACGTTTAGCAAAAACGGGTTAGGCACAGTTAAGAGTAGGTATTTTATTCAGGAAGAATAGAAGGCAACTAGATGGGGGAGTTTGGCTTGAGTTTTGGCATTTGATAGAAATGATTGTATTTTCTTTTCTTTTTGTTTTTTTTGAGATGGAGTTTTGCTTTGTTGCCCAGGCTGGAGTGCAATGGCGCGATCTCGGCTCACCACAACCTCCGCCTCCCAGGTTCAAGCAATTCTCCTGCCTCAGCCTCCCGAGTAGCTGGGATTACAGGCATGCACCACTACGCCTGGCTAATTTTTTTTTGGTATTTTTAGTAGAGACGGGATTTCTCCATGTTGGTCAGGCTGGTCTCGAACTCCTGACCTCAGGTGATCTGCCCACCTCGGCCTCCCAAAGTGCTGGGATTACAGGCGTGAGCCACCGCGCCCGGCAATGATTGTATTTTCAAGTATGCCTTCCTGGATTAACAAAGGGTCAAGTAGAAACCCTGCAACCTGTTTTCTTATAACTGAATGTGAGTGAATATTTTATCAGAATTGGGTTCAAATCCTGCTTCTGCCACTTCCCAGCTTGTGCCCTCTGCCAAGTCACTTAACCACTGTGAGTTTGTGAAAAAGCTACGTTGTGAGGAGCAACTATGAGAATGTCAAAATGCCTCGAAAGGGAGAGTGAGAAAAAGACTGAAAGAAAGATGAAGAAAAAGAAAAAAAAAATGACAAAAGAGAGGAAGCCAGGTTGGAAGGACTATAAGAAGAATGGGAGCTGGTAAAATTATTTCAGACTTTATGTGCTGAAATAGTCATTCTTGTCACAAGCTGCTAGATTTTCTTCTTATGAAAACATTTCTAAGGTGGCAGATGAATATATTTTTAAAATTTTTCCTGAAACATAACACTCCAACAGGATGTGTTAGAGAAATGCCAAGAAAAGAAGGCAGAAGGAGGTAAAGTCCTTGAATGAAAAGGAAGATAAAGGGATCTATGCATGGACCTAGTGGGGCAGAAGTCCCACCTCCTCTATGAAGCCCCACTGAGCTCCTGGGTGGAGCTGACTGTCTCCTCCTTAGACCCCTGCTATATTTACACACCTTCTACTAGGGCCAGTGCAATGGCTTAGGAGCATCTCTGTTTGTCATTCCCATTAGATAATAAACCCCTTAACTGCTGGGACTGTCTTATTTATCTTATGTATTCCCAGTCCTTCTCACAGGACCTGGTCCATGTGATATGCTTGATAAACATCTGTTGAATGAATGAGCCTGTTTCTAGGAACTTGCAGTGATGATCTTTGAGGGATAAATGGAAGTCAGGAAGACATTTAGCCTGGAGTGTATCTGGGGAGATATACTTACTGTTTTCCAATAGTTGAAGAACTGTCTTGGGGAAGTGTATTTTTAAAATGTGCTCTGTTGTCCTTAATGGCACAGCTAGAACTAAGAAAATCAACCCGGCTAACATGGCAAAACCCCATCTCTACCAAAAAACTACAAAAATTAGCCGGGCGTGATGGCACATGCCTAAAGTCCCAACTACTCAGGAGGCTGAGATGGGAGGATCATTTGAACCTGGGAGGTGGAGGTTGCAGTGAGTCCAGATCGCAGCCTGGGCAACAGAGCAAGACTGTCAAAAAAAAAAAAAAAAAAAAAAAGGAGCCATGGGCTTGGACTGGAATGTACTGCCCGTGTTTACTATGTTCATAAACTCTGGTGCAGGGCTTCAAGTGCCCAGAAGTAGGGTCACCTGTTTTAAATTTACACACAAGTGCCCTATGGGATTATGAATCAGAAAGACTTGAGTTCTAATTACTCAACTTTTCTAGCAGCGTGACTTTGAGCAAATTAATTAGCCCTCTGAGCCTCAGTTTCCTTATTTCAAATATGCCAATAACTATATCTCCCTCCCGGGGTGAGATAAGGCTTAAATAATAAAGCAGGCTGGATGTGGTGGCTCATGCCTTGTAATCTCAGCACTTTGGGGGACCAAGGTGGTAGGACTGCTTGAGCCCAAGAATTCAAGACCAGCCTGGGCAACTTAGAGAGACCTCGACTCAAGGTGGCCAGGCGCGGTGGCTCATGCCTGTAATCCCAGCACTTTGGGAGGCCGAGGCGGGCGGATCACGAGGACAGGAGATCGAGACCATCCTGGCTAGCACGGTGAAACCCTGACTCTACTAAAAATACCAAAAATTAGCCGGGCGTGGTGGCAGGCGCCTGTAGTCCCAGCTACTTGGGAGGCTGAGGCAGGAGAATGGCGTGAACCCGAGAGGCGGAGGTTGCAGTGAGCCGAAATCGCGCCACTGCACTGCAGCCTGGGCGACAGAGCGAGACTCCGTCTTAAAAAAAAAAAAAAAAAAAAGAGAGACCCCGACTCAAAACAAAAAAAAATTCTTTTTGTAGAGATGGGGTCTCCCTCTATCACCCAGGCTGGAGTGCAGTGGCACAATCTTGGCTCACTGCAACCTCTGCCTTCCAGTCTCAAGTGATCCTCCCACCTCAGCCTCCCAAATAGCTGGCACCACAGGCCCACGCCACCAGACCCAGCTAATTTTTTGTATTTTAAGTTTCTCCGTGTTGCCCAGACTGGTCTTGAACTCCCAGCCTCAAGTGATCCATCTGCCTTGGCCTCCCAAAGGGATGGGATTACAGGCGTGAGCCACCACACCTGGCCAGAATTTTTTTATTTGGAGCTGGGGTCTTGCTCTGTCGCCCAGACCGGAGTGCAGTGGTGTGATCTCAGCTCACTGCAACCTCCACCTCCTGGATTCAAGCAATTCTCCTGCCTCAGTCTTCCGAGTAGCTGGGATTACAGGCGCCCACCACCACGCCTGGGTAATTTTTGTATTTTTAGTAGAGACAGGGTTTCACCACGTTGGCCAGGCTGGTCTCGAACTCCTGACCTCAAGTGATCCGCCCACGTTGGCCTCCCAAAGTGCTGGGATTACAGGCGTGAGCCACCGCACCCGGTCCAGACATTTTTTTTTTTCAATTAGCCAGGTGTTGTGCCGTTTGCCTGTGGTCCCAGCTACTCGGGAGGCTGAGATGGGAGAATTCCTTAAGCCCAGGACTTCGAGGCTGCAGTGAGCTATTAATGCACCACTGCACTCCAGCCTGGTCAACTGAGCAAGACCCTGTCCCACACTGCCCCCCACAAAAAAGCACATAAAGCTCTTAGCACAGTATCATAATAAACATTTAATTTCTTTTAAGAAGACGGCCCTAGTGTTTTTTTGTTTGTTTGTTTGTTTTTTTGGAGGCAGAGTTTTGCTCTTGTTGCCCAGGCTGGAGGGCAATGGCACGATCTCCGCTCACCGCAACCTCCGCCTTCCGGGTTCAAGCTATTCTGCCTCAGCCTTCCGAGTAGCTGGGATTACAGGCATGTGCCACCATGCCTGGCTAATTTTGTATTTTCACTAGACACGGGGTTTCTTCACGTTGGTCAGGCTGGTCTTGAACTCCCAACCTCAGGTGATCCGTCTGCCTCGGCCTCCCAAAGTGCTGGGATTAGAGGTGTGAGGCACCGTGCCTGGCTGCCCTAGTGTTTTTATTTTCCTTTCAGTCTCTTCCTAGCTATAAACATGGATAATTGAATAAAACTTCTCAACATTGCAAATTCTCTTTCTGTGGGAAACAACCCTGTTCAATCCCATTGTCTGCCTCCATCAAGACTTCCCTTACATTCATTAACTAGATGACATTGCATAGTCACTTCCTTCTGAGAGCTTGTTTTTCTATCTGTAATGAAGACAGGAGAGGGAGGAATGTCTATTTCTATTTGTAGCAGTCCATTTCCACAAGTGTATGTTAATTTTGTAAAGAAATAAAAGATTTTTAAAAATTGAACTAAACTGCTGTCTAATGTCCCTTTTTGCTCTGACATTCTTTGAGCCTGAGAATCTAAGCCTCCCTCTCTTTCCCCTGTTCCCATTGCCTTCCTCCATTCCTAGCTTCTCTCTCTCTCTGGCCTTAGAATGCAAAACTCCGTTGAGAGTGCACCATGCAGGTGTAAGGATTGCAACAAATACATTTCTCCTCTGGCCCCATGCTAGGACCTGATCCCAGAAATGGCTATAGCTAGGAACATGTAGGGAAGCCCAGAGCAGATCTGATTGCCTTACTTAGCTGGAGCTCAGCCTATCTATTCTTTTTCTTTCTTTTTTTTTTTTTTTTTTGAGACGGAGTTTCACTCTTGTCGCCCAGGCTGAAGTGCAATGGCGTGATCTCAGCTCACTGCAACCTCGGCCTCCTGGGTTCAAGCAATTCTCCTGCCTCATCCTCCTGAGTCGCTGGGATTACAGGCATGAGCCACCATGCCCGGCTAATTTTGTGTTTTTATTAGTAGAGACGGGGTTTCTCCATGTTGGTCAGGCTGGTCTCGAACTCCCGACCTCAGGTGATCCGCCCGCCTCAGCCTCCCAAAGTGCTGGGATTACAGGCGTGAGCCACCGCACCTGGCCCTTTCTTTTTCTTTTCTATTTTAAAAAAAGGAGTCTCGTTCTGTCGCCCAAGCTGGAGTGCAGGGGAATGATCTGGGCTCACTGCAGCCTCCACCTCCTGGGTTCAAGTGATTCTCCTGCCTCAGCCTGTTATGTAGCTGGGACTACAGTGGGACTATAGGCGTGTGCCGCCACACCCGGCTAATTTTCTTTTCTTTTCTTTTCTTTTTTTTTGAGGAGTCTTGGTCTGTGGTCCAGGCTGGAGTGCAGTGGCGCAATCTCAGCTCACTGCAACCTCCACCACCATGGTTCAAGCAATTCCCCTGCCTCAGTCTCCCAAGTAGCTGGGATTACATGCGCACACCACCACACCCAGCTATTTTTTTTTTTTTTTTTTGTAATTTTATTAGAGACAGGGTTTCACTATGTTGGCCAGACTGGGTCTGGAACTCCTCAACTCCTAACCTCAGGTGGTTTTTTGTTTTGCTTTGTTTTTTGTTTTCTTTTGTTTGTTTTTGATGGAGTCTTGCTCTGTCGCCCAGGCTGCAGTGCAGTGACGCGATCTCGGCTCACTGCAACCTCTGCCTCCTGGGTTCAAGCGATTCTTCTGCCTCAGCCTCCGGAATAGCTGGGACTACAGGCACATGCCACTACACCCGGCTAATTTTTGTATTTTTAGTAGAGATGGGATTTCAACATGTTGGCCAGGCTGGTCTTGAACTCCTAACCTCGTGATCTGCCCACCTTGGCCTCCCAAAGTGCTGGGATTACAGGCATGAGCCACCACGCCCAGCTCACCAGGCTAATTTTCATCTTTTTAGTAGAGACGGGGTTTCAGGCTGGTCTCGAACTCCTGACCTCAAGTGATCCACCCACCTCAGCCTCCCAAAGTGTTGGGATTACAGGTGTGAGCCACTGCACTCGGCCTCAGCCTATGTTTTCATTTGAGCACTTTTCTTTATAATTTCACTTTGTCATCCTCATCTAGTACCCAATTTCCTTTAGGGAAATCCAGCAGTTGAGTTACAGAATGATAGACTTAAAAGTGTGCAAACTGGGTAACAAAGAAATCACGTTCCGGCCGTGTGAGGTGGCTCACGCCTGTAATGCCAGCACTTTGGGAGGCCGAGGCGGCTGGATCACGAGGTCAAGAGATCGAGACCATCCTGGCCAACATGGTGAAACCCTGTCTCTACTAAAAAAAAAAACAAAAAAACAAAAATTAGCTGGGCATGGTGGCGCTGGTGGCATGTACCTGTAGTCCCAGATACTTGAGAGGCTGAGGCAGGAGAATCGCTTGAACCCGGGAGGCGAAGTTTGCGGTGAGCTGTGATTGCGCCACTGCACTCCAGCCTGGGCAACAGAGTGAGACTCTGTCTCAAAAAAAAAAAAGAAAAAAAGAAATCACGTTCCACAAAAACTGTGCAACCCGGCCGGGCTTGGTGGCTCATGCCTGTAATCCCGGCACTTTGGGAGGCTGAAGCAGGTGGATCACTTGAGGTCAGGAGCTCGAGACCAGCCTGGCCAATATGGTGAAACCCCGTCTCTACTAAAAATACAAAAATATTAGCCGGGCATGGTGTATGCCTGTAGTACCAGCTACTCGGGAGGCTGAGGCAGGAGATCACTTGAGCCTGGGAAGCGGAGGTTGCTGTGAGCTGAGATCACTCCATTGCACTCCAGCCGGTGCAACAGAGCAAAACTCCATCTCAAAACACACACACACACACAAAACCTATTTAGTCCACCCCGTCCTTATTTTTGTTATCCTTTTTTTCTCTCAAGAACCAAGTGGCTTAAGCTTTTCTGACCAAATAACATTAATTTTATCTTTTATCCTCTCCCTCTCCCCATCCCTCTTCCCCTCTCCTCCCCCTCTCTCTCCCTCTCCCTCTCTTCTTCTTTCTTGTTCTTTTGAGACAGGGTCTTGCTCTGTTCCCCAGGCCAGAGTACAGTGGCAGGATCTTTGCTCACTGCAACCCCCACCTCCTGGGTTCAAATGATTCTCATGCCTTAGCCTCCTGAGTAGCTAGGACTATAGGTATGCACCACCATGCCTGGCTAATTTTTTGTGTTTTTAGTAGAGATGGTTTCTCCATGTTGGCCAGGCTGGTCTTGTGACCTCAAGTGATCTGCCAGCCTCAGGCTCCCAAAGTGCTGGGATTACAGGCATGAGCTCTGCAGCCAGCCATCTTTTCTTCTTTCAATGTTTTATTTATTTGTTTGTTTATTTATTCATTTATTTATTTATTTTTGAGGCAGAGTCTTACTCTGTCACCCAGGCTGAGTGCAGTGACATGATCTCGGCTCCCTGCAACCTCCGCCTCCCGGGTTCAAGTCTCCTGCCTCAGCCTCCCTATTAGCTGGGATTACAGGCTCATACCACCATGCCTGGCTCATTTTTTTTCTTTTTTTTTTGAGATGGAGTCTCACTCAGTCGCCCAGGCTGGAGTGCAGTCGTGTGATCTCAGCTTGCTGCAACCTCCACCTCCCGGGTTCTAACGATTCTCCCGCCCCAGCCTCCCGAGTAGCTGGGATTACAGGCACCCACCATCATGCCCAGCTAATTTTTGTATTTTTGGTAGAGACGGGGTTTCACTATGTTGGCCAGGCTGGTCTTGAACTCCTGACCTCAGGTGATCCACCTGTCTCGGCCTCCCAAAGTGCTGGGATTATAGGTGTGAGCCACCATGCTGGCCCAGTTAAAATGTTTTAAAGAGAATACAAAACGTAAAAATTAGGAATATATGAAAAGGCATTTCTGACATTTCTGGGAAAAATGACAAGATTAGGTGAGAATAAAACCCAGTCAAAAATCAACTGGGATTCAGTAGCAGCTGCCCTAGCATCGCAGACACTCTCCAGTTGGTCTTCAGTCTCTGTCCCTTCCTGTTATCACCTGACCCCCACCAGGGTCAGTATCAATTCCAATACACTGTTAAACCCAGCCCACTTAGCTAGAGCCCAACCCCTGTAGACAAATGAGTGTATGACTCCAAGATTAGAGTGAACCTATGGATCAACAAACACGCAGAATTATTTACAGTCAGTTAGTAAAATGTCAAATGCAATTAATGAGGTTGCTTTACAAAAGTGTCTGGACCTGGCATATCACAGGCACTCAACAAAAAGTAATTGCTATGACTAGTATTAAAATTATTATTACTTAACTGAGATGCATCTTGTTACTTTGAGGACAATCTTGGGTCAGTGACATATCCAAGAGAAAGGAGTCGGTGACTTCTCTGATGGAAAGCAGTCTCAACCTATCTTTTTCCAGTCCTCCAGGAATTTTGCTGAGTAATGTTTTCTTCATTTTGTTACAGAGTTGTTTATAACATGGGAGCCCAGAGGAGTCACTGACTCTATCAGGATGAGGGCACAGCATCACTGGAAGAAACCTCTTTATCCCAGGTTTCACGTATTCACATGGAAGAACCTCCTTTAGGGGAGTAGTGGCTTATATAATTGGTTAGTTTGGAAGAAGGGACAACAGCATATACAAGGCTTAGCATTTACCTTTCTGTTTTTATTTGGCACAACCTTACATGAACCTGGTACATATTCTGATCTGTTCCTTCATACGTCAAATATAAAGTATATAGGAGATCAATGATTGCCTGGACCTGAGTGAGAGACGGTCAGGAAATGTATTACAAAAGAGTATGAGATATTTTGGGGAGCAATGGATGTGTTCATTATCCTGATTGTGTTGATGGTTTCACAGGTATGGAGACATGTTGAAACGCATCAAATTGTACACTACGGCTGGGCATGGTGGCTCATGCCTATAATCCCAGCACTTTGGGAGGCTGAGGTGGGAGGATCACTTAAGCCCAGAGGTTTGAGACCAGCCTGGGCAACAAGGTGAAACACTGTCTTTACAAAAGAAATATAAAAATTAGCCAGGTGCGGCTGGGCACGGTGGCTCATGCCTGTAATCCTAGCACTTTGGGGGGTCGAGGCAGGCACATTGCCTGAGGTCAAGAGTTCAAGACCAGCCTGGGCAACACGGTGAAACCCCATCTCTACTAAAATACAAAAAACAGGCCGGGCACAGTGGCTCATGCCTGTAATCTCAGCACTTTGGGAGGCCGAAGTGGGCAGATCACGAGATCAAGAGACTGAGACCATCCTGGCCAACATGGTGAAACCTGGTGTCTACTAAAACTCCAAAAATTAGGTGGATGTAGTGGTGCATGCTTGTAGTCCCAGCTACTTGGGAGGCTGAGACAGGAGAATCGCTTGAACCCAGGAGGCAGAGGTTGCAGTGAGCCAAGATCGAGCCACTGCACTCTAGCCTGGCAACAGAACGAGACTCTGTCTCAAAAAAAAGGAAAAAAAAAAACATTAGCCAGGCGTGGCAGCATGCGCCTATAGTCCCAGCTACTCGGGAGACTGAGGCAGGAGAATTGCTTGAACCCGGGAGGTGGAGGTTGCAGTGAGCTGAGATCATGCCACTGCACTCCAGCACGGGTGGAGCCTTAAAAAAAAAATAGCCAGGTGTAATGTCACATGCCTGTGGTCCCAGCTACTCAGGAGGCTGAGGGAGGAGGATTGCTTAAGTCCAGGAGTCCAGGACTGCAGTGTGACATGATCGTGCCACTGCACTCCAGCCTTTGTGATAGAGCAAGACCCTGTCTCAAAAAAATAAAAAATTTACACTCTAAACGAGTGCAGCTAATTGTCAATTATATCTCAATAAAGCTGGGAAAAAGCCATGTAAGTAAATGGAGAGAGAAATATAAAAAGTCATTTTATAATGGTGAAAAAGCATTTTCTATAATTACATGATTTGATTGTAAAACCAATGAGAGTCACCTATACAATTTGTGTATACACACATGGAAAATGGAAAAAAAAAAGTTAATCACTTAAAAATCTTTCAGATAAAGAGGGTCAGTGAGTTGTTTTTAACCCATTTCTTTCTTTTATCTTTTTTCTTTTTTTTTGGGACGGAGTCTTGCTCTGTCGCCCAGGCTGGAGTGCAGTGGCGTGATCTCGGCTCACTGCAATCTCCACCTCCCGGGTTCATGCCATTCTCCTGCCTCAGCCTTCTGAGTAGCTGGGACTACAGGTGCCCGTCGCCACACCCAGCTAATTTTTTGTATTTTTAGTAGAGACGGGGTTTTACCGTGTTAGCCAGGATGGTCTTGATCTCCTGACCTCATGATCCACCCGCCTGGGCCTCCCAAAGTGCTGGGATTATGGGCGTAAGCCACCGCACCTGGCCTCTTTTTTTTTTTTTTTTTTTTGAGACGGAGTCTCACTCTGTCGCCCAGGCTGGAGTGTAGTGGCGTGGTCTTGGCTCACTGCAGCCTCTGCCTCCCAAGTTCAAGCCATTCTTCTGCCTCAGCCTCCCGAGTAGCTGAGACTGCAGGTGTGTGCCATGACACCTGACTAATTTTTGTATCTTTTTGTTTTTCGAGATGGAGTTTTGCTCTTGTTGCCCAGGCTGGAGTGCAATGGTGCGATCTCGGCTCACTGCAACCTCTGCCTCCTGGGTTCAAGCAATTTTCCTGCCTCAGCCTCCCGAGTAGCTGGGATTACAAATGCCCGCCACCAGGCCCAGCTAATTTTTTTTGTATTTTTGTAGAGACAGGGTTTCACCATGTCAGCCAGGCTGGTCTTGAACTCCTGACCTCAGGTGATTCACCCGCCTTGACCTCCTACAGTGTTGGGATTACAGGCATGAGCCACTGCGCCCGGCCTCAATTTTTGTATTTTTAGTAGAGAAGGGGTTTCACTGTGTTGGCCAGGCTGGTCTCGAACTCCTGGCCTCAAGTGATCTGCCTGCCGTGGCCTCCCAAAGTGCTGGGATTACAGGCATGAGCCACCATGCCTGGCCCTAACCCATTTCTTAAAACTATTGGAGTGCCACATCTTCCAAATAGTTTGTAAGGAAAATTGATTAAAGGAAGATGAAATTTACTAGTTGGATTTCAACAAAATGCTGTGCATAGTAAGTATTTATAATTGAAAGAGGATATCAAGTTTTAATATAGTCGTGGATCTACATGTCACTGTGAAATATCTTTTTTAGTATGACAGTCTCCAAACAAAGCATCCACAAAAGCTGAAATTAGAACAGACGTGGGTTGGGTGCAATGGCTAATAAAAATACAAAAATTATCCGGGCGTGGTGGCAGGTGCCTGTAGTCTTAGCTACTTGGGAGGCTGAGGCATGAGAATTGCTTGAACCCAGGAGGTGGAGGTTGCCGTGAGCTGAAATTGCACCACCGCACTCCAACCTGGATGACAGAGCAAGACTCTATCTCAAGAAAAAATAAAAGAACAGACCTTTAAATTTCTATATCACAAATTATTTTAAAATATTCTTAGAATAAAGAAATACATTCAATCACATTGTACTCATTAAATATCACTGGCCACAAAAATATTTTTCTATAGCTAATAGATAAAATAAGATAAAAATAATCTGAAATGTTTTTAAAATAATAATTTATTAGCTACAATAAAATTTAATTTTTTTAAATTCTGTGTCCAAATCTTATTTATTTTTTAAATTTATTTTATTTATTTATTTATTTATTTTTTGAGATGGAGTTTTGCTCTTGTTGCCCAGGCTGGAGTGCAATGGTGCAGTCTCGGCTCACCTCAACATCTGTCTCCTGGGTTCAAGTGATTCTCCTGCCTCAGTCTCCCGAGTAGCTGGGATTACAGGCATGCGCCACCACGCCTGGCTAATTTTTGTGTGTGTGTATTTTTAGTAGAGACAGGATTTCTCCATGTTGGTCAGGCTGGTCTCAAACTCACAACCTCAGGTGATCTGCTCGCCTCAGCCTCCCAAAGTGCTGGGATTACAGGTATGAGTCACCGTGCCTGGCCTTATTTTATTTATTTATTTATTTATTTTTGAGACAGATTCTGGCTCTGTTGCCCAGGCTGGAGTGCAGTGGCTGATCTCGGCTCACTGCAACCTCTGCCTCCGGGTTCAAGCAATTCCCCTGCCTCCCAAGTAGCTGGGACTACAGGTGCCCGCCACCACGCCCAGCTAATTTTTGTATTTTTAGTGGAAACAGGGTTTCACCACGTTGGCCAGGATGGTCTTGATCTCTTGAGCTCGTGATCCGCCTGCCTCGGCCTCTCAAAGTGCTGGGATTACAGGCATAAACCAGTGCGCCCGGCCCATCTTTTTCTTTTTTATAGCGTGTGGTTCCCTTTGCCCAGGCTGGAATTCAGTGGTGAAATCATGGCTTATTGCAGCCTCGACCTCCCAGGCTCATCCTCCTAAGTAGCTGGGACCACAGATGCACACCATCATTCTCAGCTAATTAAAAAAAAATTATTTGTAGATGTGTGGTCTCCTTGTGTTGCCCAGGCTGGTCTTAAACTCCTGGGTTCAAGTGATCCTCCCACTTCAGTCTCCTGAGTAGCTTCCCAACTACTCAGGCATATGCCACCAAGCCTAGGTAGTGTTTTTTTTTGTTTGTTTTTTGGTAGAGACAGGGTTGCCCTATGTTGCCCAGGCTGGTCTTGAACTCCTGGGCTCCAGAGATTCTCCCAGATCAGCCTCCCAAAGTGCTAGAATTACAGGCATGAGCCACCGTGCCCAGCATAAAACCAAATATTAATAAGGTCATTTGGCCTCAAACATAAGCCATGTTCTCCAACTTAGACTTTATTAATAATGAAAATGACATTTTAATCTTAATCAGCCAACATCTTTGACTACAACTAAAATAGTTTTGAACTGAAAAGGAAAAGGGGGGCGGAGGTTGTTGATCTCCTAATAGTGGCGATGTTTTGTTTGATTTTTGAAGACTGAGTAGAAGGTCACCAAGCAAAGATGTGAGAGAGGACTTTGCAGGAAAGGATAACGAGTACAGAGAAAATTTCGTGATCAAAGCTATGGAAACATTAAAGAGTCTGGTGCACCAGGGAAGTGCATGGCTGTTGTATTCATGGTATGTATTGAAATGTGGTAGGAAAAGAGGCTGTTGGGCCATAGGCATGGATCCAGATCAGTGCTAGCTATATTTGTCTTCAAAACAGAGGTTGTTTTTATCACGTTCTCCACTGGTTTCCTAGCGCTTGGAACAGTGTCTGGCTAAGGGAAAGGAATGAAAGACATTTTACACTATGTTTAATAAATTTGCATGTTCCCCTGTAAGTGATAGGGGATTTGGTTCTTCAGCCATTCCCTTTCTTCTGTGAGTTAGCTCATATCATTTTTTCTTAAGTTAAACATGACCGCTTTCTGTTGCTTGCAACCAAAGAACCCTACCTGATTCAGTTGGCACAGTTCATCCCCTTACAGGAGATACATCCCCTGTAAGGGAGTATCTCTTTTTTTTTGAGATGGAGTTTCACTCTTGTTGCCCAGGCTGGAGTGCAACGGCATGATCTCGGCTCACTGCAACCTCTGCCTCCTAGGTTCAAGCGATTTTCCTGCCTCAGCCTCCCTAGTTGCTGGGATTACAGGCACCTGCCACCATGCCCAGCTAATTTTTTATATATTTTTTAGTAGAGACGGGGTTTCACTATGTTGGCCAGGCTGGTATTGAACTCCTGACCTCAGGCGATCCACCCTCCTCGGCCTCCCAAAGTGCTAGGATTACAGGCGTGAGCCACCGCGCCTGGCCAGGAGTATCTCTGACATGAAGAATATCAAGGACATTCAAAGTGCTTTTAGTAGTGGGCCACAAATTCAGAAATCCCTGGGTGTGCAGCCACTGGCATTTAAACTAATGGCAAATCAAGAGGGTTAGTATGCGTAGTAGATGGAAGTCAAGTGTATGTATTTAAGTCAAGTGTATACAACATATGAATGAGCAGAAACATTAAACATAACCTTTAAGAAAAGACAACAGGCAAGTGCAAACAAAAAGAAAGCAGACTATGCATTATTCATATCACAAAATAAATTCAAGGAAAGCAAAATCTATTTAGATATTTACTAAAAGGAGAGCACTACATAACAGAGCTTATGGGAACGGGCCAACTCTCCACTTACAAGAAGATTAACAACCTTAAATTTCTTTATTGTAGAACTAAGAATGAAAATACCTGAACTGAGCAGTCAGTTCAAGAAAAATGACAAAAAGAAGGGAGCAGACTGAATGAGAATTTGACCACAGTCCAGTTCATAGGTGTGGGACAGGGAAAGGAAAAAGGGCCTCTCAAATGCACAAATAACATGATCAGAGAGGTGCAAGTACAACCAAGGGAGCTCAGTTTCACAGAACCAAGGGGAACGGAGTTTTTTGGTTTGTTTTTGTTTCAGACGGGGTCTTGCTATGTTGCCCACACTGGTCTTGAACTCTTGGCCTCAAGTGATCCTCCTACCTCAGCCTCCCAAAGTGATGGTGCTGGGATTACAGGTGTGAGCCACCACGCCAGGCCATGGGAAATGGAGGTTTTTTTGTTTTTGTTTTTGTTTTTTTTGAGACAGTTTCACTCTTGTTGTCCAGGCTGGAGTGCAATGGCGCAATCTCAGCTCACTGCAACCTCCGCCTCCCGGGTTCAAGCGATTCTCCTGCCTCAGCCTCCCGAGTAGCTGGGATTACAGGCATGCGCCACCATGCCCAGCTAATTTTGTATTTTTAGCAGAGACAGGGTTTCTCCATGTTGGCTAGGCTGGTCTCGAACTCCCAACCTCAGGTGATCTGCCCACCTCGGCCTCCCAAAGTGCTGGGATTACAGGCGTGAGCCACCGAGCTCGGCCTGTTTTTGTTTTTGAGACAGGGTCTCACTCGTACCCAGGCTGGAGTGCAGTGGCGTGATCTCAGCTCACTGCAACCTCCGCCTCCTAGGCTCAGGGATCCTCCCACCTCAACCCCCCAAGTAGCTGGGACTACAGATGCAAGCCACCACACCTGGCTGTTTGTATTTTTGGTTGAGACAGGGTTTTGCCATGTTGCCCAGGTTGGTCTTGAACTTCTGAGCTAGAGCAATCTACCCACCTTGTCCTCCAAAATTGCTAGGATTATAGGTGTGAGCCACCCATCCAGGCCAGGAAATGGAGTTTTAATGAATAAGTGAGGAGCTATAGAAGGGAGGGGGTAATCAACATGGTCAAATGAAAAATGAGATCCAATAAGAATATGTCTTAAATTTCTACAGAGTTTGGCAATTACCAGTAAGAGATCAGCAGGATTTATTCTGAGCTTTCCATAGCAAGAAAATACTTTGGCAGAATTAAAGGGAAAGACACTAGAGTTGTGGTCATTTCTCATGTTTGCCATCCAAAGTCTCCTTAGACCTCTTATGCTATGTGTACTCCAATTTTGCTGGGGAAGAGACATCTTCTTTTTTTTTTTTTTTTTTTTTTTTTTTTTTGAGACAGTCTTGCTCTGTCGCCAAGGCTGGAGTGCAGTGGTGCAATCTCGGCTTATCACAACCTCTGCCTCCCGAGTTCAAGCGATTCTCCTGCCTCAGCCTCTCAAATAGCTGGGACTGTACAGGCACACACCACCATGCCCAGCTACTTTTTTTTTTTTTTTTTGTATTTTTAATAGAGACAGGGTTTCACCACATTGGCCAGGCTGGTCTCGAACTCCTGACCTCTAGTGATCCGCCTGCCTCCCAAAGTATCAGCTGATGCATTTCTATGTCCAGGGTATGATATGGCAGACTGTGGGTTGAATAACCAACCCCATTCTCATTCCCAACCCTCTTTTCCCTTGCCTGCCTCACTTGTACTCACTTTCCCAACAACCTTATAGCAAGCAGTGGCCAGGTGGTATGTATCCCAAAACAGACATGATATCCAGGTAAGTATAAATGACTAGAACTGGGCCGGGCGCAGTGGCTCACACCTATAATCCCAGCACTTTGGGAGGCCGAGGCAGGCAGATCTCTTGAGGTCAGGAGTTTGAGATCAGCCTGGCCAACATGGTGAAATCCCGTCTCTACCAAAAATACAAAAATTAGGCCTGGCATAGTGGCTCATGCCTATAATCCCAGCACCTTGGGTGGTCGAGGCAGGCAGATCACCTGAGGTCAGGAGTTTGAGACCAGCCTGGCCAACACGGTGAAACCCTGTCTCTACTAAAAATACAAAAATTAGCCGGGCATGGCAGCATGCGCCTGTAATCCCAGCTACTTGGGAAGCTGAGGCAGGAGAATCACTTGAACCTGGGAGGCAGAGGTTGCAGTGAGCCGAGATCACGCCATTGCAGTCCAGCCTGGGCAACAGAGCAAGACTCCGTCTCAAAAAAAATAAATAAAAATAAAAATAAAATAATACAAAAATTAGACGGATGTGGAAGTGGGCGCCTGTAATCTCAGCTACTTGGGAGGCTGATGCAGAATTGCTTGAACCCAGAAGGTGGAGTTACAGTGAACCGAGATTATGCCACTGCACTCCAGCCTGGGTGAAAGGAGACTCCATCTAAAAAAAAATACAAAAATTAGCCAAGCTTTGTGGCATGCACCTGTAATCCCAGCTACTGGGGAGGCTGAGGCAGGAGAATCACTTGAACCCGGGAGCAGGAGATTGCAGTGAGCCAAGAGGTGCCACTGCACTCCAGCCTGGGTGACAGAGTGAGACTCCGTCTCAAAAAAATAATAGAAATAAAAATAAAAGATATGACCAGATGGGGTGGCTCACGCCTGTAATCTCAGCACTTTGGGAGGCCGAGGTGGGTGGATCATGAGGTCAAGAGATCAAGACCATCCTGGCCAACATGTTGAAACTCCGTCTCTACTAAAAATTAGCTGGGCATGGTGGCGCACCCCAGTAATCCCAGCTACTTGGGAGGCTGAGGCAGGAGAATCACCTCCGGGAGGTGGAGGATGCAGTGAGCCGAGATTGCGCCACTGCACTCCAGCCTGGGCGACAGAGCAAGACTCTGTCTCAAAAAACAAACAAGCAAACAAACAAACAAACAAACAAAGATACATAACTGGAATTGGGGCACCCATCTTGTGAGAAACAGTAAAAAATCAAGAGAATCCCAGCTCTACCAACCCCAAGTCCTTGAGCCACTGGGTCAACATGTTACTATATGACTTCAGACTTTTTTGTGTGTGTTTTTTTGACACAGAGTCTCATTTTCTTGCCCAGACTTTGGTGCAGTGGTGCAGTCAATCTCGGCTCACTGCAACCTCTGCCTTCCAGGTTCAAGTGATTCTCCTGCCTCAGCCTCCCGAGTAGATGGGATTACAGGCGTGTGCAACTATACCTGGCTAATTTTTGTATTTTTAGTAGAGACAGGGTTTCACCACGTTGGCCAGGCTGGTCTCAAATTCCTGACCTTAAATGATCCACCCACCTTGGCCTCCCAAAGTGCTGGGAATACAGGTGGGAGCTACCGCGCCTGGCCTGACTTCAGACTTTTTATGATGTGAGAAAAATACACCCCGATGTCAACTCCTGATGTAAAGTCTGTCCTTCTATTTGAATTAATGTCTGTTACAGAAGACTTGTGACTTATAATGATGCTGATTTTGTCCCTAGGGCCATAGGTGTCTATGTTGACTTAAGCCTTAGCCAATTCACATAGAACATTTCCTTGATGACAGTGAAATATTCAGGGACAGGCATAAGAGCCAAGTCAGGACAATTAGGGCCAAAGAAACTCACTTTCCAGGATATTTTTGTGAACTATCAGAGAAGCAGACTTTTCTTTTCCTGCAGTAATTGATTAAGAGAAGATACGTGGATTGAGCCGCAGCAGCACCTTGAGGGGGAGAATCTGCCTGAGGCTCGAGCCAGCACGGGAAAAACTGAACCCAGAGATGAAAAAGAGAAAGTGGGTTCTGGTGACATAGCTCTAGACTCAGTCAAGCCTTATTTGGAGTCAGCCCAACCCCTGGAGTTTTCACATACGTGAGCCAATGAATTCCCCCTTTTTAAAGCCATTTAGGTTTGGGTTTTCTGTTACATGAAAGCAAAGAATCTTCAGGAGATTGTATTTTCCAAAGACGGTTCCATCAGTATATTTATCCCATTCCACATGCTCTTCTTGCAATAACTGGTACTCTTCCCACTATTGGGTGGGGTTTGTTTTCCCACCCCTGGGTGGGGCTTCTGGCTGCCGTAACCGAGAAGTATGGCACCATGATGCTATTGACTTACAAGGTACAGATTCTCTCTTTCTCTCTCTCTCAATGCTTACCTTTGTAACCTGGCCTCCATATTTTAAGGAAACCTAAGCCACTTGGAGAGGTCACATGTAGGTGTTCTAGTCAACAATCTTAGGTCTCAGGACAGCCAGAATCTATCACCAGATGTGAGTGAATGAGCCTTCAGGTGATTCTAGCCCCCAGCATTCAAATATTCCAAATGAGACCCTGGCCATCCTGGAGCAGAGACATGCCATTCTGGCTGTGTTCAATCCAACCTCCACCTCCTGGGTTCATGCAATTCTCCTGCCTCGGCCTCCTGAGTAGCTGGGATTACAGGTATGGGCCACCATGCCTAGCTAATTTTTTTGTATTTTTAGTAGAAATGGGGTCTCGCTATGTTAGCCAGGCTGGTCTGAGAGCATGTGCCCAGATTATCATTGTTTTAATGCAACTAAATTTTGGGGTAATTTATTATGTAGCAATAGATACACTAACACAGAGTCCTAATTGATAGAATTGGTGTTCAGTGTGAGAGTAGTTTAAGAAGAATAGTAGAGGCTGGGCAACACGACTCATGCCTGTAATCCCAGCACTGTGGGAGGCTGAGGCAGGCGGATCACCTGAGGTCAGGACTTCAAGACCAGCCTGGCCAGTGTGGTGAAACCCATCTCTACTAAAAATACAAAAAATTAGCCTAGTGTGGTGGCATGCACCTGTAATCCCAGCCACTCGGGAGGCTGAGGCAGCAGAATGGCGTGAACCCGGGAGGCAGACACTGCAGTGAGCCAAGATCATGCCACTGCACTCTCTAGCCTGGGCGACAGAGCGAGACTCCATCTAAAAAATAAAAAAAATTAAAAAAAAAAAAAAGAAGAAGACGAAGACGAAGAAGAAGAATAGTGGAATGGGAAATAAGATTGCAGAGTATAAGGAGTGAGCAGGAGGTGAGAAAAATGGAATTAGAAAGGTAGATACTCTGGACTCTGGACAAATTCCATGAAGGCCTCTCCCTGGTCTTAGAAAAGGATACAATAAGTCTTAAACCAAAGCTGACAGTCACTATTCAGGCTTCTGGGGATCATCAGAGGACTAAAGGTTATGAGTTTGACAGAATTCTGGAGGAGGGGCTTCTACTAACTGGCTTTGTGAATTTCTCAGAATTCCAAAAGGCATTAAGAAGGAATCAAAGGTGAATCAATAAAATCCTCAGGAAAGCATTTATTTCAGAAGCATTCTCTGCTCAAAACCTCCAGCAGACTTCATTGCCTCTGATACAGATAAGGCCCTTCAGCCTGGCATTCAAGGGTCTCCTTGCCATATCTCTTTCCCAATGCTCCCCTTTACATCCCCCACGGTCCAGCAAAACTGCAATGCTTGATATTCTCCTAACTCTCCTTCCCTGTGCCACCTCTAGGTGTTTGCCCTCGTGGGGAAGAAGCTCTGGAGCACCACCTGTGGTCAGAGTGCTCCTCAGTGCCTGTGCCCATTCTCATCTCAGCCAAAGTACAGAGACCTTCTGTAGTGAAGGATCAATGATGATCAATGATGAGTTGTAGGGCCCACAGCCTTTTTCTTTTATGATTTTTAAATTCAAGTTTTTTTTTTGAGACAGAGTCTCACTCTGTCACCTAGGCTGGAGTGCAATGGCGAAATCTTGGCTCACTGCAACTTCCACTTCCCGGGTTCAAGCGGTTCTCCTGCCTCAGCCTCCTGAGTAGCTGGGACTACAGGCTTGTGCCCCCATGCTCGGCTAATTTTTGTATTTTTAGTAGAGATGGGGTTTTACCACGTTGGCCAGGCTGGTCTTGAACTTCTGACCTCAAGTGATCTGCTCACCTCAGCCTCTCAAAGTACTGGGATTACAAATGTGAGCTGCTGTGCCCAGACAGTAAATTGAAGTATAATTTATATACAATAAAATGCATAGATCTCAAGTATACTGTCCTGTGAGTTTTAACAGTTGTATTCACTTGGGATGATATGGTTTGGCTGTGCGCCCACCCAAATCTCATCTTGAATTCCCACAGGTTGTGGGAGGGACCTAGTGGGAGGTAATTGTAATCATGGGAACAAGTCTTTTTTTTTTTTTTTCCCCCAAGACAGAGTCTTGCTCTATCACCCAGGCTGGAGTGCAGTGGCGCGATCTCGGCTCACTGCAACCTCTGCCTCCCAGGTTCAAGGCATCCTCCTGCCTCAGCCTCCAAAGTAGCTAGGACTACAGGCGTGTGCCACCATGCCCAGCTAATTTTTGTATTTTTAATAGAGATGGAGTTTCACCATGTTGGCCAGGATGGTCTCGATCTCTTGACCTCGGGATGTGCCTACCTCGGCATCCCAAAGTGCTGGGATTACAGGCATGAGCCACTGCACCTGGCCCCTGGGGGAGGCAAATCTTTCCTGAGCTGTTCTTGTGATACTGAATAAGTCTCACAAGATCTGACTTTTTTTTTTTTTTTTTTTTAGACGGAGTCTCGTTCTGTCGCCAGGCTGGAGTGCGGTGGCATCATCTTGGCTCACTGCAAGCCCCACCTCCCGGGTTCATGCCATTCTCCTGCCTCAGTCCCTCAGCCTCCCAAGGAACTGGGACTACAGGTGCCCGCCACCACGCCTGGCTAATTTTTTTGTACGGGGTTCCACTGTGTTAGCCAGGATGGTCTCGATCTCCTGACCTCATGATCTGCCCACCTCAGCCTCCCAAAATGCTGCGATTACAGGCGTGAGCCACTGTGCCCGGCTGATCTGATGGTTTTAAAAGAGGAATTCCCCTGCACAAGCTTTGCCTACTGCCATCCATGTAAGATGTGACTTGCTCTTCCTTGCCTTCCACCATGATCATGAGGTTTCCCCACCCACGTAGAACTGTAACTCCAATTAACCTCTTTCTTTTGTAAATTGCCTGGTCTCTGGTATGTCTTTATCAGCAGTGTGAAAATAGACTAGTACACTAAACTGGTACTAGTAGAGTGACGCGTTTCTGAAAAGATACTCGGAAATGTGGAAGTGACTTTGGAACTGGGTAACAGGCAGAGGTTGGAACACTTTGGAGGGCTGAGAAGAAAACTGAAAAATGTGGGAAAGTTTGGAACTCCCTAGAGACTTGTTGTACGGCTTTGACAAAAATGCTGATAGTGATATGAACAATAAGGTCCAGGCTGAGGTGGTGTCAGATGGAGATGAGAAACTTATTGGGAACTGGAGCAAAGGTGACTCTTGATATGTTTTAGCAAAGAGACTGGCAGCATTTTGCCCCTGCCCTAGAGATTTGTGGAACTTTGAACTTGAAAGAGATGATTTAGGGTATCTGGTGGAAGAAATTTCTAAGCAGCGAAGCATTCAAGAGGTGATTTGGGGGCTGCTAGTACATTCAGTTTTTTTTTTCTTTTCTTTTCTTTTTTTTTGAGACAAAATCTCACTCTGTCGCCCAGGCTGGAGTGCAGTGATGTGACTTCAGCTCACTGCAACTTCTACCTCCCGGGTTCAAGCAATTCTCCTGTCTCAGCCTCCTGAGTAGCTGGGACTACAGGGGTGAGCCACCACACCTGGCAATTTTTGTATTTTTAGTAGAGACAGGGTTTCACCATATTGGTCAGGCTGGTCTGAAACTCCTAACCTCAGGTAACCCACCCACCTTGGCCTCCCAGAGTGCTGGGATTACATGTCTGAGCCACTGCACCCAGCCCAAAAGCATTCAGTGTTTTTCTGTTTTTTTTTGAAATGGAGTCTTGCTCTGTTGCCAGGCTGGAGTGCAATGGTGTGATCTCGGCTCACTACAACCTCCACCTCCTGGGTTGAAGCAATTCTCCCGCCTCAACCTCCCAAGTAGCTGGGATTACAGGCGCCTACTACCACATCCAGCTAATTTTTATTTTTAGTAGAGTTGGGGTTTCACTATGGTGGCCAGGCTGGCCTCAAACTCCTGACCTCAGGTGATCCACCCTCCTCGGCCCCCCAAAGTGTTGGGATTACGGGCGTCAGCCACTGCACCCAGCCTGCATTGAGTTTATAAGGGAAGCAGAGCATTAAAATTTGGAAAATTTGCAGCCTGACAATCCAATAGTAAAGAAAATACCATTTTCTGAGGAGAAATTCAAGCTAGACGCAGAAATTTGCATAAGTAACAAGGAGTAGAATGTTAATCCCCAGGACAATGGGGAAAACATCTCCAGGGCATGACAGAGGTCTTCAGGGGAGCCCCTCCCATCACAGGCCCAAGGGCCTAGGAGGAAAAAGACTTCAGAGGGTGGACACCCCAAGGCTTGGCAGCTTCCATGTGGTGTCAAGCCTGCGGGTACACAGAAGTCAAGAATTGAGGTTTGGGAACCTCCACCTAGATTTCAGAAGATGTATGGAAACACCTGGATGTCCAGGCAGAAATTTGCTGCAGGGGTGGGGCCCTCATGGAGAACCTCTGCTAGCGCAGTGAGGAAGGGAAATGTGGGGTCAGAGCCCCCACACAGAGTCCCTACTGGAGCATTGCCTAGTGGAGCTTTGAGAAGAGGGCCACCATCCTCTAGACCCCAGAATGGTAGATCCACAAACAGCTTGCACTGTGCGCCTGGAAAAGCCACGGACACTCAAAGCCAGTTGGTGAAAACAGCCGGAAGGGAAGCTATACCCTGCAAAGCCACAGGAGCAGAGCTTCCCAAGACCATAGGAACCCACCTCTTGCATCAACATGTCCTGGATGTAAGACATGGAGTCAAAGGAGATCAATTTGGAGCTTTAAGATTTGACTGCCCTGCTGGATTTCTGACTTGCATGGGGCCTGTAGCCCCTTTGTTTTGGCCAATTTCTCCCATTTGGAATGGCTGTATTTACCCAATGCCTGTACCCCCATTGTATCTAGAAAGTAACTAACGTGCTTTTTAATTTTACAGGCTCATAGGTGGAAGGGACTTGCCTTGTCTCAGATGAGACTTTGGACCATGAACATTTAAGTTAATGCTGAAACGAATTAAGACTTTGGGGGACTGTTGGGAAGGCATGATGGATTTTGAAATGTGAGGACATGAGATTTGGGAGGGGCCAGGGGTGGAATGATATGTTTGGCTGTGTCCCCACCCAAATCTCATCTTGAATTCCCATGTGTTGTAGGAGGGACCCAGTGGGAGGTAATTGAGTCATGGGGGCAAGTCTTTCCCATGCTGGTTTTTTTTTTTTTTTTTGAGATGGGGTCTCACTTTGTTGCCCAGGCTGGAGTGCAGTGGCACAATCTCAGCTCACTGCAACCTCTGCATCCCCGATTCAAGCAATTCTCCTGCCTCAGCCTCCTGAGTAGCTGGGACTATAGGTGCACACCACCACACCCAGCTAATTTTTGTATTTTTAGTAGAGACAGGGTTTTGCCATGTTGGCCGGGCTGGTCTCAAACTTCTGACCTCAGGTGATCCACCCACCTCAGCCTCCCAAAGTGCTGGGAGTACTTTGGGTGAGCCACCCATGGTGTGAGCCACCCATGGTGTGAGCTACCTTGAAAGACCCAAATCACTTCTTTTTTTTTTTTTATCTGAGAGGGAGTCTCGCTCTGTCACCCAGGCTGGAGTGCAATGGCGCAATCTCAGCTCACAGCAACCTCTGCTTCTGGGTTTCAAGTGATTCTCCCACCTCAGCCTCCTGAGTAGCTGGGATTTCAGGTGTGTGCCACCATGCCTGGCTAATTTTTGTATTTTTAGTAGAGACAGGGTTTCGCCATGTTGGCTAGGCTGGTCTCGAACTCCTGACCTCAAGTGATCCACCCGCCTTGGCCTTCCAAAGTGCTGAGATTACAGGCGTGAGCCACTGTGCCCAGCCCCAAATCACTTCCAATAGTAGAAATGGAAATAAATGTGAGCTCAGAAAAGATTAATATAAACAAGAAAGATAATTATTTACCCAAGTTTTGGTATATCTGAGTGATGGCAGTTGTAGTGGTGGTGGGTTAAGTCATGGAATAAATGCTTAGAAAGGGAAAATTGTAAGGAGTGCTTCCTACAATCATGAAGTTCAAAAACAATCACAAATTTGGTCGGCTTACTGAGTACTTTCTTCTTTTTTTTTTTTTTGGAGACGGAGTCTCACTCTGTCGCCTGGTGTACTGTCATGATCTCAGCTCACTGCAACCTTCGCATCCCGGGTTCAAGTGATTCTCCTGCCTCAGCCACCTGAGTTGCTGGATTACAGGCGCCTGCCACTACGCCCAGTTAATTTTCTGTATTTTTAGTAGAGACGGGGTTTCACCATATTGGCCAGGCTGGTCTCGAACTCCTGAGCTGTGATTCGCCCACCTCAGCCTCCGAAAGTGCTGGGATTATAGGCGTAAGCCACCACTCCCGGCCTCGCTGAATACTTTCATACTATATCATTTATTGTCACGCATCTGTGTGATTATTGTATACTTTATGAATTTTTTATTGTACAATAATTTGCATTCATTTATTCTTTTTTTTTTTTTTTTTTGAGACAAAGTCTTGCTCTGTCACCTAGGCTGGAGTGCAGTGGTGCGATCTTGGCTCACTGCAAGCCTCACCTCCTGGGTTCATGCCATTCTCCTGCCTCAGCTTCCCGAATAGCTGGGACTACAGGCACCTGCCACCATGCCTGGCTAATTTTTTGTATTTTTAGTAGAGACGGGGTTTCACTGTGGTCTCGATCTCTTGACCTCGTGATCCGCCTGCCTTGGCCTCCCAAAGTGCTGGGATTACAGGCGTGAGCCACCGCTCCTGGCCCATGTATTCATTTTCTAACCCACTTATTCCAGTTCAAGATTGCGGGTAGCAGAGCCTAGCTCGGCAGGTCACAGCACAGGGCTGGAACCTGCCCTGGACTGGACACCATCCTGTTATAGAGCACACTCTGACACACACCTGCACATACACCCACACTCACTCAGACCAAGACAATTTAGACATGCAATGAACCCATGCTGATTAATCAACAGCATTTGCTTTGGGATGTGGGAGGAAACCACAGTACCCGAAGGAAACCCACATAGACATGGGAGAGTGTGCAAATTCCACACAGGCAGGGCCCCTGCCGGGAAGATTTTCTTTTTTTTTTCCTCATCTAAGTTATAAGGAAACCAAGCCAGGCTCAATGGCTCATGCCTCTATAATTCCAGCACTTTGGGAGGCTAAGGTGGGAGGATCGCTTGATTTCAGGAGTTCAAGATCAGCCTGGGCAACATAGTGAGATCCTGTCTGAACAAAAAATACAAAAATTACCCAGGTGTGGTGGCCTGTGCCTATAGTCCCAGCTACTCGGGAGGCTGAGGTGGGAGGATCACTTGAGCCCTGGATGTCGAGGCTGCAGTGAGCTGTGATCAGGCCACTGCACCCCAGCCTGGGTGACAAAGACCCTGTCTCAAAAAAAAAAAAAAAAATTTATAAGTGAACCCCACACTGTACAAAATGATGGTCTTCCAGGACCTGATGTATTTCTCTCACTCCAAAAATTCCCTCATTCCCCTGCTCCTTTCTTTTCTTTTCTTTTTTTTTTTTTTTTTTTTTAGATGGAGTCTCATTCTGTCGCCCAGGCTAGAGGGCAGTGGCGTGATCTCTGCTCACTGCAAGCTCCACCTCCCAGGTTCACGCCATTCTCCTGCCTCAGCCTCCCGAGTAGCTGGGACTACAGGCGCCCGCCACCACGCCTGGCTAATTTTTTGTATTTTTAGTAGAGACGGGGTTTCACCGTGTTAGCCAGGATGGTCTCGATCTCCTGACCTCATGATCCGCCTACCTCGGCCTCCCAAAGTGCTGGGATTACAGGCGTGAGCCACTGCGCCCGGCCTCTATGTGCTTATTTATATATCTTCTTTTGTGAAGTGTCTGTTCACGTCCTTTGCTGTCTTTCACATTGATTTGTACTTGGAGCCTACTTTGTTGCCAAGGTGACACATACAGAACCCAGAAGCCCACCTTCAATTCACATGCCCTGGCATACAGGTTCAAGGCAGGAGGAAAGGCCAGGTGTCTATAATCCGAAGGATCTGCACCTACTTAGGAGTTAGGCTACACAGGACTATGCAAGTGCTGCAAATCGGGTCTTTTGGTGTTGGGCACGACACAGTGCACCTGGGCAAAGAGCAGAACTCCTGAATCTTACACTACAGTAGTGATTTATAACCCTGGATGCTAATTAGAATCACCTGGGGAATTCTTGTTCCCAAATTCTGGACGTTCAGTCTGGGCATTTGGAATTGTAAAAGCTTTCCAGGTGATTCTAATACGCAGTGAAAGTTGAAAATCACTGTTCTGAAAGGACATTCACTGATTATTAAGCATATGCTGTACTATTTTGTGAAACTGTCAAGTTAATTTAAACCAAACATTAGGTGTTTTTTTTTCCACATAGATAAACTGGGGGAGCTGAAGATTTTTAGCTCTTTATCAACATCAAGTATCAAACTATAGAATGTGTCCAGGCGTGGTGGCTCACGCCTGTAATGCCAGCACGTTGGGAGGCCGAGGCGGGCAGATCACCTGAGGTCAGGAGTCCGAGACCTGCCTGACCAACGTGGTGAAACCCCGTCTCTACAAAAATACAAAAATTAGCCGGGCGCGGTGGCTCAAGCCTGTAATCCCAGCACTTTGGGAGGCCGAAGAGGGCGGATCACGTGGTCAGAAGATTGAGACCATCCTGGCTAACACGGTGAAACCCCGTTTCTACTAAAAAAATACAAAAAAAAAATTAGCCGGGCGTGGTGGCGGGCGCTGTAGTCCCAGCTCCTCGGGAGGCTGAGGCAGGAGAATGGCGTGAACCCGGGAGGCGGAGCTTGCAGTGAGCCGAGATGGCGCCACTGTACTCCAGCCTGGGCGACAGAGCGAGATTCCGTCTCAAAAAAAAAAAAAAAAATTAGCGGGTATGATGACGGGTGCCTGTAATCCTAGCTACTCAGGAAGCTGAGGCAGGAGAATCACTTGAACCTGGGAGGCAGAGGTTGCAGTGAGCCAAGATCACGCCCTTGCACTCCAGCCTATGCGACAGGGCAAGACTCCGTCTCAAAAAAAAAAAAAAAAAAAAAAATTGGCTGATGTGGTGGCGAGTACCTGTAATCCCAGCTACTTGGGAGGGTGAGACACAAGACTCACTTGAACCCGGGAGGCAGAGGTTGCAGTTAGCCAAGATCACGCCACTGCATTCCAGCCTGGGAGATGAATCGAGATTCTGTCTCAATAATAATAATAATAATAATAATAAAATAGGCCAGGCATGGTGGCACACGCCTGTAATCCCAGCACTTTTGGGAGGCCAAGGCGGGCAGCTATGCAGCACTGATTTATTCCAGAGGGGCTGCTTTCCTCACTGTATTCTTCCTCTATGGGTGAACAAATCTACCTGTTGGTACTTATGCATTCATAGGGCATGAATATGCCTTGCCGTGGATTATTGCTGTTCATCGACACTATATGATGGAGAGGGTGAGTGGGGGCAAGAAAGACCTTGCTGGTAGGCAGCAGCAAGCCACTGTTACAGGGAATCCTACAGTCAAGGTTTGCTCAGCATTTTCCCAATTCAGGGGGTTAGTCCTGGGATTATTCATCCTCTATCACACAGTTCTCCAAGAATACTTTACTGTGGCATCTCTTAGTTATGAATGTTACTTCTTTTTCGAGGCTAGTGTCACCACAGAGCAGTGAAAACTTAGGAGTTCCCTTTCAGGCTATTGTGTTCCTAACTGGTACCTGTGACTTGCCAAGGATTCGTGAGTGCCTTGTATTGGTGGGTTTCACGTGGCTGTGGCTTGTCTCCAGGCAGGCCTGCAATGAGATATGTGTATCCATGTGGGTGGTCTGCACAAAGTACAACGATGGGAGTGGTCAGAAGAATTTCATAAGGCTGAACAAATGGACTTGGCAGGTCTTTCTCCAGAATTCCTTTTGTAGACCAGTTTCCCAGCTGCAATGGATGTGTTGGCATGGAGTCCAGTCTTAGCCTCGAGGCCTGCTGAGGCCTGCAGTTCTTTTTTTTTTTTGAAACTGAGTCTCGCTCTGTCACCAGGCTGGCATGCAGTGGCACAAACGCATCCGGGGTATTTTTTTAAATCTACATTTTATTATTTTTATTTTTATTTATTGATTGATTTTTTGAGACGGAATCTTGCTCTGTAGTCCGGGCTGGAGTACAGTGGCATGATCTTGGCTCACTGCAGCCTCTGCCTCCCAGGCTCAAGTGATTCTTCTGCCTCAGCCTTCTGAGTTGCTCGGATTACAGGCCTGCACCACCATGCCTGGCTAATTTTTGTATTTTTAGTAGAGACGGGGTTTCACTATGTTGCTCAGGATGGTCTTGAACTCCTGACCTCGTGATCCACTTGCCTCGGCCTCCCAAAGTGCTGGGATTACAGGTGTGAGCCACCACACCCGGCCTATTTTATTATTTTTAGAGACAGGATCTCGCTCTGTTGCTCAGGCTGGGGTGCAGTGGTGCAGTCATAGCTCACTGCAGCCTACAATTCCCGGGCTCAAGAGATCCTCTTGCCTCAGCCTCCCAAGTAGCTGGGACTACAGGCACCCAGCTAAGGAAAAAAACATTTAATTGAAGGAGGGGTAGCACGTGCCAAGGCAAATTTTAGATGTCAAATTGAAAAAAATGAGAAAGTATGATATTTCCATTTGTTTTCACAAAGATAAGGATAATATAACACCCAAGTCTCCTATTTTAAAATTCTACCTTATGTAGAGGCATATATTGAGTATCTATTAATTAAAAAGATTTAAGCTGGGTGCGGTGGCTCACGCCTGTAATCCCAGCAATTTGGGAGGCTGAGGTATGTGGATCATGAGGTCAAGAGATTGAGACCAGCCTGACCAACACAGTGAAACCCCATCTCTACTAAAAATACAAAAATTAGCCAGGCATGGTGGTGCATGGCTGTGGTCCCAGCTACTCGGGAGGCTGAGGCAGGAGATTCGCTTGAACCCGGGAGGCAGAGGTTGCAGTGAGCCGAGATAGCACCACTACACTCCAACCTGGTGACAGAGTGAGAGACCATCTCAAAAAAAAAAAAAAAAAAAAAGATTTAAGAGACTGTATCTCTTGATAGGTCAAAGGAGAAGATGGATAAATATATAAAGCTATGGAATTATGCTGTCTAATATAGTAACTACTGGCCATATACGGCTATTGAGCAAAGCTAGTCTAAATTGAGTTGTGTTATAAGTGTAAAGCACATATCCAATTTCTTTTTTTTTTCCTTTTTTTTTTTTTTTGAGGGGGAGTTTTGCTCTTGTTGCCCAGGCTGGACTGCAATAGCGTGATCTCAGCTCACCACAACTTCCACCTCCCAGGTTCAAGCGATTCTCCTGCCTCAGCCTCCCTCGTAGCTGGGATTACAGGCATGTGCCAACACGCCCGGCTAATTTTGTATTTTTAGTAGAAATGAGGTTTCTCCATGTTGGTTAGGCTGGTCTCGAACTCCCGACCTCAGGTGACCCGCCCGCCTTAGCCTCCCAGAGTGCTGGGATTACAGGCATGAGCCACCACACCCGGCTCCAATTTCAAACACTTATAAAAAAGAATAGGCAGCCGGGTGCGGTGGCTCACGCCTGTAATCTCAGCACTTTGGGAGGCCGAGGCTGGCGGATTACCAGTCAGGAGATCAAGACCATCCTGGCTAACATGGTGAAACCCCATCTCTACTAAAAATACAAAAAATTAGCCGGGCGTGGTGGCAGGCGCCTGCAGTCCCAGCTACTCGGGAGGCTGAGGCAGAATGGCGTGAACCCGGGAGGCGGAGCTTGCTGCAGTGAGCCGAGATTGCGCCACAGCACTCCAGCCTGGGTGACAGAGCGAGACTCCATCTCAAAAAAAAAAAAAAAGAAAGAAAAAAAGAAAAGAAAAGAAAAGTATAGGCCATGCATGGTGGCTCACGCCTGTAATCCCACCACTTTGGGAGGCTGAGGAGGGCAGATCATTTGAGGTCGGGAGTTTGAGACCAGCCTGACCAACATGGAGAAATCCCGTCTCTACTAAAAATACAAAATTAGCCAGGCTTGGTGGCACATGCTTGTAATCCCAGCTACTCAGGAGGCTGAGGCAGGAGAATCACTTGAACCAGGGAGGTTGAGGCTGTGGTGAGCTGAGATCCCGCCATCGTACTCCAGCCTGGGCAACAAGAGCAAAACTCCCTTTCCAAAAAAAAAAAATAATAAAATAAAAATAAAAAAATATATAGAATACTTCATTAATAATTTTTTCTGCCAGACACGGTGGCTCACACCTGTAATCCCCGCACTTTGGGAACCTGAGGCAGGAGGACTGCTCGAGCTCAGAAGTTTGAGACCGACCTGGGCTCATATCTACAAATATATTTTTTTAAATCAGCTGGGCATGGTGGCACATACATCTGGTCCCAGCTAATCAGAATGCTGAGTGGTGAGGATCACCTGAGCCCAGGAGTTTGAGACTGCAGTGAGCTGTATTTGTACCACTGTATGCCAACCTGGACGACAAAGTGAGATTCTATCTCAAAAACAATTTTTTTTCTAAGTGATTACATGTTGAAATCATATTATGTATCTATTGGGTTAAATAAAATATTAAAATTAATTCACCTTTTAAAGAAAACTTTTTAATATTGCTACTAGAAAATTTAAAGTTTGAACCCAGGAGGCGGAGGTTTCAGTGAGCCAAGATCGTGCCACTGCACGCCAGCTTGGGTGACAGAGCAAGACTCCATCTCAAAAAAAAAAAAAAAAAGAAAGAAAATTTAAAGTTATAATATGGCTTGCATTATATTTCTATGGGATAGCACTGCTAGAGAGAAATTGTGATGAAGACCCATGGGAAATGTATCAAAGTTGAAATACATGGAAAACTTAACTAAATGGTTTAATAAGTACATTTCAATAATATTTTTTAGCATTGTGTCAAAATTATAAAGTGGCAAAAACATTAGCTTTTCATAAAATAACCCTTACTAATGAAATTTAATGGTATTTGCATTTCATTACTCTGCCAATTTAATAATTGGTATTTGGTTCTAAGTCTGTTAAAAGGAGTTTTGAATCTTCTCTGTTACCTACTTGCATGCGCATTTGTTTTTTGTTGTTTGTTTGAGATGGAGTCTCACTCTGCTCCCAGGCTGGAGTGCAGTGGCACGATCTTGGCTCACTGCAACCTCCACCTCCCAGGTTCAAGCAATTCGGCCTCAGCTTCCTGAGTACCTGGTATTATAGGCGCGCGCCACCATGTCCGGCTCATTTTTGTATTTTTACTAGAGACAGGGTTTCACCATGTTGGCCAGGCTGGGCTTGAGTTCCTGACCTCAAGTGATCTGCCTGCTTCAGCCTCCCAAAGTGCTGGGATGACAGGCGTGAGCCACCATGCTGGCCTGCATGTGCATTTGCAATTACAAATGTAGTGACCCAGGAATGTTGTACTGACACTCACATTCTAGTAGATGCATGGCCAAAAACAATTTGATTTCCCAAAATGGTCAACAACACTCAGTAAGGTTCCCAACAAAACAAAGTACATTTTTCTTACATTTACACAGCAGTTTGGTTCCTGGAAAATTCAGTGAATGTTAAAACCATGCAAAAATACTTCTCTTTGTGTGTATGTGGCGTGGGGGCGTGTATGTAAAACAGAATCAGCTCAGATCATTATAAACAGATTTTTATCTTACAGGAATCTCTGGTGATACAGTGGAAAATCCTAAAAGACACAAAGCAATTATTTGCTATGAAGAGAGTGTGGCATCCCTGCCCTCCCCCATTACATGCTTATAGCATCTCAATATTTTGTAAACATTTTTTGGGGGGAATAATTATAGATTCACAGGAACTTCCAAAGAAATGTCCAGGAAGTTCCAGTGCACCCTTCACTCCATTCTCCCTCAATGTTAATATCTTCCATGGCTACAGTGCAATAACAAAACCAGGAAATCAACATTGGTACAATGCACAGAGCCTATTCAGATAGGAAACCAACATTGGTATAATCCTCATAGCTTCTTCAGACTTCACCCATTATACTTGCAGTCATTAGTGTGTGTGTATGTGTCTTGCTTTATATAACATTACCACATGCCTAGCTTTGTATAATTACCATTATAATCAAGATACACAACTGTCGAGTAGGGAGGGATCGTGGCGGTGAGGAGGCAGGACTAGATTGCAGCTCCCACTTGGATGGACAGAGCAGTGTGTAGCCTCTCGCACCGTGAACTTTTGCTCCAGAAGTACTGCGGGAATAGATCAGGAAAGCCAAGAGAACCCACAGACCCTAGGAAGGAAGCAGATTGCTCCTGCAGGACCTGGGAGACACCCTAAATACTGTGTTGGTATCCATGGCTGAGAGACCTACAGATGGTCACATCACATGACTCTGTGCAGACAACCCCCAGTATTAGCCAGGAGCCTGGTAGACCTGCTGGGTGGCTAGATCCAGAAGAGAGATAACAATCACTACAGCTCTGCTCTCAGGAAACCACATCCCTAGGAAAATGTTCCCACATCAAGGGAACACCCCATGGGACAAAAGAATCCGAACAACAGCCTTGATCCCTAGACCTTCCCTCTGACAAAGCCTATATCAATGAGAAGGAACCAGAAAACCAACTCTGGTAATATGACAAAACAAGTTCTTCAACACTCTGCAAAAATCACACCAGCTCAGAAGCGATGGATACAACCAAGAAGAAATCCTTGATTTTCCTGAAAAAGAATTCAGAAGGTCAGTTATTAAGCTAATCAAGGAGGCACCAGAAAAAGGCAGAGCTCAATTTAAGGAAGTCACAAAAATGATATAAGAAATGAAGGAAGAAATCTTCAGTGAAAAAGATAGCATAAATAAAAAACAATAAAAACTTCAGGAAACAATGGATGCACTTATAGAAATGCAAATGCTCTGGAAAGTCTCAGCAATAGAATTGAACAAGCAGAAGAAAGAATTCAGGGCTCGAAGACAAGGTTTTCAAATTAACCCAATTCAACAAAGACAAAGAAAAAAGAATAAGAAAATATGAACAAAGCCTCCCAGATGTCTAGGATTATGTTAAACGACCAAACCTAAGAATAATCGGCATTCCTGAGGAAGAAGAGAAACCTAAAAATTTGGAAAACATATTTGGGGGAATAATCAAGGAAAACTTCCCCAGCCTTGCTAGAAACCTAGACATCCAAATACAAGAAGCTCAAAGAACACCTGGGAAATTCATCGCAAAAAGATCATCACCAAAAAAAAAAAAAAAAAAAAATGGCCGGGCGCGGTGGCTCATGCCTGTAATCCCAGCGCTTTGGGAGGCTGAGGCGGGCGGATCACCTGAGGTTGGGAGTTGGAGACCAGCCTGACCGATATGGAGAAACTCCATCTCTACTAAAAATACAAAAATTAGCCAGTGTCGTGGTGCACGACTGTAGTTCCAGCTACTCAGGAGGCTGAGGTAGGAAAATCACTTGAACCCAGGAGGTGGAGGTTGCAATGAGCTGAGATCGTGCCCCTGCACTCTAGCCTGGGTAAACAGAGTAAGACTCTGTCTAGTAAAAAAAAAAGGATCATCTCCAAGGCACATTGTTGTCAGATTATCTAAAGTTAAGATGAAGGAAAGAATCTTTTTTTTTTTGAGATGGAGTTTCGCTCTTGTTGCCCAAGCTGGAGTGCAATGGCGCAATCTCGGCTCACCGCAACCTCTGCCTCCCGGGTTCAAGCGATTCTTCTGCCTCAGCCTCCTGAGTAGCTGGGATTACAGGCATGTGCCACCACGCCCGGCTAATTTTGTATTTATGGAGGAGACGGGGTTTCTCCACGTTGGTCAGGCTAGTCTTGAACTCCCGACCTCAGGTGATCCGCCCGCCTCGGCCTCCCAAAGTGCTGAGATTACAGGCATGAGCCACCTCGCCCAGCCCTACCTAGATTGGCGTTTATTATTATTATTATTATTGTTTGTTTGTTTGTTTTTTGAGACGGAGTTTCGCTCTTGTTGCCCAGGCTGGAGTGCAATGATGAGATCTGGGCTCGCCGCAACCTCCAATTGGCTGTTTTTACTTAGTATGATTCACTTGAGGTTCATCCAAGTTGTATGTGTTAATAGCTCTTTCACTTTTATTGCTGCGTAGTAATCCACGGTTTGAATGTTCCGCAGTTCGGCCATTTATCTATTGAAAGACATTTAGAGGCTGGGCGTGGTTGCTCATGCCTGTAATCCCAACACTTTGGGAGGCCAAGGCAGGCAGGATCACTTGAGCCCAGAAGTTTAAGATCAGCCTGGGCAACATGGCAAACCCCCGTCTCTACAGAAAAATGAAAATTAGCCAGGCTTGGTGGTTCACACCTGTAGTCTCACCTACTCAGAAGGTTAAGGTGAGAGGATCACCTGAGCCTGGGGGCGGGGGGGAGGAGGTCGCAGTGAGCTGAAATCGTGCCAGTGCACTCCAGCTTGAGTGAGAGTGACACTGTCTCAAAAAAAAAAAAACACCTTTAGATAATTTACAATGTTTGGCTATTATGAGTAAAGCTGCTGTGAACATTATTACAAGCTTGTGTGTGAAAAAAAAATTTTATCTGAGAAAAATGACCAAGAGTGAAATTGCTGAGTCATATGTTAAGTCCATTTTGGGTTGTAAAAAAAAAACAGCTCTGGCCGGGCAGGGTGGCTCATGCCTGTAATTTCAGCACTTTGGGAGGCTGAGGCAGGCAGATCACAAGGTCAGGAGTTCAAGGCCAGCCTGACCAACATGGTGAAACTCCATCTCTACTAAAAATACAAAAATTAGCCAGGCATGGTGCCACGCGCCTGTAATCCCAGCTACTCAGGAGGCTGAGGCAGGAGAATTGCTTGAACCCGGGAGGCGGAGGTTGCAGTGAGCTGAGATCGCACCACTGCACTCCAGCCTGGGCAACAGAGCGACACTCCGTCTCAAAAAAAAGAAAAAAGAAAAAGAAGAAGAAACAGCCCAAGTATTTTTCAGAGCAGCTGTACCATTTTATGTCCCATCCAGCAAAGTATGAGGGACTCAGAGTCTCTGCATCCTCACCAGCTCTTGGCATTATCACTATTTTTATTTTAGCCATTCTTAGTACTTTGACAATCAAAATTTGCCCACAAATTTCTAAAATATTACCCAGGTGGTAGCATTGTGTCTACTGAGAATCATTAGATGACTGGCTCTCAAACTAGGCTGTGCATTCGGATTGCCTAGAGCACTTTATAAACATACCTGTGGCTGGGTCCCTGCTTCACAGATTCTAGTTTAGTTGGTCTGGGATGTGACCTGGCCATCAGGAATTGTAAAAGTTCCCCAGGTATTTCAATGTACAAACAAATTCATGAATCATTGATACTATTCCCACGTCTCAGTCATTTTAGTCCTAAAGTTTCAAGATCCTGTGGATGAGATAAATCAAGGGTTGAGGCCAGGCGCAGTGGCTCGTGCCTATAATCCCAATACTTTGAGAGGCCGAGATGGGCGGATCATGAGGTCAGGAGTTTGAGACCAGCCTGGCAACGTGGTGAAACCCTGTCTCTACTAAAAATACAAAAATTAGCTGGATGTGGTGGCGTGTGCCTATAATCCCAGCTACTCAGGAGGCTGAGGGAGGAGAATTGCTTGAACCCAGGAGGCGGAGGTTGCCGTGAGCCAAGATCATGCCACTGCACTCCAGCCTGGGCGACAGAGCAAGACAATGTCTCGGGGGCGGGGTGGGGGAATCAAGGGTCGAGATCATTTCTCCAGAATAAGATTTACAGCTAGTGCAGCATTATTTTCCCAGCAGAATGTCAGTAGAGCTCAAAGGGGAAGCAAAAGTAACTGTGGCCTAACATGCTGGGTTAGAAGAAGAAACTTCTTAAAATAGATATATAAGACTAAAACTAAGTCCAAATTACATAAAAACAAACCACAAATGCCTAGGACGCATTTCAATTCCTAGACATATGATGTAGTGGTACCAAAAGACAGGCTTTCGAATTAGAAGTTCTGGCCAATCGCTGGGCATGGTGGCTCACGCCTGTAATCCCAGCACTTTGAGAGGCCGAGGAGGGTGGATCACTTGAGGTCAGGAGTTCCAGACCAACCTAGCCAACATGGCAAAACTCTGTCTTTACTAAAAATACAAAAATTAGCTGGGTGTGGTGGTGCACGCCTGTAATCCCAGCTACTCGGGAGGCTGAGGCAGGAGAATCGCTTGAACCAAGGAGAAGGAGTTTGCAGTGAGCTGAGATTATACCACTGCACTTTGGCCTAGGTGACACAGCAAGACTCCATCTCAAAAAAAAAAAAACAAAACAAAGACTTAGAAGTCCTGGTTTTGAGTTCTGGTTTTTCCACATAAGAGCTGTGGGATCTTGGATGAGTCATTTGACCCCTCTAAACTTCAGTTTTCTATCCCTGAGATCTGGAGTAATGATGAAAACCTCAGAGGTTTTTGGCAAAGCTTAAAGGGCCAGTATGTGCTGTATTTTTAACAAAAACATGCTGCAATTATGACACAATTATTACTGATAGGAAAATTAGAAATATTTGTTATCCAGACCTCATCCAACTCACTCTAACCAATATCTGATGACCACATTTTATGTAATATTTAATATATATTATCATGGCCAGGCACAGTGGCGCATGCCTGTAATCCCAGCACTGTGGGCGGCATGGCAGGTGGATCACTTGAGGTCAGGAATTTGAGACCATCCTGGCCAACATGGTGAAACTCCGTCTCTACTAAAATTCCAAAAATTAGCCGGATATGGGGGCGGTGCCTGTAATCCTAGCTACTCAGGAGGCTGAGGCAGGAGAATTGCTTGAACCCAGGAGACATAGGTTGCAGTGAGCTGAGATCACACCATTGCATTCCAGCCTGGGCGACAGAGCAAGACTTCGTACCCCCCCTGCCCTGCCCCCCCCAAAAAAAGGCCTGGTGCGGTGGCTTACACCTGTAATCCCAGCACTTTCAGAGGCCGAGGTGGGCAGATCACCTGAGGTTAGGAGTTCGAGACTAGCCTGGCCAACATGGTGAAACCCCATCTCTACTAAAATACAAATATTGGCTGGGCGTGGTGGTGGGTGCCTGTAATCCCCAGCTGCTCAAGTGGTTGCGGCAGGAGAATTGCTTGAACTCGGGAGGCAGAGGTTGCTGAGATCATGCCATGTACTTCAGCCTGGACTACAAGAGCATAACTCTGTCTCAAAAACACATACACGGCCGGGCGCAATGGCTCACGCCTGTAATCCCAGCACTCTGGGAGGCCGAGGTGGGCAGATCACGAGGTCAGGAGATCGAGACCATCCTGGCTAACACAGTGAAACCCCATCTCTACTAAAAAATACAAAAAATTAGCTGGGCATAGTGGTGGGCGCTGTGCCTGTAGTCCCAGCTACTCGGGAGGCTGAGGCAGGAGAATGGCGTGAACCCAGGAGGCAGAGCTTGCAGTGAGCCGAGATCATGCCACTGCACTCCAGCACTCTAGCCTGGGTGACAGAGCGAGACTCCGTCTCAAAAAACAAACAAACAAACAAACAAACAACAAACACCCCCCCCCCAAAAAAAACCCCACAGAATAATATAATTTTATTTATTTATTTATTTATTTACAGAAATAAGGTCTCATTATGTTGCCCAGGCTGGTCTTGAACTCCTGAGCTCAAGTGATCCTCCCGCCTCTGCCTCCCAATATGCTGGGATAACAAGCATCAGCCACCATGCCTGGCCCAGAATAATATAATTTGGGGCTTCTTAAGTTTAGTGTGCCTGCGAATCACCAAGGGATCTCTTTAAATTTCAGATCTGATTCAGCAGGTCTTTGGCAGGGCCTGAGGCTCTGCATTTCTTTTGTCGTTGTTATTTCTGAGACAGAGTCTCGCTATGTCACCCAGGGTGGAGTGCAGTGGTGCGATCACTGCTCACTGCAGTCTTGCCTTCCTGGGCTCAAGCAGTCCTCCCATCTCAGCCTCCCAAGTAGCTGGGACTGCATGCCACCACACCCGGCTAATTTTTTTTTTTTTTTTGAGATGGAGTCTTGCTCTGTCACTAAGGCTGGAGTGCAATGGTGTGGTCTCAGCTCACTGCAACCTCTGCCTCCCGGGTTCGAGCGATTCTCTGCCTCACCCTCCCAAGTAGCTGGGACTACATGCGCCTGCCACCACACCTGGCTAATTGTTGTATTTTTTTAAATAGAGACGGGGTTTCACTATGTTGGCCAGGCTTGTCTCAAACTGCTCACCTCATGATCTGCCCACCTCAGCCTCCCAAAGTGCTGGTATTACAGGTGTGAGCCACCGCACCCGGCCTAATTTTTGTATTTTTTGTAGAGACAGGGTTTCACCGTGTTGCTCAGGCTGGTCTCGAACTTCTGGGCTCAAGTGACCCTCCTGCCTCAGCCTCTGAAAGTGTTGGGATTACAGGCGTGGGCCACTGTGCCCTGCCAGGCCCTGCATTTCTAACAAGCTCTTAGGTGACATCTGTGCTGCTTGTCTGCTGACATTTTGAGTAGCAAAGATATAATTTTCAAATACCATAACTCAGCTTTAATAACTGTTAACTACTGGCCAGCTTTGTTTCCATCTTCTTATCCATTCTCTGCCCCAGATTATTTTGAAGTAAATCTTGGACATTCTATGATTTACCTGTATTTAATTACATATCTCATTGAAAACTTCAAAATGCTTCCTTTGAAAAATATAATCATAATAGCATCAGGAGCTCCTCAAAAGTTTAACAATGATTTCTTTTTTTATTATTTTTATTATTTATTTATTATTATTATTTTTTGAGACAGAGTCTCGCTCTGTCGCCCAGGCTGGAGTGCAGTGGCACAATCTTGGCTCAATGCAACTTCCACCTCACGGGTTCATGCTGTTCTCCTGCCTCAGCCTCCCGAGTAGCTGGGACTATAGGCGCCCGCCATCACGCCTGGCTAATTTTTTGTATTTTTAGTAGAGACGGGGTTTTACCATGTTAGCCAGGATGGTCTCGATCTCCAGACCTCGTGATCCGCCCGCCTTGGCCTCCCAAAGTGCTGGGATTACAGGCATGAGCCACTGCACCCGGCCTAACAGTGATTTCTGAGTATCATCCAGTATCCAGTCAATTCACATTTCCCTGATTGTCCCATGAATGCTTTTTTATTGTGATTTGTTAATATGTCTCTTCAGTCATTTTTTTATTTTATTTATTTATATATTTTTGAGATGGAGTCTTGCTCTGTCACCCAGGCTAGAGTGCAGTAGTGTCATCTCAGCTCACTGAAACCTTTGCCTCCCAGGTTCAAGTGATTCTCCTGCCTCAGCCTCCTGAGTAGCTGGGATTACAGGCTCTCACCACTATGCCCAGCTATTTTTAGTAGAGACAGGGTTTCACCTTGTTGGTTAGGCTGGTCTCCAACTCCTCACCTCGTGATCTGCTCGCCTCGGCCTCCCAAAGTGCTGGGATTACAGGCGTGAGCCACCATGCCCGGCCTCTTCAGTCATTTTTAACCTGAAGATTCTCCTTCCAGCTTTTTCTTTTCCTTACTTTTATTTATTTACTTATTTTTAAGAAACTAGGTATTTGTTCTGTAGAGTTTTCCAGTGTGGATTTTGCTGCCAACATCCTCCTGATGTTGTTGAGCATGTTCCTTTCTCTCTTGTATTTCCTATAAATTGGTAGTTGGATCCAGAGCCTTAATTGGATTCAGGTTTGATTTTTTTGACAAGGCTACCTAATAGACGGTGCTGTGCATTCCATCAGGAGCTGCCTCATGTCTTCTTGTCTTTCTGTCCATAATCTTTGTAAAGGAGTCATCGGGCCTAACAATGGAACCCGTGATTGGGGTCTGCTGCCACCGGGTGGTAGCAGCATGCCATAGCCGCAGGTTCAAGGAGTAGTAAAAGGAAAGAAACACTGCTGTGAGATCCCAGACGGTAGGACTTGTCCTCTTCATTGAACCTACAATAAATCATCATTATTCTCAAAGACGATACTTCAAAGCTACTTTTATTTTATTATTATTATTATTTTTGAGACGGAGTCTCACTCTGTAGCCCAAGCTGGAGTACAGTGGCGTGATCTCGGCTCACTGCAATCTTCGCCTCTGGGACTCAAGCGGTTCTCCTGCCTCAGCCTCTCGAGGAGCTGGGACTGGCGGCACCCGCCACCATGCCCAGTTAATTTTTTTTTTGTATTTTTAGTAGAGACGGGGTTTCACCATGTTGCCCTGGGTGGTCTCGAACTCCTAAGCTCAGGAGATCCACCCGCCTCGGCCTCCCAAAGTGCTATGATTACAGGCGTGGGTCACCACACCCAGCCTATTATTATTATTTTTTAGAGAGAGTCACCCAGGCTGGAGTGCAGTGGCACAGTCATTGCTCACTGCAGCCTTAACCTCCTGGGCTCAAGCTATTCTTCCATCTCAGCCTCTTGAGTAGCGGGGACCACAGGCACACACCACCACGCCTGGCTAGTCTTTTTTTTTTTTTTGCTTTTTGCTTTTGGTAGAGATGTGGTCTCACTAAGTTGCCCAGGGAGCAAAGCTACTTTTAAAATAAGGCCGGGCACTGTGGCTCACGCCTGTAATCCTGAACTGAGGCAGGAGGATCGTTTGAGGTTAGGAGTTCAAGGCCAGCCTGGCCTACATGGTGAAACCTCGTCTCTACTAAAAATACAAAAGTTAGCTAGGCGTCCAGGTGCGGTGGCTCACTCCTGTAATCCCAGCACTTTGGGAGGCCGAGGTGGGCGGGACACCTGAGGTCAGGAGTTCGAGACCAGCCTGACCAAGAGGGAGAAACCCTGTCTCTACTAAAAATACAAAATTAGTCGGCGTGGTGGCGTGTGCCTGTAATCCCAGTTGTTCAGGCTGAGGTGGGCGGAATACCTGAGGTTGGGAATTCGAGACCAGCCTGACAAACATGGAGAAACCCCATCTCTGTGGCTGAGGCAGGAGAATCACTTGAACCTGGGAGAAGGAAGTTGCAGTGAACCGAGACTGCGCCATTGCACCCCGGCCTGGGCAACAAGAGCGAAAGTCTGTCTCAAAAAAAAAAAAAAAAATTAGCCAGGCATGGTGGTGCATGCTTGTAGTCCCAGCTACTCTGGAGGCTGAGGCAGGATAATCACTTGAACCTGGGAGGTGGAGGTTGCAGTGAGCCAAGATCAGGCCACTGCACTCCAGCCTCGACAAAGAGCAAGACTGTCTCAAAATAAATACATAAATAAATTAAATTAATTAAATTAAATTAAACAAGGCTGCTGGGTGCAGTGGGCTCACGCCTGTAATCCCAGCACTTTGAGAGGTGGAGGTATGAGGATTGCCTGAGCCTAGGATTTCAAGGCTGCAGTGAACTATGATCAGCCACTGTACTCCAGCCTGGGTAACACAGCAAAACCCTGTCTCTAAAAAATAAAATAGTCTAATGCTGTCTAATAGCATGAAATAATAGTTACAATTTATTAACCCCAAGAACCTTATATCCATATCTCATTTAATTCTCACAACACCCAGGAATATTAAACCATGGTGTTCATGTTTTGTAAAACAGTGGTGATGCTAGAGTTTGGTGTCAAGACTTGTTCTCAACCATTTCTGTGCCAGTCTTCTGCTTTGGTCTATATTGGAGTCACCTGTCCTTCCTGTCTCCACCCTACATCCCCTTACAGTGGTGCTGTTATTTTTTCTGTTTGTCCCACTGTCCTCCATTGCCATCTATTCCCCCTGGGAGACTGAACTTTCTCTTTAGTTTTTTTTTTTTTTTTAAAGACAGAGTCTTGCTCTGTCGCCCAGGCTGGAGTGCAGTGGCACAATCTCAGCTCACTGCAAACTCCACCTCCCAGGTTCAAGCGATTCTCCTGCCTCAGCCTCCCGAGTAGCTGGGATTACAAGAGCACCCCACCACACCTGGCTAATTTTTGTATTTTTAGTAGAGACGGGGTTTCACCATGTTGGCCAGGCTGGTCTCAAACTCCTGACCTCAAGTGATCCACCTACCTTGGCCTCCCAAAGTGCTGGGATTACAGGCATGAGCCACCACACCTGGCCTTACTTTTCCTTTCTTTCTTTCTTTTTTTTTTTTTTGAGATGGAGTTTTTGCTCTGTTGCCCAGGCTGGAGTGCAATGGCACGACCTCAGGTTACTGCAACCACCGCCTCCTAGGTTCAAGCGATTCTCTCGCCTGTCTCCTGAGTAGCTGGGATTACAGGGTCCAACACCACGCCTGGCTAGTTTTTGTATTTTTTTGTTTATTTCTTTATTTTTTGTGATGGAGACTCCCTCTGTTGCCCAGGCTGGAGTGCAGTGGTGCAGTCTCGGCTCACTGCCTCTGCCTTCTGGTTTAATCAATTCTCCTGTCTCAGCCTCCCTAGTAGCTGGGACTACAGGCAAAAGCCACCACGGCCAGCTAATTTTTTGGGTTTTTTTTTGTTTTGTTTTGTTTTGTTTTTGAGACGGAGTCTTGCTCTTGTTGCCCAGGTTGGAGTGCAATGGCACGATCTCGGCTCACTGCAACCTCTGCCTCCTGAATTCAATTGATTCTCCTGCCTCAGCCTCCCGAGTAGCTGGGATTACAGGTGCCTACCACCATGCCCAGCTAATTTTTTTTTCTTTGTATTAGAGACGGGGTTTCACCATGTTGGCCAGGCTACTCCCAAACTCGGATGACCTGAAGTTGGAAGTTCGAGACCAACCTGACCAACATGGAGAAATCCCGTCTCTACTAAAAATACAAAAAATTAGCCAGGCGTGGTGGTGCATGTTTGTAATCCCAGCTACTTGGGAGGCTGAGGCAGGAGAATCACTTGAACCCGGGAGGTAGAGGTTGCAGTGAGCTGAGATTGCGCCATTGCACTCAGGCCTGGGAGACAAGAGTGAAACTCTGTCTCAAAAAAAAAAATGTATCCTTTTTCCCTCTGGGCTCCATGCAGGTCCCTTTCCTTCTCCATTTTTGTTACCAGCAATTTACGGTTTCCTTGATTATCATTTCGCTGATAACTATGTTACCAGAAAGGGCTCCTGACGCACATTCCAAGAGAGGGTTCTTGGATCTCACACAAGAAAGAATTCAGGGTGAGTCAGTAAAGTAAGTGAAAGCAAGTTTATTAGGAAAGTAAAGGAAGAAAGGAATGCCTACTTTACAGACAGAGCAGCCCTGAGGGATGCTGGTTGCCCGTTTTTATGGTTATTTCTTGATGAGATGCTAAACAAGGGGTAAATTATTCATGCCTCCCCTTTTTAGACCATATTGGGTAACTTCCTGACGTTGCCATGGCATTTGTAAACTGTCATGGTGCTGGTGGGAATGTAGCAGTCAGGACACCCAGAGGTCACTCTCGTCGCCATCTTGGTTTTGGTGGGTTTTGGGCGGCTCCTTTACTGCAACATGTTTTATCAGCAAGGGCTGTATGACCTGTATCTTGTGCTGACCTCCTATCTCATCCTGTGACTTAGAACGCCTTAACTTTCTGGGAATGCAGCCCAGTAGGTCTCAGCTTCATTTTACCCAGCTTTATTCAAGACGGAGTTGCTGTAGTTCAAATACCTCTGACAATTATACCCTCTTAGTTATGTGCTTTCTGTTCTCTTGGTTAAGGTTTGTTCGTTTGTTTTTGAGACAGGTTCTCTCTCTCTTGCCCAGGCTGAAGTGCAGTGGCGTGATGTTGGCTCACTGCAACCTCCGCCTCTGGGGTTCAAGCTATTCTCATCCCTCAGCCTCCCGAGAAGCTGGGATTACAGGCACCCACAACCACGCCTGGCTAATTTTTGCATTTTTAGTAAAGACAGGGTTTCACCATGTTTGCCAGGCTGGTCTCGAACTCCTGGCCTCGTGTGATCTGCCCGTCTCAGCCTCTGAAAGTGCTGGGATTACAGGCATGAGCCACTGTGCCCAGCTTTGGTTAAGGTTTGAAGGTGTCACAGGGTGAACTCCAGAATTGGGGTTCAGCCTGGGAGGCCCCTTGGGTTCCTGGCTTCACAGGAAGGAATTCACAGCCTGGTTAACATGGTGAAATGCCATCTCTACAAAAATACATATATTAGCCGGGTGTGGTGGCACATGCCTGTAATCCCAGCTACTCAGAAGCCTGAGGCACAAGAATCACTTGAACCCCAGAGGCAGGGATTACAATGAGCTGAGATCGCACCACTATACTCCAGCCTGGGCGACAGAGTGAGACTGTCTTAAAAAAATAAATAAGTAGCTGGGAGTGGTGGCTCACACCTGTAATCCCAGCACTTTGGGAGGCTGAGGGGGGTGGATCATGAGATCAGGGGTTCAAGACCAGCATGACCAGCATGGTGAAACGCTGTTTTTACTGAAAATACAAAAAATTAGCCGGGCGTGATGGTGCGTGCCTGTAATTCCAGCTACTTGTGAGTCTGAGGCAGGAGAATCGCTTGAACCCAGGAGTCAAAGGTTGCAGTGAGCTGAGATCGCGCCATTGCACTCTAGCTTGGGCAACAAGGGCTAAACTCCGTCTCAAAAAAATAATAAATAAATAAATAAAAATAAATAAATAAAAAGTAGCCTTCATAGGCAGAGCAGCCCTGAGGGCTGGTGGGTGGCTGTTTTTATGGTTATTATGGTTATTTCTTTATCATATGCTAAACAAGGAGTGGATTCTTCATGAGTTTTCCAGGAAAGTGGCAGGGAATTCCTGGAACCTAGGGTTCCTCTTTCTTTCAGAGGATATAGGGTAACTTCTAGACATTGCCATGGTGTTTGTAAACTGTCATTGCACTTGTGGGAGCTTCCTTTAGCATGGTAATGTATTATAATTAGCATATGATAAGCAGTGAGGATGACCAGAGGTCGCTTTCCTGGCCATCTTGGTTTGGGTGGGTTTTGACCGGCTTCTTTTACTGTATGTTTTATCAGCTGGGTCTTTGTGAACTGTGTCTTGTGAAACTAGTCCTGCTAAACTCCTGTCTCAAAGGAAGTGCCTTCATTTCATCATCAACATTCTTAAAATTTTTTTCCTTTTTTTTTTTTGAGACGGAGTTTCGCTCCTCTTGCCCAGGCTGGCATGCCATGGTGTGATCTCGGCTCACTGCAACCTCTGCCTCGCAGGTTCAAGCGATTCTCCTGCCTCAGCCTCCTGAGTAGCTGGGATTACAGGTGTGCGCCACCATACCCGGCTAATTTTTGTATTTTTAGTTGAGATGAGGTTTCACCATGTTGGTCAGGCTGGTCTTGAACACCTGACCTTGTGATCCACCTGCCTTGGCCTCCCAAATTGCTGGGATTACAGGTATGAGCCACCACACCCAGCCATGAACATCTTTTCATATGTTTAAGAGTCATTTGTTTTTACTGTCTGTTCATATCTTTTCCCTATTGTTATTCTGGTTGTTCTGGTTGTTAGCATTTTGTTTTGTTTTGTTTTGTTTTGTTTTTGAGACAGAGTCTCGTGCTCTCGCCCAGGCTGGAGTGCAGTGGCACCAGCCATCTTGGCTCACTGCAAGCTCTGCCTCCTGGGTTCACGCCATTCTCCTGCCTCAGCCTCCCAAGTAGCTGGGACTACAGGCGCCCGCCACCACGCCTGGCTAATTTTTTGTATTTTTAGTAGAGACGGGGTTTAACCGTGTTAGCCAGGATGGTCTTGATCTCCTGACCTTGTGATCTGCCTGCCTCAGCCTCTCAAAGTTCTGGGATTACAGACGTGAGCCACCGCGCCTGGCCTTTTTGTCTGTTTTTTTTGAGGCGGAGTCTCACTCTGTCGCCCAGGCTGGAGTGCAGTGGCGAGATCTCTGCTCACTGCAACCTCTGCCTCCCGGGTTCACGCCATTCTCCTGCCTCAGTCTCCCGAGTAGCTGGGACTACAGGCACCCGCCACTATGCCCAGCTAATTTTTTTTATTTTTAGTAGAGACAGGGTTTCACTGTGTTAGCTAGGATGGTCTTGATCTCCTGATCTCGTGATCCACCTGCCTCGGCCTCCCAAAGTGCTGGGGTTACAGGCGTGAGCCACTGTGCCCAGCTTAGTTTTTTTATTGATTTAGTTTTCCTTATTGATTTGGAGAAATTATGTATTAAAGAAGCTGGCCCCTTGTCCGTACATAAGTGATAAATATTTCCCACTTTTTTTGTTTGCTTTTGAATTTATTTGTGTTTTGATCATGTTGATGTTTTAATAGTTTTATATAATTGTGATGGTTAATTTTAGGTGTTGCCTCTACTGGATTGAGGAATACCTAGAGAACTAGTAAAGCATTGTTTCTGGATGTGTCTGTGAGGATGTTTCCTCACAGTCAGTGGACTGAGAAGGGAAGATTCACTCTTAGTGTGAATGGGCACCATCCAATTGTCTAGGGGCCCAATAAAACAAAAAAAGAGAAGAAAGGATTTCCTCTTCCTTCTTCCTCACTCCCCTCATCCCCAGAGCTGGGATATTCTCCTCCTCTTGCCCTTGGACATCAGAATTCCAGGCTTTTCAGACTTGGGACTTCAGGGCTTACAATCACCCTCCTGCAGGGTTATCAAGCCTGCGGCCTCAGAGTAAGAACTGTACCATCAGCTCCACTGGTTCTGAGGCTTTTGAACTTGGACTGAACCACAATACTGGCATACTAAGGTCTCCAGATTGCAGATGCCCTCTTGTGTCTCCCATAATCACCACAGCCAATTCTCCTTATTAATCCTCTCTCTCTTATATTTATATCTCTTTGGTTTTTTTTTTTTTTTTTTTTTTTTGAGATGGAGTCTCACCCTGTCACCCAGGCTGGAGTGCAGTGGCAGGATCTTGGCACACTGCAACTTCCGCCTCCCGGGTTCAAGCTATTTTCCTGTCTCAGCCTCCCGAGTAGCTGGGATTACAGGTGTGCACCTCCACACACAGCTAATTTTTGTATTTTTAGTAGAGACGGGGTTTCACCATGTTGGCTAGGCTGGTCTCGAACTCCTGACCTCGTGATCCACCCGCTTTGGCCTTGGCCTCCCAAAGTGCTGGGATTATAGGCGTGAGCCACTGCGCCCGGCCTCTTATATTTATATCTCTTAATGGTCATGTCAATTTGGAGAACCCTAACACAATAGTCTATTATTTTTTGATAGAAAATTTTGTTTAAAAATGCATATAATAGGCCAGGCGCAGTGGCTATTTTTTTGAGATGGAGTCTGGCTCTGTCGCCCAGGCTGGTGTGCAGTGGCAGGATCTCGGCTCTCTGCAACTTCTGCCTCCCAGGTTTAAGTGATTCTCTTGCCTCAGCCTCCCAAGTAGCTGGGATTACAGACACACGCCACCACGCCCGGCTAATTTTTTGTATTTTTAGTAGAGGCAGGGTTTCACCATGTTGGCCAGGCTGGTCTCGAACTCCTGAGCTCAAGTGATCCACCTACCTGGGCCTCCCAAAGTGCTGGGATTACAAGCTTGAGCCACCACACCCAGCCAGGAATGAACTATTGATATACACAACAACTTGGATGAATTTCCAGGAATTTATACTGTGTGAAAAAAGACAATCCTAGGTTACATGGTGTAAAATTCCATTTATATAGTTTTTTTGAAATGATAAAACTTCAGAAATAGAGGAGAGATTAGTGTTTGTCAAAAGGATAGGGGGTAGAGGTGGGGATAGATCCAGTGGGAGGTAGAAGTTGTTATAAAAGGACAACATAAGGGATCCTTGTGATGTTGGAACTTTTCATTGTCTTGACTATATTGGTAGGTACATGAACTTACACAGGTGAAAAATTATATAGAACTTAATGTACACATATACAAATGAGTAAATTGGGGAAATCCAAATAAGACCAATGGATTACTGAGCCAATGTCAATATCCTGATTATGATATTGTTCTTTTTGTTCTTTTTTTTTTTTTTTTTTTTGAGACGGAGTCTCACTCTGTCGCCCAGGCTGGAGTGCAGTGGCATGATCTCCTCTCACTGCAAGCTCCGCCTTCTGGGTTCACGCCATTCTCCTGCTTCAGCCTCCCGAGTAGCTGGGACTACAAGCGCCCGGCACCACGCCCGGCTAATTTTTTGAATTTTTAGTAGAGACGGGGTTCCAACATGTTAGCCAGGATGGTCTCGATCTCCTGACCTCGTGATCTGCCCGCCTCGGCCTCCCAAAGTGGTGAGATTACAGGCGTGAGCCACCGCGCCTGGCCGATATTGTTCTATAGTTTTGCAAAATGTTACCTTGGTTGAAACTGAGTAAAGCATACAAGGGATTTCTTTGTATTATTATTATTATTATTATTATTATTGTTATTATTTTGAGCCAGAGACTTGCTCTGTCACCCAGGCTGGAGTGCAGTGGTGCCATCACAGCTCACTGCAGCTTTAACCTCCTGGGCTTGGGTGATTCTCCCACCTCAGCCTCTTGAGTAGTTGGGACCGCAGGTGTGAGCGACCACACTGGACTGATTTTTATATTTTTTGTAGAGATGGGATTTCACCATGCTGCCCAGGCTGGTCTCAAACTCCTGGGCTCAAGCAATCTGCCTGCTTCGGCCCCTCAAAGTGCTGGGATTACAGGCGTGAGCCACCACACCCAGTCTGTGTTATTTTTTACTACTGCATATGAATCTGCAATTATCTCAATAAAATTTTCAATGAAAAATGCAGGCAATACAGTAGTTTAGAAAGTAAATACTAACAGTCTTCTCTCTCCGTGCCTACTCTAGAGAATTTCATTCCCTAGAGAGAATGTTAACACTATAATATATATTTTTCCAGACTTTTTTCTATACTTCCACATTTTTCTAAACAAAAGTGAGGCTGTGCTATTTATGTATCTCAGTAGCTTATTTCATTCACATAAAAAAAAAAAAACCAGACATCTTTCCATAGCATTTAGGGTTGCCAGATACAGCAAATAAAAATACAGGATGCCTATTTAAATTTGAAATGGCTGATCTTTTAGCATAGGTATGTCCCTAATATGTTGCTATTTTATTTAGCAATACTAATGGGAGTAGGCTTACTTAATTATTTTGAAAAATAATTGCATAATATTCCTCTGTATAACATTTTGCCTTTGCCTAATAATGAGGATGCTCTTTAGATCACAGTGTTCATCATCATTCTCATTAATACAGAGAGTCTCTTATATTTCTTTTTTTTCTTTTTTGAGATGGAGTATCACTCTGTCACCCCGGCTGGAGTGCAGTGGTGCGATCACAGCTCACGGCAACCTCCGCCTCCCGGGTTCAAGCAATTCTCCTGCCTCGGCCTCCTGAGTAGCTAGGATTACAGGCGTGCACCACCATGCCTGGCTAATTTTTATATTTTTAGTAGAGACAGGGTTTCACCACGTTGGCCAGGCTGGTCTGTAACTCCTGACCTCATGATCTGCCCACCTCAGCCTCCCAAAGTGCTGGGACTACAGGCATGAGCCACTGGGCGAGACGGAGTCTTGCTCTGTCACTGGGCTGGAGTGCAGTGGCACAATCTTGGCTCATTGCAACCTCTCCCTCCCGAGTTCAAGCAACTCTCCTGCCTCAGCCTCCGGAGTAGCTGGGATTACCGGCGCCCACCACCACGCCTGGCTAGTTTTGTTTTTTTTAGTAGAGATGGGGGTTTTACCATGTTGGCCAGGCTGGTCTCAAACTCCTGACCTCAGGTGATCCACCCACCTCAGCCTCCCCAAAGTGCTGGGATTATAGGCGTAAGCCACCAAGCCCAGCCTAAAACTTTTTTTTTTTTTTCAATCTTCCTCTGTTGCCCAGGCTAGAGTGCGGAGGTGCCATCTCGGCTCACTGCAACCTCCAACCTCCTGGGTTCAAGCAATTCTCGTGCCTCAGCCTCCTAAGTAGCTGGGACGACAGGCGTGTGCCACCATGCCTGGCTAATTTTTTGTATTTTAGTAGAGAAGGTGTTTCACCATATTTCCCAGGCTGGTCTTGAACTCCTGAGCTCAGGCAGTCCACCCGCCTTGGCCTCCCCAAGTGCTAGGATTACAGGCATGAGCCACCACACCTGGCTGGTACCTTAAATTTTAATTATTCTAACTCCTATATTTAATTCAGTGAACACTAAGAACTGCAGTGGAAAAAGCCTTGGCTTTGGATCCCTGGCTCTGCTTCTTACTAGATACCTAACCACCTTTTATTTTTATTTATTTTTTACTTTAATTTAGAGATGGGGGGCTGGGCACGGTGGCTCATGCCTGTAATCCCAGCACTTTGGGAGGCCGAGGTGGGCAGATCACCTGAGGTTGGGAGTTCGAGACCAGCCTGACCAACATGGAGAAACCCCGTCTCTACTAAAAATACAAAATTAGCCAGGCGTGGTGGCACATGCCTGTAATCCCAGCTACTAGGGAGGCTGAGGCAGGAGAATCTCTTGAACCTGGGAGGCGGAGGTTGTGGTGAGCCGAGATCACGCCATTGCACTCCAGCCTGGGCAACAAGAGTGAAACTCCATCTCAAAAAAAAAAAAAATTTAGAGATGGGGTCTTGCTCTGTCTGTCACCTGGGCTATGGTGCAGTGGCATGATCTTAGCTCACTGCAGCCTTGAACTCCTGGGCTCAAGTAATCCTTCCACTCAGTCTCCTGAATAGCTGGGACCACAGGTGTACACCACCACACCTAGCTAATACCTAATGTCCTTCGGCCTTAGTGTCCTCATCTGTAAAATGGGAACAGAAATAATTATTTTACAGGATTAGAAATAATGTATTTACAACCCCGTAATCTAGTGTCTAGCAGAGAAGGAAACTTAAGAAATAAATCATTGTTTATTACAGTAATGTTAAGATTCTGTGGTGAGTACTAAGGGATAAACAGAATTAAGATTCCTGAAATGTTTTGTTACTTTTTTTTTTTTTTTTTTTGAGACAGTATCTCGCTCTGTTGCTCAGGCTGGAGTGCACTGGTGCCATTTCAGCTTACTGTAACCTCTGCCTCCCAGGCTCAAGTGATCCCCCCACCTCAGCCTCCCAAGTAGCTGGGACTACACTATACCTGGCTTACTTTTTATTTTCATGTAATTTTTTTTTTTTGAGGTGGAGTCTTGCTCTGTTGCCCAGGCTGGAATGCAGTAGCTCTCTGCCTCCCCAGTTCAAGCAATTCTCCTGCCTCTGCCTCCCCAGTAGCTGGGATTACAGGCGCACGTGCCACCACGCCCGGCTAAGTTTTTTTTGTTGTTGTTGTTGCCCAGGCTGGAGTACAGTGGCACGATCTCGGCTCACTGCAAGCTCTGCCTCCCAGGTTCACGCCATTCTCCTGCCTCAGCCTCCTGAGTAGCTGGAACTACAGGCGCCCACTACCACGCCTGGCTAATTTTTTGTATTTTTAGTAGAGATGGGGTTTTACCGTGTTAGCCAGGATGGTCTTGATCTCCTGATCTCGTGATAGGCCCATCTCAGCCTCCCAAAGTACTGGGATTACAGGGGATTACAGGGGATTACAGGCGTGAGCCACCTCGCCCAGTCTTGTTTTTTTTGTTTTTTTTTTTCTTTTTTTGAGACAGAGTCTTGCTCTATCACCAGGCTAGAGTGCAGTGATGCGATCTCAGCTCACTGAAACCTCCGCCTCCCGGGTTCAAGCAATTCTCATGTCTCAGCCTCCCGAGTAGCTGGAACTACAGGCGTGCGCCACCACATCCAGCTAATTTTTGTATTTTTAGTAGAGATGGGATTTCACTATGTTGGTCAAGGTGGTCATGAACTCCTGACCTCTGGTGATCCACCCACCTCGGCCTCCCAAAGTGTTGAGATTAACAGGCGTGAGCCACCGCTCCCAGCCTGGATTTTCTCTTATATAACCACCTAACAACAGTTCAGTTATCAAAATTACAAAATTTAACAAATTCCTGAAGTAGTTTCTGAATTCAAATCCCTAAAGTATTTGTAATAGCTTCTTAAAACTATTTCCTTTTCTAGCAGGACTGTGACCAAAACCCTAATTTTCTATGGCTTCCCACTTGCCCTTGGATTGGATGTAAAATCTGTGCATGGCTTGTTGCCCGAGGCTGGCTAACCTGCAGGCCCACAGAAGGCAAAGGGCTTTGCACTGAGAGGCGCCTTCAGAGACTGGACGCCAGCCTTTTTTTCCCGTTCCACTGATGACTCAGCCACACGTGGCACTGAGATTCATGGCATTCACTCTGCCAACAGAGAAGCACAGCTCTCACCCTGCTTTGGCAGGCCTGGCACACTCCTATGCTGGCCCAGCGTCTGCTCTGGCTTTCTCTGAAATGTAAATCCATTCTTTTCCTGGTCAGCACACCTCCCAGCTCTAGCCTGGCACACAAGGCTCTCCCACTGGGTCCTCTGCTTACCAGCTCTTCCTCTTCTGCCTTCTTCCATCCTGTGCTCCACCCAACTGGCCTTTCTCCACGGTGACTTGTGTTTTCTTGCCCCCTGCTTCTGCACACATATTTTCCCCTGCCTGGGGAATGCTCTTCTTCCCCTGTTGGATTTTTCTATTATTTTCAAGGCCTAGCTCCAGTAGAAAATATTTCAATCGCTTCCCTCTGAGCTCTAAACAAGATAGCTACCTGCACTTGTATTTCGCACTTCTATGGGGTCCTTCATTAGTGTTAGCCAACCGTAGTATGGGTCTGTCTATGGGTCTGGTTCCTCTGTCTGTGAGCTCCCTTGGGCAGAAACCACGTCTCTTTTCTTCATTTCTCTGGTATTGCCCTGAACAGGGCCTGGCACAGGGTAGACATCGGTGACTGATGAAAGAATGAATAGCACAAACTACCCTGTGAGAGAGGGGCAGGCTTTTGAATATAGAGATGATGCATGGATGTGCACATAAATCATTTAAAAGACGGTTGTGGGTTTTATTATTGCTGCTAATGGTGTTGTTCTTGGTAGAGATGTTACATTCGGCTGGGTACCGTGGCACTTTGGGAGGCCGAGGTGGGTGGATCACCTGAGGTCAGGAGTTAAAGACAAGCCTCGCTAACATGGTGAAACCTCATCTCTACTAAGAATACAAAAAATTAGCCGAGTGTGGTGGTGCGTGCCTGTAGTCCCAGCTACTTGGGAGGCTGAGGCAGGTAAATTGCTTAAACCCAGGTGGTGGAGGTTGCAGTGAGCCAACATTGCGCCAGTGCACTCCAGCCTGGGTGACACAGTGAGACTCCATCTCAAAAAAAAAAAAGAGATGTTAAGATGTTACATCCTGGCCAGGCACGGTGGCTCATGCCTGTAATCCCAGCACTTTGGGAGGCTGAGATGGGCAGATCATGAGGTCAGGAGTTCTAGACCAGCCTGGCCAATATGGTGAAACACCATCCCTACTAAAAATACAAAAATTAGCCGCGTGGTGGCGCACACCTTTAGTCCCACCTACTTGGGAGGCTGAGGCAGAAGAGTCGCTTGAACTGGGGAGGCGGAGGTTTCAGTGAGCCCACTGCACTCCAGCCTTGGCAACAGAGCGAGACTCCATCTCAAAAAAAGGGAAAAACAAAAACATAAAAAAGGATGTTACATCCCAAATGGCCTGACCTACCCAGTTAGTGACTCTTTTTTTTTTTTTTCTTTTGAGATGGAGTTTCACTCTTTTTGTCCAGGCTGGAGTGCAATGGCGCGATCTTGGGTCACTGCAACTTCTGCCTCCTGGGTTCAAGTGATTCTCCTGCCTCAGCTTCCCAAGTAGCTAGGATTACAGGTATGCGCCACCATGCCTGGCTAATTTTGTATTTTTAGTAGAGACGGGGTTTCACCGTGTTGGTCAGGCTGGTCTTGAACTCCTAACCTCATGATCTGCCCACCTCTGTCTCCCAAAGTACTGGGATTACAGGCATGAGCCTGCCCAGTGGACCAGTGATCCGAGAGTTACAAGCTCTTCTTGTAACTGTTTTAGGGTACCATGAACTATACCCGTAATTAGACTGCAAACTTAATTGATAAATATTGTGTGTGTTCTGACTGCTTCACTGGCTGACTGTTCCCCGTCTCTTTCCCTCTCCTCAGGCGTTCCTATTCCCTGAGACACAACAATGTTGAAATTAAGCCAATTCATAACCCTACAATGGCCTCTAAGTGTTCAAGTGAAAGGAAAAGTCACACATCTGTCACTTGAAATAAAAAGCTAGAAATGATTAAGCTTAGTGAGGAAGGCATGTCCAAAGCTGATAGGCTGAAAGGGAAGCCTCTTGTGCCAAATAATTAGCCAAATTGTGAATGCAAAGGAAAAGTTCTTGAAGAAAATTAAAAGTGCTACTCCACTGAACACGTGAGTGATAAGAATGCGAAACAGCCTTACTGCTGATAGATAGTAGTCTGGAAAGAAGATCAAACCAGACACAAAATTCCTTGAGCCAAAGCCTAATCCAAAGCAAGGCCACAATTCTCCTCAATTCTGTGAAGCCTGGGAGAGGTGAGGAAGCTGCAGAAGAAAAGTTGGAAGCTAGCAGAGGTCGGTTCATGAGATTTAAGGAAAGAAGCTGTAGGCTGGGTGTGGTGGCTCATGCCTGTATTCCCAGCACTTTGGGAGGCCGAGGCGGGCGGATCAACTGAGGTGGGGAGTTTGAGACCAGCCCGACCAACATGGAGAAACGTCATCTCTACCAAAAATACAAAATTAGCCGGGCGTGGTGGTGCATGCCTGTAATCCCAGCTACTTGGGAGGCTGAGGCAGGAGAATCACTTGAACCTGGAAGGGCGAGTTTGTGGCGAGCCGAGATGGCGCCATTGCACTCCAGCCTGGGCAACAAGAGCGAAACTCTGTCTCAAACAAAAAAAAAGAAGACAAAAAAAGCTGTCTCTGTAATATAAACATGCACAGTGAAGCAGCAAGTGCTGATGTAGAAGCTGCAGCAAGTTATACAGAAGATTTGGCTAAGATCATTGATGAAGGGGGCTCCACTGAATAACAGATTTTCAATGTAGAGGAAATAGTTCTAGGTTGGAAGAGGAGCCATCTAGAACTTTCTTAGCTAAAGAGAAGAAGTCAATGCCTAGCTTCAAATCTTCAAAGGACAGGTTGACTCTCTTGTTAGGAGCTAATGCAGCTGGTGACTTGGAGTTGAAGCCAGTGCGCATTTGCCAGTCTGAAAATCCCAGAGCCCTTATGAATTATGCTGAATCTACTCTGCCTGTGTTCTATAAATGGAACAACAAAGCCTAGATGACAGTATAACTGTTTATACTACGGTTTACTGAATATCTTTTTTGTTTGTTCGTTTGTTTGTTTTTTTGAGGTAGGGTCTCACTCTGCCACCCATGCTGGAATGCAGTGACGTAATTACAGCTCACAGTAACCTCGAACTCTTGGGCTCCAGTGATCCTTCTGCCTCAGCCTCCTGAATAGCTGGTATTACCAGCATATGCCGCCACAGCTGGCTAAGGTTTACAGCATACCTTAAGCCCACTTTTGAGACCTACTTCTAAGAAAAAAAGATTCCTTTCAAAATATTAATGCTCATTGATAATGCCCCTAGTCACCCACGAGCTCTGATGGAGATGTACAAGGAAATGAATGTTGTTTGGATGTCTGCTAACACAACATCCATTCTGTAGGCCATAGATTAAGGAGTGATTTTGACTGTCAAGTCATTTTATTTACGAAATACATTTTGTGAGGTTACAGCTGCCATAGATAGTGATTTTATGCTGGATCTGGGCAAAGTAAACTGGAAGCCTTCTGGAAAGAATTAACTCTTCTAGATGTTATTAAGAACATTTATGGCCAGGCGCTGCTGCTCATGCCTGTAATCCCAGCACTTTGGGAGGCTGAGGTGGGCGGATCATGAGGTCAGGAGATTGAGACCATCCTGGCTAACACGGTGAAACCCCGTCTCTACTAAAAATACAAAAAAATTAGCCGGGCGTGGTGGCAGGCGCCTGTAGTCCCAGCTACTCAGGAGGCTGAGGCAGGAGAATGGCGTGAACCCGGGAGGCGGAGCTTGCAGTGAGCCGAGATCATGCCACTGCACTCCAGTCTGGGTGACAGAGTGAGACTCCATCTCCAAAAAAAAAAAAAAAGAACATTTATGATTTATGGGAAGAGGTCACCATATCAACATTAACAGGAGTTTGGAAGAAATTAATTCCAACCCTCATGGATGACTTTGAGGGGTTCAAGACTTCACTTGTGGAAGTAACTGTAGATTTGGTGGAAACAGCAAGAGAACTAGAATTGGAAGTGAAGCCCGAATATGTGACTGAACTGCTGCAATCTCATGATCCAACTTGAATAGATGGGGAGTTTCTTCTTACGGATGAGCAGAGAATGCTTTCTTGAGATGGAATCTCCTCTTGGTGAAGATGCTGTGATCATTGCTGAAATAACAACAAAAGATTTAGAATATTCCATAAACTTTGTTGATAAGGCAGTGGCAAGGTTTCAGAGAACTAATTTTGAAGGAAGTCCTATTGTGGATAAAATGGTATCACACAGCATCACATGCTACAGAGAAATCTTTCATGAAAGGAAGTGTCCATCGATGCAGCATTGTTGTTTTATTTTAGGAAATTGCCACAGCCATCCCAACGTTTAGCAACCACCACCCTGATCACTCAGCAGCATGGAGGCAAGACCCTCTACCAGCAAAAAGATTATGATTTGCTGAAGATTCAGATGACCATGTTAAATTAAGTTTAGCCTAAAGCTGCCTCCTTTTGCATTTTAAGTTCAGACTAACAATTTCTTTCTCTCTCTCCCTTTCTTTCTTTTTCCTTCCTTCCTTCCTTCCTTCCTTCCCTCCTTCCTTCCTTCCCTCCTTCCTTCCTTCCCTCCTTCCTTCCTTCTCTTTCTCTCTTTCTTTTTTTGAGATGGAGTACTTGCTCTGTTGCCCAGCCTGGAGTGCGGTGGCACGATCTCTGCTCACTGCAACCTCTGCCTCCCAGCAGAGAGAATCAAGAGATTCTCCTGCCTCTACCTCCTGAGTAGCTGGGATTATAGGCAAGCGCCACCACGCCTGGCTAATTTTTTGTATTTTTAGTAGAGACAGGGTTTCATCATGTTGGTCAGGCTGGTCTCAAACTCCTGACCCCAAATGATCTGCCCCCGCCCCCCACCAAAGTGCTGGGATTATAGATGTGAGCCTTTGCACCTGGCCTAACAGTTTCTCCATACATAGTGAATTGTAGACAACTACAATTGTAAACGTGTAAAGAGACTGTAACCTTGTAACAGGTAGCGAGTCTCAGTCAAGCACAGCAGCAGAGTTTTGGCCAATCACAGGTGGCCAACTGTTTAAACAGTGCTCAAAATAGTCAGAGGTTGAGTTGCAACCAATCCAGCTGTTTCCATACTTGACTGCAATTTCTGTAAGTCATTTTCCTTTTTCTGTCCATAAAGGTTATTTGAACATATGGCAGCCCGAATCACTGTGAATCTATTTTGGTTCCAGGGATTGCTGGATTTTGGACTCATTCTTTGGTCAATTCAACTCTGTAAAGTTTAATTTGTCTAAAGATTTTCTGGGCCGGATACAGTGGCTCACGCCTGTAATCCCAGCACTTTGGGAGGCTGAGGCGGGAGGATCGCTTGAGGCCAGGAGTTCGAGACCAGCCTGGCCAACATAGCGAGCTCCCGTCTCTACCCACAAATAATTTAGCCAGGCATGGTGGCGTGTGCCTGTAGTCCCAGCTACTGGGGTTCTTATTTCTCGTGGCAACACATTTTGGAGAGGGGGAGGTATTCCTGTCTTTGCTGGGTGGGAGAACGGCCAGTGGGCAAGGGAGGACGAAAATGAGAACTGTGACTGCCAGAGGGCACGTCAATTTTAGGAAGAGAACGTAAGAAAGTTGGGTTCTGTGGAGACTTGGCATATCCACGCCACCTGGAAAATCATCACGTGCCCTCCGGAGCAAGACCAAGGCCTCAAGTCACCCCTCGCAGCCCATTGGACCTCCCGGCCATCCCTTTCAGGGCTCCACAGCGACCTCGAACCGTTGCCCCGGTGAGAATCCCGCGGCACTGTGCGCGCCCCCGCCTGCCGTGCGCGTCAGCTTCTCTGGGATCCGGCGCCGCGCGCGCCCCCGCCGCGCCCCCGCCCCTTCCGGCCCGGGAGATTTGATTCCCTTTGGCGGGCGGAAGCGGCCACAACCCGGCGTTCGAAAAGATTCTTACGAACGCTGTACCAGCCGCTTCTCTCAGGACAGCAGGCCCCTGTCCTTCTGTCGGGCGCCGCCCCGCCGTGCCCTCCGCCCCTCAGGTCAGTTCTTCCGCCTGCCCGCCGCAGTCGCAGTTGATGGGTTGATGGCTGGGGTCTGGGCTGTGCGGGGCCCAGCGGCCCAAACCCAGTTTGCTCCTGGCTCTCGGGAGACTGGAGGATTTCATCGGAGCCCCGCGCTTCACCAGCCCTGTTCCCTGGATAAGATATTTGACCTTTCCGACCCTGGGTTTTCTCCTGCGTAAGTGGGGATAATGACCGTGTCTACTTAACAGGGTTATTGAAGAGGTGTTCAGGCCAAGCGTTTGCCACCTAGGAGGCTGCGATAGGTGTGAATTCCCATTTCCCGTTTCGTTTCCGTGACTCTTCCCCGCGAAAAAAGTTGACAGAAGGGTTTCGAGTTTTTTCTGTTTGTACAACTCAGTTTACTGGGGCAGTCCAATAAAAAAGGAGATGTGTTATCACTACCTTTTCAGAGTCCAAATCCATCCTCTCCTATCATCCCGGCAAAGTAGTGGCTTCAGAGGCTCACACTAAAAGGGGAATTTTTTTTTCTTTTTCTTCAAGACGGAGTTTTGCTCTTGTTGCCCAGGCTGGAGTGCAATGGCGTGATCTCGGCTCACCGCAACCTCCGCCTCCCAAGTTTAAACGATTCTCCTGCCTCAGCCTCCCGAGTAGCTGGGATTACAGACATCCGCCACCACGCTGGGCTCATTTTTTGTATTTTTAGTAGAGACGGGGTTTCACCATGTTGGCCAGGCTGGTCTCCAGCTCGTGTCCTCAGGTGATCCGCCCGCCTTGGCCTCCCAAAGTGCTGGGGTTACAGGCGTGAGCCACCGCGCCCGGCCTAAAAGGGGAATTTTCACCGAATGCTGTATCAGTAATAGGAGCAGCAGGGTTGCTCCCACCAAGAAACCTGGTGTAGGGTTGTGGGAGCTGGAAAGGGTAGACTCAGGGAAGGCTGCCCAAGAGAGGAATCAGGTCCATAGCACTTAGGACGGGTAATTACCTTTGGTATTTCTCCTTTGTTAGTGGAATGAGGTGAGTATCAGGAGCCTGGATTGTTGCTTAGAGGCCAGTGTTCCTAACTTTGGTTTATATTTTGGTTTCTGTTTCCTATGGAGTCTGGCTAGAAAGTCAGAAAAATCAGAAAAGCCCTTACTGGGCCTTCGTGGGCTTGTTTCTCCCAAGGGTCTGTCCTTTCTGTGTGATTACTATGGACCAACTAGATGGGCAGATCAATCCCAATGAGTGCCTCATTGTTGGTGCTCCCAGAAGCCTTTGCAAGGGAGCAGGGCAGGATGCTAATTAAATGTGTTACAGGCCACATTATAAACCATTCTGAGCCCGGCGTGGTGGCTCACGCTTGTAATCCCAGCACTTGGGGAGGCCGAGGTGGGCGGATCACGTGAGGCCAGGAGTTCTAGACCAGCCTGGCCAACATGGCGAAACCCCGTCTCTACTAAAAATACAAAAAAAAAAAAAAAAAAAAAAAATTAACCGGGCATGGTGGTGCATGCCTGTAATCCCAGCGACTGGGGAGGCTGAGGCACGAGCATCACTGGAACCCAGGAGTCGGAGGTTGCGGTGAGCCGAGATCTAGCTATTGCACTCCAGCCTAGGTGACAGAACGAGACCCTGTCTCAAGCAAATAAACAGACAAAACCCAAAACCCAAAAAACCATTCTGTATTCTACTTCCTGTTTGAAATTATCCTCAGCATCAGTGTCTTTCCAAGCTCTGTAGATAAGGTAAATGTATTTATGCGGCAAGTAATAGAATAGCCCAAATAATATTGTTAAAAAATGCCCCCAATTTGTTGCTATCCTTTGAAATTTAACCATAAACGTCTTCTCATTATCCCAATTCCTTGCTCTTCTGAGAAGTTAAAGACTCCAATTATAGGCCGGGTGCGGTGGCTCACGCCTGTAATCCCAGCACTTTGGGAGGCCGAGGCGGGTGGATTGTGAGGTCAGGAGTTCAAGACCAGCCTGGCCAAGATGGTGAAACCCCGTCTTTACTAAAAATACAAAAAAATTAGCCGGGCATGGTGGCACACACCTGTAATCCCAGCTACTCGGGAGGCTGAGGCAGAATTGCTTGAACTCGGAGGGCAGAGGTTGCAGTGAACCGAGATTACACCACTGCACTCCAGCCTGGGCGACAGAGTGAGACTCTGTCTCAAAAAAAAAAAAACTCAATTATATATACCCCCAATTCTTCTATTTATTTAGTCAAGCCCAGAAGGGCACTCAGGTGTCTGGGGTCTAATTTCCTTCTTCATTATTCACAGTTGAGAGGCTGTCTTCCACATTGACTGATAATATACCTCCTTCAGCAGCTACAAAGTTGGGTTACTCTGTTCCCAAGGCTTTTCTGTATTCTATATTAACAAACTCTAGAGGATAAACAGGGCACATGAGAATATTTAGAACCAGCTCCACATTCACAAAGATTTACAAATCAAGTATAATCTGCTATTAGTGTAGCAGTTTGTAATGTAAGCACCAGTTTTCTCATACAGCAGCAACAACGATATTGCCTTGATTCAGTAGCTATAATCTAGGCCTACATTGGTATTACTCATCCAAAGACATGGTGTAATTTGAGAGAAGGGGGTAGATAGAGAAAATGGAAGAAAGAAAGAAAAAAAAAGTGCATGGCTTCAGTCTTACCTTAGTTGTTAAATGGACAGCTTGCCCATCTCTGCTAGTTTTCCAGAGGCCATGACTGGGATGTTTATAAATTTATAACTCTTTTAGGAGAAGTCTATTAAGTTAATTATGACACTCTTAAATCCCTAATCTGGGAAGTGAATTCCAGCATTTTACAAATTGCTTTCTCTTTCTGAGTGACAAAATTTGAAATAGCCCAGTCCTTTGCATGGAATGTAAACGTGCATTCAGATTTATAGTCCAGTGCGCCTCCATTTCCATTCTCCTGCTCTGTTTCTTCTCCTGTATCAGGATTCCAAAGATTTCTGAGCCTTAGGTTGACCTCTATACTTTTACTGTTTTTATTGCCTTTTGGAATTTCTTAGTCCTATGGTTCCTGTTTGTTTTTAGGATGAGGTTCCAGTTTATCCCCACATTTGCCCCACTGACAAATGCCCTTTAAGATATTTCTGAATTAGTGTTGCTGTTTAAAGTATTTAATCCTGTGCCTTCAGGTGCCCAGTGAGAATAAATTTGTCCTCTGTGGTATCTCCTTGCCTTGAGTAACTTTTTCTACTCCAGTGGAAGCAGAATGTTTCATTTTCTATCAACAATTTTCCCTCAGCACTGGGACCTGACCTTGCTTCTTCTAATGTTTGCCTACCCTGTTCATGCAGATTTCGTTAGGTTAAATATTCAACCTACTTATTAAGTTGGGTCCAGTGTGATCTCTTCCTAGGAAATGGCTTAATATTGTTTATTTTATCGGAATGTCTTTTTGCATGTTATCTTTTTGTGTGCTATTTCTGCTTTGATGTTGAAGACTGAACCCTGTTTTTTAAAGCCGATTTAATTTTTTTCTTGAGTGTTGATATTTTTCCTTCTAAAGCTTCTGCTCTAGTTTTCTATTCATTGACCAAATTTTTGTTTGTTTGTTTTTGAGATGGAGTCTCACTCCTGTCGTGCAGGCTAGAGTGCAGTGGCGTGATCGCAGGTCACTGCAACCTCCACCTCCTGGGTTCAAGCAATTCTCCTTCCTCAGCCTCCCTAGCAGCTAGGATTACAGGTGTGCGCCACCATGCCTCGCTAATTTTTGTATTTTTATTAGAGACGGGGTTTCTGCATGTTGGTCAGGCTGGTCTCGAACTCCTAACCTTAGGTGATCCACCTGCCTTGGCCTCCCAAAGTGCTAGGATTACAGGCAGGAGCCACTGTACCCAGCTGGCTTTTTACTTGCTGATAATAATTTTCTTTTTCTCTCCAAGTAAAATGATTCATGGAATCAGTGTTTCAGGCATAGAAAAATGATATTTTTAAAATGTCCTTTGTGGCTCTTGGGGTTCTGATAACTTCATTCAGATTTTTTTTCCACCTCAGTTTTAAGAAGACTACTCATCATTGTATGAAGGGCCTTCTCTTATTAAACTCTGTCTTCCTTTATAAGCTCACCACACTTCTGAGGTCGAACTCACACTCTAGGTCTTTCAAATTCATGGCCATTATTAAGGCTTAGTAACATGCTAGTCACTCAGTTCTGCGTAAAGGCAGGGTGAAGAACAGAGAATTTGAAGGTAGTTTACGTGGCACTTGCCACTCATCAATTTGAGGCTTAAACAGGCTTGCTTGGCCAGGGCGATGGCTCATGCCTGTAATCCCAGCACTTTGGGAGGCCAAGGAGGGTGGATCACTTGAGGTCAGGAGTCTGAGACCAGCCTGGCTAACATGGCGAAACCCTGTCTCTACTAAAAATACAAAAATTAGCAGGGTGTGGTGTTGTTCGCCTGTAGTCCCAGCTTCTTGGGAGGCTGAGGCAGGAAAATAGCTTGAACCTGGGAGGCGGAGGTGGCAGTGAACTGAGATCGCACTACTGCACTGCAGCCGGGGCACCAGAGCGAGACTCCATCTCAAACGAACAAACACAAACTAGCCAGGAGTGGTGGCATGCGACTCCTGGCCTCAAGTGATCCACCCACCTCAGCCTCCCAAAGTGCTGGGATTACAGGCGTGAGCCACTGCACCTGGCTTCGACTAGTTCTTAAATTTTTAATTTTTGTTTATTTTTTTGAGACACAGCTTCGCTCGTTACCCAGGCTGGAGTGCAGTGGCGCAATCTCGGCTCACCGCAACCTCTGCTTCCCGGGTTCAAGTGGTTCTCCTGCCTCAGCCTCCCTAGTAGCTGGGATTACAGGCATGGGCCACCACGCCTGGCTAATTTTTTATATTTTTAGTAGAGACGGGGTTTCTCCATGTTGGTCAGGCTGGTCTCAAACTCCCGACCTCAGGTGATCCGCCCGCCTCAGCCTCCCAAAGTGCTGGGATTACAAGTGTGAGTGAGCCACCGCGCCTGGCCGTTTTTTGTTTTTAGTAGAGACAAGGTCTTGCTATATTGCCCTGGCTTGTTTTGTACTCCAGGCCTCAAGCAATCTTCCTGCCTTGGCCTCCCAAATTGCTGGGATTACAGACATGAGCCACCATGCCCAGCTAACGTTATGCTTCTTCCTTTTGCCACTCCTAGCTGTAGGTTTGGTATGGGTAAGACCTTAGCTATCTATGTTTTCAACATTTCAAATATTTGTCTTTTGCTCTTAAGTCTTTACAACTGTTACTGATTTTGTATGGTGTGAGATAGAGATCCAATGTGTTTTTTTTTTTCCTTCACCTCATGGCTAACCAATTATCCCAGCTTCAGAGCTGCATTTCCATCACCTGTTACCTCTAAAAGCCGCCTCAGTTCAGTACCTGTCAACTTTTACTTCCTCTAGGATCTTTGCACCTAAATTCCCTCTTTCTGGAATATTCTCCCTCTAATTCTTTGTGGGCTATGACTGTTAAGGCCTACAGACCAAAGACCACATCTGTAGTAAAAATCATTAGATGTATTTAGTTTGCTGCAGCAGGAGAAACCATACTCTTGAGAATTTTGGGTAGTCTCAGAGTGAGTTGAAAGGGGCAGAATGAGGGAAGAATGAGGTGGGGCTGAGGATGTCATTGAAGACAATGAAGTCAGCCAAATAAAGGATCTTTATTTTAACAACCTTGTATGGAAACATTGTTTACATGGTTATGTTCAGATTCTATTGAAACCATTGTTCAAGTTTTGATAGGAGTATCACAGTCTGATTACTGGCAGGGCTGATTTTTCTCAATTCTCATCCTTTGAATTAGAGCTTGGCTTAAATGTTACCTTCTCAGAAACCACTGTTGCTTATTTTTATTTCAGTATTTATTATAGATAATAATAATAGTAATTATTAGTTTTTTGAGACAGAATCTTGCTTTGTCGCCCAGGCTGGAGTGCAGTGGCGTGATCTTGGCTCACTGCAACCTCTGCCTCCCAGGTTCAAGCAATTCTCCTGCCTCAGCCTCCCAAGTAGCTGGGATTGCAGGCGCACACCACAAGGCCTGGCTAATTTATTTATTTATTTATTTTTGTGAGATGGAATTTCGCTCTTGCTGCCCAGGCTGGAGTGCAGTGGTGCGATCTCAGCTCACCACAACCTCCGTCTCCTGGGTTCAAGCTATTCTCCTGCCTCAGCCTCCCGAGTAGCTGGGATTACAGGCATATGCCACCACACCCGGCTAATTTTGTATTTTTAGTAGAGATGGGGTTTCGCCATGTTGGTCAGACTGGTCTCAAACTCCTGACCTCGTGATCCGCCCACCCCGGCCTCCCAAAGTGCTGGGATTACAGATGTGAGCCACTGTGCCCGGCCTAATTTTTTGTATTTTTTAGTAGAGACCGAGTTTTGCTATGTTGGCCAGGCTGGTCTTGAACTCCTGACCTCGTGATCTGCCCACCCCGGCCTCCCAAAGTGCTGGGATTATAGGCGTGAGCCTCCGCACCCGGCCTATAAATTATAATTATTAATTTGTTGTCTACTTACTTGCCTTTTGTCTTCTCCACTAGAATATACACTCCATGAGGGCAGAATCACATTTCTTCTCCATTATAGCCCTAGTGCCAAGGGCAGGTTTGGCATATCATAGGTGCTCAGTAAATATCTGTATGAATAAATGAATGAATAAGAGCAAATTCAAGAGTTTTCTAGAACTGCATTAGCAGTTCTTCCAGACACACAGCTGATATCTAAAAGTCAACCAGGAGGGTATTTTCCACAAGTAAGACAGAGATGGTATGAGTGTGACTTTGTATATTAATGTGCATAACAGGGCCCTACTCATTTCTATGGTTTTTTAAAATAAACTACTTAATTTTAAAACTCAGGGAGACAAAATCAATAAGATCTACCTAATTTTTTTTACAACTAATTTTTATATATTATTTGATGTATAATTAACAGTATATATAACCCACATAAGTTGTGAAGCATAATAATAAAATACATATCATATACATAATAAAATTGTGTATGACTGGGGTCTTAGTTTGGGTTTTCCTGATGACTACTGATAATTTTTTCATGTCTTTTTTTTTTTTTTTTTGAGACAGAATCTCGCTCTGTTACCCAGGCTGGAGTGCAGTGGCGTGGTCTCAGCTCACTGCAACCTCTGCCTCCTGCCTCAGCCTCCCGAGTAGCTGGGACTACAGGTGCGTGCCACCACCCCTGGCTAATTTTTTATAGTTTTAGCAGAGACAGGGTTTTATGGTGTTAGCCAGGATGGTCTCCATTTCCTGACCCTGTGATCCACCTGCCTTGGCCTCCCAAAGTGCTGGGATTACAGGCGTGAGCCACCACCGCACCCGGCCTTTTTTTTTGAGACGGAGTTTCACTCTTGTTGACCGGGCTGGAGTGCAATGGCGCGATCTCAGCTTACTGCAACTGCCGCCTCCCAGGTTCAAGCGATTCTCCTGCCTCACCCTGCCAAGTAGCTGGGCTTACAGGCTCCTGCCACCATGCCTGGCTAATTTTTATATTTTTAGTAGAGACACGTTTCGTCATGTTGGTCAGGCTGGTCTTGAACCCTGACCTCAGGTGATCTACCCGCCTCAGCCTCCCAAAGTGCTGGGATTACAGGTGTGCACCACCTTGCCCAGCTTCGTGTCTTTTTTTTTTAAATTATTTTTTCTTCAGGCAGCCTCCCGAGCCAGAGTAGGCTCAGGGACTCCCTTTTTCATGTTTTTGTTGGCCATTTGTGTTTCTTTGAGAATTTTTTTTTTTTTTTTTTTGAGACAAAGTCTGGCCATTTCGCCCAGGCTAGAGTGCAATGGCACGATCTCGGCTCACTGCAACCTCCACCTCCCGGGTTCAAGCGATTCTCCTACATCAGCCTCCCAAGTAGCTGGGATTACAGGTGAATGCCACCACGCTTGGCTAATTTTTTGTATCTTTAGTAGAGATGGGGTTTCACCATGTTGGCCAGGCTGGTCTCGAACTTATGATTTCGTGATCTGCCTGCCTTGGCCTCCCAAAGTGCTGGGATTACAGGCGTGAGCCACCATGCCCGGCTGAGAAAAGTTTTTTGTATCATTTGCTTATTTTGCTGTTGAGTTTTTCTTATTGTTTTGTCAGAGTTTATGTGTTTTCTATGTACATCCACTACTATATTTGTTGCAAGTATCTTCTCACATTTATGATTTTCTTTTTTTGATGGTGTCTTTGGATGTATAGAAATGCTTATTTTTATTTTTTTTAGAGACGTCTTGCTATGTTGTCCAGGCTGGCCTCGAACTCCTGGGCTCAAGCTGTCCTCCCAAGTGGCTGACAACACATGCACCACTGTGCCCAGCTGAAGTTCTTAATTTTAATGTTGTTTAATATATGAATTTTTTCATTATTATTATTAGTATTTTATTTAAGTGATCCTCTCCTATCCTGAAATAATGACAATATTCTTTAAAAAGTTTTAAAGGTTTATGTTTCATACTTTTTAAGTCTTTATCTGGAATTCATTTTTGTATATGGTGTGAGATAGGAATCCTTTTTTTCATATGGCCAATAATCAGTTTTTTCAGTATCATGTAAATGCATAAGACTTATTTAGATTTGCAGTTACAAGAATGGAGGAGATGATCTGGTATTGTTTCCTTTATTGATTATGTACTCTCTGTCTTCTAGGTTCTTTTTCTAATTCCAAATAAACTTGCAAGAGGACTATGAAAGATTATGATGAACTTCTCAAATATTATGAATTACATGAAACTATTGGGACAGGTAATTGTTATTTTTTTTTGGAGGCAGTGGATAGATCAACTATTTGAGAGTATAGATTATTTAGGTAGGCATGAGCTTTTTCGTCTAACCCATACAGTTTTAACAATTCTTCTACCTACTTCAGTAAGAAAAAGTGGAGCAAGCAGAGAGGAGAATAATAGGAGAAGCCCTGTAGGTTATTGCAAGGACTTTGACTTCTATTCTAAATAATAAATTTATTCTAAATATTTTATTTCTTTTTTTTTTTTTTTTTTGAGACGAAGTCTCGCTCTGTCGCCCAGGCTGGAGTGCAGTGGCGCGATCTCGGCTCACTGCAAGCTCCGCCTCCCGGGTTCATGCCATTCTCCTGCCTCAGCCTCCTGAGTAGCTGGGACTACAGGCGCTCACCACGCCCGGCTAATTTTTTGTATTTTTAGTAGAGACGGGGTTTCACCGTGTTAATTAGGATGGTCTCCATCTCCTGACCTCGTGATCCGCCCGCCTCGGCCTTCCAAAGTGCTGGGATTACAGGCATGAGCCACCGCACCCGGCCTTCTTTTATTTCTTGACTTTTATTATGAATTAAAGTCATTGGAGAGTTTTGAGTTAAGAGGTAATCTGACCTTTGTTTTTACAGAGTTGCTGTGGCTGCTTGGTAGATAAAAGGTTGGATGAAGGAGGGCAGGAGCAGAGGCAGGGAGATGTTAGCAGACTATTGCAATAATTCAGGTGTTGATGCTAGAGATGATGGTGGTGTGGATGAGGGTGATGTAGTAAAAGCAGTGAAAGGGGTGGGACATTGCACACACACATATATACACACGTATGTGTGTATGTTTTTATTGAGGTATAACATATAGTAAAATATGCAAAGTGCAGTAATCTCAGTGGAGTTTTACACAAATATATGTATACACATACCCGTATATTCCCTGCGTGGATCAAGACATAGACCATTTCCAGGGAGTACCTGCCTGCTTTCCCCCAAGGTAACCACTGATATATTTTGAAGACAGAGCCAATGGGATTTATTGATGGGTTGGAGTGCTAGAGAAAGAGAAGGGCTAAGGATGGTTCCAGGGTTTTTGGCCTAAGCACGAGGGAAAATGGAGTTGCCCTTTGTTGAAAGGAAGAAGACCATGGGAGAGACTACTAGGAAGTTCTTTTTGGAAATGTTAATTTGGAGATTTCTTTTAGCTGCCTGAGTGGAGACATTTATCCAGCTTTTGATCCAGTTTTGAAAAATAATTGCTTATCTTCAAAGTTTTTTTTTTTTTTTGAGATGGAGTCTCGCTCTGTCACCCAGGCTGGAGTGCAGTAGCGCGATCTCGGCTCACTGCAAGCTCCATCTCCTGGGTTCACGCCATTCTCCTGCCTCAGCCTCCCGAGTAGCTGGGACTACAGGCGTCTGCCACCATGCCAGGCTAATTTTTTGTATTTTTAGTAGAGACGGGGTTTCACTGTGTTAGCCAGGATGGTCTCAATCTCCTGACCTTGTGATCCGCTTGCCTCGGGCTCCCAAAGTGCTGGGATTACAGGCGTGAGCCACCGTGCCCGGCTTCAAAGTTTTAAAACTGAGTGGAAGTTTCATATAATTTATCTTTGGCCTCAGCAACTTTATATTGTGTTCTAGCAGTGTTAATTATAAAGGAAATTTAATTGCAGGGTTAATCATAAAGCAGATTTCTAAAGTGAGTTCTGTTTTTTTTTTTTTTATTACAAAGTTAGAGATACAGTATCATGGTAAAAACAAAAACCTTCAGCTAGACATTGGATAACAAGAAGCAACAGGAAAAAAAAGCCACAAACTTCTAGGAAAATTTGGCTTGATAGAGTCTTTTAAAATTATTATATATAAAAAGGTGTTTGTGCCTGAGTCCTTGCTTATGCTTTCATAATACGTTTTCCTACTTAGGTGGCTTTGCAAAGGTCAAACTTGCCTGCCATATCCTTACTGGAGAGATGGTAGCTATAAAAATCATGGATAAAAACACACTAGGGGTAAGTTTAAATTTATTTTAAAAATAGTCTACTTATAGATCAGTTTTGTGAATTAAAACCTGAATTGTTCTAATGTTCTAGTTACTGCTCTTAGAATAATATTTTTATAGCTTTTAAAAAACGTATAGATCTGTGGTTTTAAGAAGTAATCTGGGGGAAGGGATTACTTTGTTCTTCAGATTTTAATGCAGGGCAGTGGCACATATTTGAAGTCTGTAGCATCCATCTGTAGTCTGTAGGTGTTTCTGGATATTAATGTGTCCCAACTTTCTTTTCTTTTCTTTTCTTTCTTTCTTTTTTTTTTTTTTTTTGAGACAGAGTCTTGCTTTGTCGCCCAGGCTGGAGTGCAGTAGCGCGATCTTGGCTCAGTGCAAGCTCCGCCTCCCGGGTTCATGCCATTCTCCTGCCTCAGCCTCCCAAGTAGCTGGGACTACAGGCGCCCGCCACCATGCCCGGCTAATTTTTTGTATTTTTAGTAGAGACGGGGTTTTACCTTGTTAGCCAGGATGGTCTCAATCTCCTGACCTTGTGATCCGCCCGCCTCGGCCTCCCAAAGTGCTGGGATTACAGGCGTGAGGCACCGTGCCCGGCCCCATCTTTATTTTCTTATGATACTAAATATAAATCATTTTGGTACTATAGATAGGTAGATAGATAAATATTACGTCCTAGTTTTGTTTTTTTTTTTGAGACAGAGTCTCACTTTGTCGCCCAGGCTGGAGTGCAGTTGCACAATCACAGCTCACTGCAGCCTGTACCTGCTGGGCTTAAGTGATCCTCCCACCTCAGCCTCCTGAGTGGCTGTGACCAGAGGCACACGCCACTATGCTCGGCTAATTTTTAAACATTTTTCTAGAAACAAAGACTCACTCTGTTGCCCAGTGTGGTCTCAAACTCCTGGCCTCAAGCAGTCTTACCATCTCAGCTTCCCAAAGTACAGGGAATATAGGGGTGAGCCACTGTACTTGACCTGTCCCGGCATTTTATTCAAAATGGCTTTAGAAGTTATCTAATTAAATCCTTTTCCTAATCAGCCTGTTTTTCCTCTATGTGAATTCTTCCAGGAGGAACAGCTTGTTACCTCCTAAGGCAGCCCATTCAATTTGTGGTCTTGGCTACAATGTATAAAAAGTTATTTTTTATGTTGAGATAAAGCCTGTCTCTTTTGATGTTTTTTCTGGGGCTTCTATACCCATTCCAGTGTTTGAAGTCACCTTGAGTCATCTTTTTTTTCTAATTCCTTCTACCATTCTTTTTTTTTTGAGACGGAGTCTTGCTCTGTTACCAGGCTGGAGTGCAGTGGCGCGATCTCGGCTCACTGCAACCTCTGCCTCCCGGGTTCAAATGATTCTCCTGTCTCAGCCACCTGAGTAGCTGGGACTACAGGCGTGTGCCACCATGTCCAGCTAATTTTTGTATTTTCAGTAGAGACAGGATTTCATCATGTTGGCCAGGCTGGTCTCAAACTCCTGACCTCAAGTGATCCACCCACCTCGGCCTCCTAAAGTGCTGGGATTACAGGCGTGAGCCACCACTCCCAGCTTAACATTTTGTAAATGTTCTTAATTATCAAACATAAGAAATAATTTTTGGTTGGGTGTGGTGGCTCATCCCTGTAATTCCAGCACTTTTGGAAGCTGAGACCAGAGGATTGCTTGAGGCCAGGATTTCGAGACTAGCCTGGGCAATATGGCAAGTCTTGTCCCTACAAAAAATAAAAAAAAATTAGCCAGGTGTGGTTGTGCATGCCTGTAGTCCCAGCTACTTGGGAGGTGGTGGTGGGAGGATCCCTTGAGCCCAGGAGTTTGAGGCTACAGTGAGCTGTGATTGCACCACTGCACTCTAGCCTGGGCAACAGAGCAAGATCTTGTCTAAAAAAAGTGTTTTTTTGATGTTTTTATCGTTGGAATGAGATAGGGCTTAATATCAATTGTTACGTACTTTTTTAATTGTTAAAGATATAAGTTCTGATTAACACATAAATAAGTCAAAGGGAGCCAGGCAGGGTGGCTCACACCTGTAATCCCAGAACTTCGGGAGGCCAAGGTGGGCGGATTGCCTGAGCTCAGGAGTTTGAGACCAGCCTGGGTAACATGGTGAAAGCCCTTCTCTACAAAAAATACAAAGAATTTAGCTGGACATGTTGGTATACACCTGTAGTCCCAGCTACTTGTGGGGCTGAGGTGGGAAGATCACTTGAGTCTGGGAGGTCGGGGTGCAGAAAGCCGAGATGGCACCGCTGCACTTCAGACTGGATGACAGAACAAGACCCTGTCTCCAGAAAAACAAAAAAAAGTCAAAGAGTATGTAAGTAGTTTTGTTACAGCAATGTCATTAAATTATTTGAATTTCTTCCTAAATATATGCTAAAATCATACAGTGACCAGTATAAGAAATTAATTTTAATTATCTGTCAGTGGACAGTTCAGGCTTTCCTTCAGTTTTTTTGTTTTATTCAATTTTTTGTTTTCTATTTATTAATCTAAGAAAAAAGCATTAAAACCATTTTTCTTGAGCATTTAAACCTGAGTATCAATTAGATTAATTCCCTTAAGCAATTTAAATTTCAGGTATAACTTTAGTATGACTTACTTTAACACTTCAAATACTTAAATAGCAAACAAAATGTTATTACAAAATGTGTCATCACACTGCTGCTCAAAACTTATTCTAAAGCTTAGTATGACATTAATTCATGATTTCTAAACTTGTTTTTATATTTTCTGTTGTTATTATGCTTATTTTAGTTATTTCCTAGGATTTTAATAATATTTTGATTACTTCCATGGTTTTATTTATTTATTTATTTATTTTTGAGACGGAGTCTTGCTCTGTCGCCCAGGCTGGATGGACTGCGGTGGCGCGATCTCGGCTCACTGCAAGCTCCGCCTCCCGGGTTCCCGCCATTCTCCTGCCTCAGCCTCCTGAGTAGCTGGGACTACAGGCGCCCACCACCACGCCCGGCTAGTTTTTTGTATTTTTAGTAGAGACGGGGTTTCACCGTGTTAGCCAGGATGGTCTCGATCTCCTGACCTCTTGGTCCGTCCGCCTTGGCCTCCCAAAGTGCTGGGATTACAGGCGTGAGCCACCGCGCCCGGCCGATTACTTCCATGGTTTTAGTCATCAGGCTTCCTCCTCACAAAGAAAAAAGATGATCATACCAAGATAGTCAAAGTTACAGTTGATTCTTTGTCAAGACATGACATCTGGTTGCATAGTCTTGGGTAATTGGGTCCTGAGCCACTGGCCATTAAGACGGAGTCCCTTTTTATTTTATTTTTTTTTCAAGATGGAGTCTTGCTTTGTACCCAGGCTGGAGTGCAGGGGTGTGATCTCGGCTCACTGCAACCTCTGCCTGCCCGGTTGGAGCAATTCTCCTGCCTCAGCCTTCCATGTAGCTGGGATTACAGGCACCCGCCACCATGCCTGGCTAATTTTTGTATTTTTAGTAGAGACGGGATTTCACCATTTTGGCCAGGCTTGTCTTGAACTCCTGACCTCGTGATCCGCCTGTCTTGGCCTCTCAAAGTGCTGGGATTACAGGCGTGAGCCACTGCAGAGCCCCCCCGCCTTTTTTTTTCTGAGATGGAGTTTCGCTCTTGTTGCTGAGGCTGGAGTGCAATGGCAACCTCCGCCTCCTGGGTTCAAGGGATTCTCCTGCCTCAGCCTCCTGAGTAGCTGGGATTACAAGCATGTGCCACCATGCCCAGCTAATTTTGTATTTTTTTTTTTTTTTTAATTTTTTTGAGGCAGAGCCTCACCGTGTCGCCAGGCTGGAGTGCAGTGGCGCCATCTCGGCTCGTTGCAACCTCCACCTCCCAGGTTCAAGCGATTCTCCTTGCTTCAGCCTCTCAAGTAGCTGGGATTACAGGCACCCGCCACCATGCCTGGCTAATTTTTTTGTGTGTGTTTTTATTAGAGATGGGTTTTCACCATGTTGGCCAGGCTGATCTTGAACTCCTGACCTTGCCATCTGCCTGGATCGCCTGCCTCGGCCTCTCAAAGTGCTGCGATTACAGGCGTGAGCCACCGCACCCAATCGGAGTCCTTTTTTTTTTGAGATGGAGTTTTGCTCTTGTTTCCCAGGCTGGAGTGCAATGGATCGATCTCGGCTCACCGCACCTTCCACCTCCAGGGTTCAAGCAATTCTCCTGTCTCAGCCTCCAGAGTAGCTGGGGATTACAAACATGCGCCACCATGCCTGGCTAATTTTGTATTTTTAATTTTGTGTTTTTAGTAGAGACAGGGTTTCTCCATGTTGGCCAGGCTGGTCCTGAACTCCTGACCTCAGTTGATCCACCCACCTTGGCCTCCCAAAGTGCTGGGATTACAGGCATGAGCCACTGCGCCTGGGCCAGAGTCCCCTTTTTTTTTTTTTTTTTTTTTTTTGAGACGAGTTTTGCTCTTGTTACCTAGGCTGGAGTGCAGTGGCATGATCTTGGCTCACCGCAACCTCCACCTCCCGGGTTCAAGCAATTCTCCTGCCTCAGCCTCCCGAGTAGCTGGGATTACAGCCATGCGGCACCATGCCTGGCTAATTTTATATTTTTAGTAGAGATGGGGTTTCTCCATGTTGGTCAAGCTGGTCTCGAACTCCCAACCTCAGGTGGTCCTCCCACCTCATCCTCCCAAAGTGCTGGGATTATAGGCGTGATCCACTGCACCCTGCCTCAGGGTCCCTTTTTATAATGAAGTTTTACTTGTTACTTGATGATATCTCTAGGCTTCTGTCCTTTAAAGCTTTTTCAGCTTGGCTTATCTTCCTCTCCCCACCCAACTTTTTATTTTGAAAGTTTCAAGACCTCAGAAAAGATAGGAGACTGAGACAGTGAATACCCATATACCTTTCACCGAAGTTCACTGGTTTTTTGCTCAGCATACTTCTTAAACGGTGTTGCTGAGGCTGAAAGTGGTAGCTCAGGCATGATAACTGAGTAGTGTTTCTGTCATTTTCCTTGTTTGGAATGCTAACCTTCTAAGGAGTCTGAGATTGTTTGCTGGATGTTGTACTGTTGACCCACATGGAACCTGTTTTTCATAAAATCTCCAATGCCCTTTTTACGTACATGCAAATAAATTTTGCTATATTTTTCTGTAGTGTTGAACAATTTTTGGGGGGCTTTTTGATAGCTTTTGCTACTTAGTATTTTTTTTTTTTTTGAGACAGAGTCTCGCTCTGTTGCCCAGGCGGGAGTGCAGTGGCGCAGTCTTGGCTCACTGCAAGCTCCGCCTCCTGGGTTCATGCCATTCTCCTGCCTCAGCCTCCTGAGTAGCTGGGACTACAGGCGCCCGCCACCATGCCCGGCTAATTTTTTTGTATTTTTAGTAGAGATGGGGTTTCATCGTGTTAGCCAGGATGGTCTCAATCTCCTGACCTCATGATCCGCCCACCTCGGCCTCCCAAAGTGTGGGATTACAGGCGTGAGCCACTGCACCCGCCCAGCTACTTAGTATTAAAAGCTGTTAGTATTGGAGCTTGGAACACCACCTGAATAAGTTTATTGCTCATTCCATATGATGTTTTGTCACAGAGTGATTTGCCTCGGATCAAAACGGAGATTGAGGCCTTGAAGAACCTGAGACATCAGCATATATGTCAACTCTACCATGTGCTAGAGACAGCCAACAAAATATTCTTGGTTCTTGAGGTTAGTAGTATGTTCCAGATACCTGAAAACATTTGGTCACTTTATCAATAGTAAAAGAGAAAAGTACATTTCACTTGAAAGATTAGAAGAGATGTTAAGCGACTTACCTGTTTTGTTCCATTTGTAGCAATTTAGATCAAATAGATGTGTATAATAAATTGGAGATTCAATGTAAATGTCACTTTTCTAATACACCCCTAATGGGGTAGTATGGTTTAGTAGATAGAATATGTTAGAATTTTCTCCTAGAGGGAAGGACTCATTCTAGTTTTTTTTTTTGTTTTTTGTTTTTTTTTTTTGAGACGGAGTCTCGCTCTGTCGCTCAGGCTGAAGTGCAGTGATGTGATCTCTGCTCACTGCACCCTCCGCCTCCCCAGTTCACACCATTCTCCTGCCTCAGCCTCCTGAGTAGCTGGGACTACAGGCGCCCACCACCATGCCTGGCTAATTTCTTATATTTTTAGTAGAGACAGGGTTTCACCGTGTTAGCCAGGATGGTCTCAATCTCCTGACCTTGTGATCTGCCCGCCTCGGCCTCCCAGAGTGCTGGGATTACAGGCATGAGCCACCGTGCCCAGCCTCATTCTAGTTTTATATGATATATTAATTTCCTAGGGCTGTTGGAACAAATTACTACAGACTTGGTGGCTTAAAGCAACAGAAACTCATTGTCTGACAGTTCTGGAGGTTTGAAGTCTGAAATCAAAATGTCGGCAAGGCTGGTTCCTTCTGGAGGTTCTGAGGGGGAATCTGTTTCCTGCCTCTTTGCTAGTTGTTGGTAGTTGCTGGCAGTCCTTGGCACTCCTTGGTTTATAGATGCACCACTTGCATCTTGGCCTCTGTCTTCAAATGGTGTTTTCCTCTCTGTGTAGCTGTGTCTCTGTCCAAATGTCTCTCTTCTTAAAAGGACCCAAGAATTAGGCTTACCCTGATCCAGTGACAGTTCAACCCACAACACTGGGTAGCTTCCAGTGTCTTTTATGTAAACCAAGCAATTTCAAGTTTTAACTTGCCATTTTTGTCTTGAAAGATGTCTTTAGAACTTGTATTATTCAACTTGTTTAGTTTTCGTTAGTCTCAGCCAAATAATATGTAATTTGCACATGATTTTCACAGGATAGCACTGTTTTAAAAGCATATTTTAAAAATCATAATTTTGGCCAGGTCCTCTCATGCCTATAATCCCAGCACTTTGGGAGGCTGAGGCGGGAGGATCATTTGAAACCAGTGGTTTAAAACCAGCCTCAGTAACATAGCAAGACCCTGTCTCTACATACAAACAAAAAGAAAAAAAAAGCCGGGTGTGATGGCGCGTGGTGCACACCTGTCATTCCAGCTCCTCAGGAGGCTGAGGCGGGAGAATTGCTTGAGTCCAGGAGTTTGAGGCTGCAGTGAGCCATGATAATGGCACTGTACTCCAGCCTAGGTGACAGAACAAACCCCTGTCTCTAAAATATAAAAACAGAAAAATTATAATGTTGAATGTTTTGGATCTAGAGCTATTTTCTCCTGTTACTACACTGTAGATCTACCTACATGGTCCACATTTTAAAACCTCTTTGGTTTTAAAACTTCTTTGGTAATTTTAAAACCTCTTTATATTTTTAGCTGATCCCTTTGTTCAAATAAAATTCTTAGGGCCAGGCGCAGGGGCTCACGCCTGTAACTGCAGCACTTTGGGAGGCCAAGGCTGGTGGATTATTTGAGGCCAGGAGTTCGAGACTAGCCTGGACAACATGGGAAAACCCCATTTCTACAAAAAATACAAAAACTTAGCCAGTTGTGGCGGTGCATGCCTGTAGTCCCAGCTACCTGGGAGGCTGAGGTAGGAGGATCACTTGAGCCTGGGAGGCAGAGCTTTCAGTGAGCTGAGATCGTGCCACTGCACTCCAGCCTGGGTGACAGAGCGAGACTCTGTCTCAAAAATGAAAAAGAATTGTTAAAAAACAAAATCTCCCAAGCATCCATGAACCTAGGAGAAAATTTAAAAGGTACAAGAGAGTGGCTGGGTGCAGTGTCTCGTGCCTGTAATCCCAGCACTTTGGGAGGCCAAGGTGGGAAGATCACTTGAGCTAAGGAGTTCGGCACTAGCTTGAGCAACATAGTGAGACCTTGTTTTTACTTAAAAAAAAAAGAAAAAAAGGCTGGGTCTGGTGGTGCACACCTGTAGTCCCAGCTACTTGGGAGGCTCAGGTGAGGAGCCTGGGAGATATAGGCTACAGTGAGCTATGATTGCACCACTGCACTCCAGCCTTGGCAAAAGAGTGATACCCTGTCTCAGAAAAAAAGGTACAGGGAGTATATATTACAAAACAAAATCCTCTCTTTCCCCTACATCCCAGTCATCCAATATTCTTTAATTTTTAAATTTTATTATATTATTAATAGAAATGGGGGTCTTGGCCTGTTGCCCAAGCTGGTCTTGGACTCCTGGCCTTAAGCAATCTTCCCTCCTCGGCCTCCCAAAATGTTGGGATTACAGGCATGAGCAACTATGCCCCACCCTAGTCATCACATTTTCTTTTCTTTTTTTTTTTTTTTTTGAGACGGAGTCTCACACTGTCCTGAGTGCTGGAGTGCAATGGCGTAACTTTGGCTCACTACAACCTCCGCCTCCCGGGTTCAAGTGATTTTCCTGCCTCAGCCTCCTGAGTAGCTGGGATTATAGGCACGTGCCATCACCCCCGGTTAATTTTTGTATTTTTTAGTAGAGACGGAGTTTTACCATGTTGGCCAGGCTGGTCTCAAACTTTTGACCTCAGGCAATTTGCCCACTTCAGCCTCCCAAAGTGCTTGGGATTACAGGAGTGAGACACCGCGCCCGGCCCTCAAATTTTCTTTTCTCTGAGCCATTCATGTACTTTTCTTGTGTCTCTTGTAGATACCTACATATATTTTATATGTATGTGTATTTTATATGTGTGTGTGTAGCTTACACACACATGGTGTGACACAAATGGTCACAAATTATTACTTTGCACCTTGTTTTTTTCCTATGTAACAATTGATCTTAGAGACCATCTGAGCATATTAAGATATTTTAGACATTTTATTTCTCTTTATTTTGTATTTATTTGAAAATAATGAAGTAGGCTGTTTTCTTTTTGTAAAACTTACTGGATAACATTAAAAAATTTCCTATTGAGGTATAATTTACATAAAATAAAATGTACACATTAGGTATGCAGTTTGACAAATGTATATACCCGTGTACCTCCCACCCCAAAGTATAAAACATCTTTATCACCTCAGAAAGTTTTCTCCAGCCCTTTTGAAGTTTTCCCTGTAACCATAGCCACCCTGCCCTTACCAGCAACTACTCATCTGATTTCTATCACAGCAGATTAGTTTAATCTATTCTAGACTATGATGTAAATGACTCATCATACAGTATTCTTTTGCTTATTTTGTTAGGCTTCTTTTGCTCAGCATAATGCTTTTGCAAGCCACTATATCAATCTATAGTCTTAATGACTAACAGTACTGGACATTGTTTCATATCAATTTGTAAAGAGCTTCCTCTTTTTTTTTTTTTTTTTTTAATTACTGCCTAGAATTCCATTCCATGTCTATATAGTTTATATAGTATCAGCATTTAGGTCTGAATGCTGGTATTCCCCACAAATTCGTATGTTGAAACTTAATCCCCAGTGTGATAGTATTAAGAGGTGGGGCCCTTTAAGGAGGTGATTGTTATGAGGGCAGAGTCCTTATGAATGGGATTAGTGCCTTTATACAGGAGGCTTTAGGGAGCCTGTTTGCTCCCTTCCACCATATGAGAATACGTAGTACATGCCAACTGTGAGCAACAGAACCTCACTAGACACTGAATCTACTGGCACCTTGATGTTAGACTTCCCAGCCTCCAGAACTGTGAACAATACACTTCTGTTGTTTATAAATTACCCAGTATAAGGTATTTTGTTATAGCAGCCCAAATGGACTAAGACAGTTGTTTCCAGTCTTTTGCTTTTACAAACACTGCTGCTGCAGTAAATGATCTTTAAGGTACCTTTTTTGTTGTTGTTGTTGTTGCTTGTTTTTTGAGACGAAGTCTCACTCTGTCACCCAGGCTGGAGTGCAGTGGTGCAATCTTGGGTCACTGCAACCTCTGCCTCCCGGGTTCAAGCGATTCTCCTGCCTCAGTCTCCTGAGTAGCTGGGATTACAGGCGCCTGCCACCACGCCTGGCTAATTTTTTGTATTTTTAGTAGAGACGGGTTGGCCAGGCTGGTCTCGAACTCCTGATCCACCCACCTTGGCCTCCCAAAGTGCTGGGATTACAGGTGTGAGCCACCGTGCCCAGCCAAAGTACTGTTTTTTGATATGAGTGAGTACATCTGTAAGAGCAATAACTAAATGTGGAACTGTGAGGTCAAGTCTATATGCATTTGTAATTTTAATTGATATTGTTAAAATGGAAACCCAGCTCACAGAAAAGTGGAGCTGCCCTGGGAAAGGGATGGAAAGCCTTGAGCTTTGTGCTCTGGTACCTGTTCTGCAGCCTCTGAGATACCTCTGTAGACCTGGGCTCCTTCTGGTACAGATTGAAAACCACTGGTCTTTGGGATAGAGAAACAATAATTACTGCTGGGTTTTTAAATTTCAGGTAATTACACTAAATGAGAGTACATTAAGATGAGAATGGGTTTTAATACTTTGCTATAAAAATAGAAAACCCTGGGTGAGCTTTTTAAAATCACAGTGGTAGTTGGTTTTACTTCTACTTACTGGTAATAAAACTGTTCGAAGAAAGAGTTATTGTTCTCATTCCTGGAGTCATTATTGACTTGTTTGATCCTGAGAGTGTACTTTTGAATATACCTTACTCGGTTCCATTCCCTATAAAATCAAATTAATAATATCTCTGAGTTAAGTGTACTTTTTTATTTTAAATTTCTGTGAAGTGATTTTTAAAGTTGTAACAATATCTGTGATTCCATTGCTGTTGAAGTACTGCCCTGGAGGAGAGCTGTTTGACTATATAATTTCCCAGGATCGCCTGTCAGAAGAGGAGACCCGGGTTGTCTTCCGTCAGATAGTATCTGCTGTCGCTTATGTGCACAGCCAGGGCTATGCTCACAGGGACCTCAAGCCAGTAAGTGACTGCATCACAGTTAGATGCTCACCTTCAGCATCATTTACCTGTTATTTTTAGGTTTACAAATGATCTGTTTAGGAATCTGTCTTAGGTTTGCTTTTTGTTGTTGTTGTTGCTCCAGTCATACCTATCAGATTTCTTTTTTCCTCTTACTTTTTTTTTTTTTTTTGGAGGTGGTGTCTCACTGTGTCACCCAGGCTAGAGTGCAGTGGTGTGATCTCGGCTCACTGTGACCTCCGCCTCCCGGATTCAAGCAGTTCTCCTGCCTCAGCCTTCTGAGTAGCTGAGATTACAGGCACAGGCCACCATGCCCGGCTAATTTTTGTATTTTTAGTAGAGATGGGGTTTCACCATGTTGGTCAATCTGGTCTTTTTTTTGGAGACGGAGTCTCACTCTGTCGCCCAGGCTGGAGTGCAGTGACGCGATCTCGGCTCACTGCAAGCTCCGCCTCCTCCTGGGTTCATGCCATTCTCCTGCCTCAGCCTCCCGAGTAGCTGGGACTACAGGCGCCCGCCACAACACCTGGCTAATTTTTTATATTTTTTAGTAGAGACGGGGTTTCACCGTGTTAGCCAGGATGGTCTCAATCTCCTGACCTTGTGATCCGCCCACCTCGGCCTCCCAAAGTGCTGGGATTACAGGTGTGAGCCACTGCGCCCGGCCAGGCCAGTCTGGTCTTGAACTCCTGACCTCAGGTGATCCATCTGCCTTGGCTTTCCAAAGTGCTGGGATTGCAGGTGTGAACCACTATACCTGGCCTTTTTTCCTCTTTTGACTTCTGGAAGGTGTTTTTTTTATTTTTATTTTTATTTTTCTGTTGTTCACACAGGAGTGCAGTGGTGCAATTTTGGCTCACTGCAGCCTTGACCTCTAGGGCTCAAGTGATCCACACACCTCAGCCTCTTAAGTAGCTGGGAGTTCAGGTACGCACAACCCTGCCTGACTAATTTTTTAGTTATTTGTAGAGACAGGGTTTCACCATGTTGCCCAGGCTGGTCTGGAACTCCTGACCTCAAGCTGTCCTTTCGCCCTGGCCTCCCAAAGTGCTGGGATTACAGGTATGAGCCACCGCTCCTGGCCTTGGTAGGCTTTTTGGATGCATTTATGAGCATTCTGTGATCTGTCAATTGTGTGTGACTTTATAAATGTCTTGTTTTTTTTTTTTTTAAGCAAGATCTCACTCTATCACCCAGGCTGGAGTTCAGTGGCATGATCAGGGCTCACTGTAGCCTCAATCTCCTAGGCTCAAGTGATTCTTCCACCTCAGCCTCCTAAGTAGCTGGGACTACAGGCGTATGCCACCATGCCCAGCTAATTTTCTGTATTTTTATTTTATATATGTATGTATTTATTTATTTTTTTTGAGACTGAGCCTTGCTCTGTTACCCAGGCTGGAGTGCAGTGGTGCCATCTTGGCTCACTGCAACCTCTGCCTCTCAGGTTCAAGTGATCCTCCTGCCTTAGCCTCCTGAGTAGCTGGAATTACAGGTGCCTGCCACCACTCTCGGCTAATTTTTGTATTTTTAGTAGGCCCGAGGTTTTGCCACGTTGGCCAGGCTGGTCTCAAACTCCTGACTTCAAGTGATGCGCCTGCCTTGGCCTCCCAAAGTGCTGGGATTACAGGCGTGAGCCAGGGCGCCTGGCCGGAAACTATCTTTTTCCATCTGTTTATACTGAACTTGTCGATTTGAACTCACTCTTTTGGTTTAAATTTTTTCTTGGCACAAATTGTGTTTGCTTGTAATTGACCCTCAGAACACCAAGGAGAAAATAGGAGAAAATGGTTTATGCTAGTGAGTCTTGTGGGGAAGTGATAGAGTGATCGCCCAGGCTGGAGTGCAGTGGTGCGATCTCTGCTCACTGCAAGTTCTGCCTCCCGGGTTCACGCCATTCTCCTGCCTCAGCCTCCCGAGTAGCTGGGACTCCAGGTGCCTGCCACCACGCCTGGCTAATTTTTTTTTGCATTTTTAGTGGAGACAGGGTTTCACCGTGTTAGCCAGGATGGTCTTGATCTCCTGACCTTGTGATCCGCCCGCCTTGGCCTCCCAAAGTGCTGGGATTACAGGCGTGAGCCACTGTGCCCGGCCCTTTTTTTTTTTTTTTGAGTTGGAGTTTCGCTCTTGTTGCCCAGGCTGGAGTGCAATGGCACTGTCTCGGCTCACCCCAACCCACGCCTCCCGGCCTCAAGCAGTTCTTTTGCCTCAGCCTCCCAAGTAGCTGGGATTACAGGCATGCGCCACCATGCCCGGCTAATTTTGTATTTTTAGTAGAGACAGGGTTTCTCCATGTTGGTCAGGCTGGTCTCGAACTCCTGACCTCAGGTGATGTGCCTGCCTCAGCCTCCCAAAGTGCTGGGACTACAGGCATGAGCCATCGTGCCCAGCCCTTCTTTTCCCTTATATACTTCTTGTCATTTCATTAGTTTCTAGTCATTTTCAGTTTGTTGTAACCCAGACTTTTGAACAGAAACAACCTTAAATCGTTTTTACTCATTTTAATTAATTAATTTATTTTTAAAAAATGAGACCAGGTCTTGCTGTGTTGTCCAGGCTGGTCTTGAACACCTGGGCTCAAATAATCCTCTCCCATCTGCCTTCAGAGTGCTGGGATTACAGGCATGAGCTGCCAAACCCGGCCTTAAATCATTTTTAGAAATGGCTAGAGGTGGGATGTGATATAAGGAAGTCAGTATGCAGTTATCAAAATATCTTTGTTTTCCCAGGAAAATTTGCTGTTTGATGAATATCGTAAATTAAAGCTGATTGACTTTGGTCTCTGTGCAAAACCCAAGGTAAGTGCAGAAATAAGATGCATCTATGTTCTTTGTAAATGCATTCATTTCTTAGTGTATGATTTCGTCCCGACTTCCTCTTAGTCTTTATTGAGCTTGGTTGCATCCATTGAGAAGAATGTTAAATTTCATCCCTGGTATGGGTAATTTTTGTAAGTTCTCTAGATGATCATAACATGCAATCAAGATTGAGAGTCACTGCCCTAGTTCTAGGATTGGTCCTGCTGAAGACTCCATGGGTATGCTGTGAGAATTTGCAGTGCAGAAGTGATTTGAGGCTATTACAGCAAAAATGCTGACTTGACCAGTGCTTGCAGTTTGAGTATATTGCCACTAGATGATGCCTTTGTTTGTTTAGATAAAAGTTGAGAATTTAGTGCAAATCTGTTAACCAAATGGTTCTATAACTAACAATTAGTTACATTTTGAGAAACAATCCGCTTTCCTTTTAAAAGAAGGAAAAAGCCCATATGCACTTCTAAATTTATAACTGTTATATATTTCCTTAATTTGCATTCCATGGTTACGTATTGGTGTTCTCCAGCATAACTTCTCTTTGAGGTGACTTTGAACTTTCTGGCTCTGCTGTCTGCAGCAGATCTCCTGTGTGGCTGCCTGTTGGAGGCTTCCTCTGGAGTTCTCTAATCATGGTACTCACAGTCTCTAAAATGAGCTGTCTACACTCATTAAGAATGTTGAAATTGCAGACTTGTCTCAGGCTTTTGTAATCCCATGACTGTTTCCTGCCCCGATCAGAATTAGCTAGGTGCAGAGGGAAGCAGATTTTGCCCCTTTGGCAGAATGTCTGATTCTTTCTGATTTTTCTCTCCTTCCCTTGGCTCTTCAGAAACTATCAGTGGAGTCTTTTTTCTGGGAACCAAATGCTGGAAGGCAGGTTTTTTTTTTTTTTTTTTTTTTTGATTGACAGACATATAAAGAGAAAACATACTTTGAACAGATAAACTGGTTTAAGTTGTTCTCCATGGGAGGCAGTGGAGAAGGTTTGTGACAGACCCTGTGAGCCTTCATTTATGGCTGCCATGGATTACCCACACAGACACCATCTAAGGAAAGTGGGGTTGCCTGGGAGAGGATTGCCTCAGCCTTCTTCCGAGGAGCGCACTCCTGGGCATGTTGTTTCAGTTGTAAATGACATCTCACAATTCACAAATCCTTTGCCAGCTGTAGGAACTCTATACAGCTGTTGGACTGTAGCTTTGTTTTCATTATGTCTTGGTATTTCCGTGAGAGGGCAGAGGAGGATGAGCAGATTACTCATTTTAACAGATCTGGAAGCTAAGGGAGTGATTTGTCTTATAACTGCATCTAGAAAACAGACTTTCAAGGCACTGTTTTATGTAACATATTGCTTTTTTCCCTTTAAGAAAATAGAGCTCTTTTGTATTTGTAAAGATTTCATACTGGAGATAAGGTCCAGTAAATAAATTTTTCCCCCCTGGGATACTTGGGGATGGAAAGACGTGGATGCTTGGATATATGCTAGGCTTATTTATGTATGTGGGTATTTAGGGAAGTATGAACCTGATTTGACTGAGCTAAGGGGAAAGGATTTGTTCATGCCAGGTTGTAGTGGTGTTGGGAATCCGGAGAAGCAGAGACCACACGTGCATGCACACGTGTATACAGAGTATTGTGTTGGCTGCAGAAATCCTTTATTATGTGGGGTGGTTTTTCATCTAGCTTCTCTTTGCTTGTGCTCAAATAATTTTTATCAGCCAGGCGTGGTGGCTCATTGCCTGTCATCCCAGCACTTTGGGAGGCCGAGGCAGGTGGATCACCTGAAGTCTGGAGTTCAAGACTAGCCTGGCCAACATGGCAAAACTCCGTCTATACCAAAAATACAAAAATTAGTTGGGCGTGGTGGCACACTGCATGCCTGTAATCCCAGCTACTCTGGAGGCTGAGGCAGGAGAATCACTTGAACCCAGGAGGCAGAGGTTGCAGTGAGCCGAGATTGCGCCATTGCACTCCAGCCTGTGTGACAGAGTGAGACTCCGTCTCAGAAAAAAAAAAGAATGTTTATCAAGGTTTAATTCTCTTAAGGGTTGTAATTAATAAGTTTCATTTTTATCTTATTGGCAGGGTAACAAGGATTACCATCTACAGACATGCTGTGGGAGTCTGGCTTATGCAGCACCTGAATTAATACAAGGCAAATCATATCTTGGATCAGAGGTAATTATTCATTGATTAATTCATTATATAATCAACAGACATTTATATTGGTCACCTGTAGTGAGTCAGGCACTGTGCATTGGGGGTATAATGATGAAGTAAGAAATAATCTTGTTAATCAAAGAGTTCAGTCTATTTGGAGAGTGAGACATGATTACTTATAAATGAAATTAATAACTTGCAATAAATATAGTAACATATAATATACTTATGAAGCAGGGATATTTCTGGTGTCCTTGTTGTGGCTGCTTTTGTATTAAATAGTGCCATAGTTTGGACTTGTTAGTCTAGCTGGATAGAACAAAAGACCAAGGTTCCAGGCTCAGTTTCAGAGATGCTGGTTAGCACAGAGAAAACCTGTGCTTCGCCCATCCAGAGCTGACTCTCCAAGGCCAGCAGCCCTGTGTAGGAGTCCAGGCTGAGAAGGACTGGGCTTTGCCTGATTTATATTTGCTGTATCTCAAATTATCAAATTAGTCAGCTCCTGCCATTCTCTGGAGTACTAGTTTTGCTGATGTGAGTGTCATAAGATTAAAAAAACACTTTAGTTGTGAAAAGCTCAGGAAGTGCTCAGTTAAACAGGTTTCCTATTTCAGGACATGTCCAAATCTTTTTTTGTTTTGTTTTGTTTTTTTTTTCGAGACGGAGTCTCGCTCTGTCACCCAGGCTGGAGTGCAGTGGCGCGATCTTGGCTCACTGCAACCTCCGCCTGCTGGGTTCAAGCAATTCTCTTTCTTCAGCCTCCCAGGTAGCTGGGATTACAGGCAACTGCCATCACGTTTGGCTAATTTTTGTATTTTTAGTAGAGACGGGTTTCACCATGTTGGCCAGGCTGGTCTCAAACTCCTGACCTCAAATGATTCACCCACCTCGGCCTCCCAATTATAGGCATGAGCCACTGTGCCCAGCCTCCAAATCTTTTTTTTTTTTTTTTTGGAGATGGAGTCTCACTCTGTTGCCCAGGCTGGAGTGCAGTGGCACAATCTCGGCTCACTACAAGCTCTGCCTCCTGGGTTCACGCCATTCTTCTGCCTCAGCCGTCCGTGTAGCTGGGACTACAGGCACCCGCCACCATGCCTGGCTACTTTTTTTTGTATTTTTAGTAGAGATGGGGTTTCATCGTGTTAGCCAGGATGGTCTCGATCTGCTGACGTCGTGATCTGCCCACCTCGGCCTCCCAAAGTGCTGGGATTACAGGAGTGAGCCACCGTGCCCAGCTCCAGCCTCCAAATCTTTAATGTGCTCTTGTACAGTGTGATCCTTCAGGAAAGGAACATCACAGATAGCAGCTGGTCCGGATTTTATTTGCCTATGGGATCCACTTTTGATGGAGAGCATCTTTTGGAACTAGTGTAAGGAACTTTGGGAATACCAGGTTACTTCATAACATGAGAAGATGGGAACTATTTTTGGTGACTTTTTATTTTGATATAATCTCTAACTTACAAGATAGTGCAAGAATAGAATGAGGAACTTTGGTATATCTTTTACTCAAATTCACAGTTATTTACATTTTTCCTTATTTGCTTTATCATTCTCTGTATATATGCATATTATTTTTTTTGAATCATTTGAGAGTTAGCTAGAAACATCATATCCTTTTATTACTCAATACTTCTATATATATTTTTCCTAAAAGCAAAGACCTTTTCTTTTATAACCACACTTTAGTATCAAAATTTAACATTGATACAATTTATTGAATTCATAATTCATATTCAAATGGTATTAATTGTACCAATAATGTCCTTTATAGTTTTATTTTCCCCCCAGTCTAGGATATGGTGCAGGATGCATTTAGTTATTGCATCTAGTTATTGTGTCTCTTTAGTCCCTTTTAATCTGGAAGACTTCTTTAGGCTTTCTTTATTTTTTTTTGATCTCAGCATTTTTGAGGAAGCCGGTTATTTAGTAGAATGTACATCAATTTGAATTTATTTGATGTTTCCTTATGATTAGATTCAGGTTATGTATTTTTGGCAGAAATACCACAGAAATGATGTTGTAGCCTTCTTAGTGCATTATAGGAAAGGGACCAAATGTTTTCTGAACATTTATCATAGTCCTGGAATCATGCTGGATACTTTTTATTTTTAATCGTGCTAAGATACTAATAAGATAAAATTTACCATCTTAACTGTTTTAAAATGTATAGTTTAGTAGTACTGAAATATAACCACATTGTTGTGCAACCGATCTCCAGAGCTCTTTTAATTTTGCAAAACTGAAACTTTATACCTGTTAAACAATTCTTCATTTCTGCCTACCCTATTCCCCTGGCAACTACCCTTCTGCTTTCTGTCTCTGTGAATTTGACTAATCTAGGAACCTCATGTAAATGGAATCATAAAATGTTTCTCTTTTTGTGACTGGCTTGTTTCACTTAGCATAATGTCCTCAAGGTTCATTCGTGTTGTAGCATGTGTCAGAATTTCCTTTCTTTATAAGGCTGAATAATATTCCATTGTGTGTATATACCACATTTCGTTTATGCATTCATCCATTGGTAGATACTTAAATTGCTTCCACCTTTTGGCTCCTGTGAGTAATGTTGATAGGAATATGAGTATACAAGTATCTCTTTCAGATCCTGCTTTCAATTCTTTTGGGTATATATTCAGAAGCGGAGTTGCTGGATCATATTGTAATTCTGTTTTTAATATTTTGTGGAATCTCCATACTGTTTTCCATAGTGAGTGTACCATCTTACATTTCCACCAACAGTGTACAGGAGTTTCACATGGGCTGGGCGTGGTGGCTCATGCCTGTAATCCCAGCACTTTGGGAGACTGAGGTGGGCGGATCATGAGGTTAGGAGTTTGAGACCAGCCTGGCCAACATGGTGAATCCCTGTCTCTATTAAAAATATAAAAATTAGCCAGGCATGGTGATGCGCATCTGTAATCCCAGCTACTCGGGGGTTGAGGCAGGAGAATCGCTTGAACCTGGGAGGCAGAGGTTGCAGTGAGCCGAGATCATACCATTGCACTCCAGCCTGGGTGACAGAGCAAGACTGTCTCAAAAAAAAAAAAAAAGAGTTTCACATGCTGGATACCTTTAATAATTTTCAATTAAGCTCTACAGACTTTTTTTTTTTTTTTTTTGAGACAGAGTTTCACTCTTGTTGAACAGGCTGGAGTGCAATGGCATGATCTTGGCTCATCGCAACCTCAGCCTCCCGGGTTCAAGCGATTCTCCTGCCTCAGCCTCCCTAGTAGCTGGGATTACAGGCATGTGCCACCATGCCTGGCTAATTTTGTATTTTTAGTAGAGACGGGGTTTCTCCATGTTGGTCAGGCTGGTCTCGAACTCCCGACCCAAGGTGATCCATCTGCCTTGGCCTCCCAAAGAGTTGGGATTACAGGCATGAGCCACCACGCCTGGCCACAGACATCCTTTTAAGTGAATACTGTTACCTTATCCCATAAGATAAAGAAGATGAAGAAACTGAGGCTCAGAAATTTGGTGCCTTTGGAGGGTCACACAGCTGGTGACTGAGTGAGATTTGAGTGAAGTGAGGTACTGTTTCCACTATTCCATTTAGTTTCCCAGAAGGAGTGATAATCGTATGCCTGATCTCACAAGATTCCTAGAGGTGATGAGAATCTGCTGATTTGAGTGTATCTGGGTTTTTCCTATGTAATTTTAAATTGTTTTCTTGTCCATGTTAGTTCAATTTCCTATCCTCAGAGTGTCTAAAGGATAGTGGACTGAGGAGTCATTTGAGATACTTACTAAATGATGCAGAGCTCAGGGTGGTAACTCTCTCAGAGATTTTGGTTTCGTTTTCTGAGATGGGGCTTTAAGAATCTTCATTTAAAATACTAATAAAATAGTTGATTCTGATGTTCACGGTCCTGATTATGCTTTAAGGACATGTTCCATTGTAAATATCTCTAATTTCTTCAGTAATTTTTCATGGGAAATGGTTTCAGTTCTCTCTTCCTCCCAATTATTTTATTATCTTTTTTTTTTTTTTTTTTGAGACAGAGTCTCACTCTGTCTCCCAGGCTGGAGTGCAGTGGCATGACTGGTTCACAGTAGCCTTTACCTCCTAGACTCAAGCAGTCCTCCCACCTCAGCCTCCCAAGTAGCTAGGACTACAGGTGTGCACTACCACACCCGGCTAATTTTTTAAGTTTCTTTGTAGAGATAGGGTCTTGCTGTGTTTCTGGGGCCGGTCTTGAACTCCTGGGCTCAAGTGATCCTCCCACCTTGGCCTCCCAAAGTGCTGGGAGCCAGTTATTTTTTCATGTCAACTGGTAGTTTATGGATTTACTTGCATTTTCTTTGGTTTATGATTTTAGTTAATTTATTCTCATATTCAATTCAAAACAGTGAAGTAAAGGTACTTTAATTGAAAAATACTTTTTCTGCTTTCTTTTCTCTAATAAGTGTTGGTAGCACTATGGGGATGTTATTATCATTTTATTCCTCTTTAAGTTTAATCCTAGACATAATCTTTCTGTTGACTTCTTGTGTGTTTGTTTGTTTGTTTGTTTGTTTTTTGAGATGGAGTTTCGCTCTTGTTGCCCAGGCTGGAGTGCAATGGTGTGATCTTGGCTCACTGCAACCTCCACCTCCTGAGTTCAAGCGATTCTCCTGCCTCAGCCTCCCGAATTGCTGGAATTACAGGCATGTACCACCCCGCCTGGCAAATTTTGTATTTTTAGTAGAGACGGGGTTTCTCCATGTTGGTCAGGCTGGTCTGGAACTCCCAACCTCAGGTGATCCGCCCGCCTTGGCTTCCCAAAGTGTTAGGATTACGGGCGTGAGCCACCGCTCCTGGACTTTTTTTTTGTTTTTTGAGACGAAGTCTTGCTCTTGTCCCCCAGGCTGGAGTGCAGTGGCCTCCTGAGTAGCTGGAATTACAGACATGCACCACCACACCCGGCTAATTTTTTTATCTTTTTAGTAGAGACAGGGTTTCACCATGTTGGCCCTGCTGGTCTTGAACTCCCTACTTCAGGTGATCTGCCTACCTCGCCTCCCAAAGTGTGGATTACAGGCATGAGCCACCATGTAGTTCACTCTTACCTGTGCAACCTCTTTGCTTTGAATTTTTTTTGAGACGGAGTCTCGCTCTGTTGCCCGGGCTGGAGTGCCATGGTGTGATCTCAGCTCGCTTCAACCTCTACCTCCCAGGTTCAAGTGATTCTCCTGCCTTAGCCTCCCGTGTAGCTGGTATCACAGGTGTCCACTACCACAGCCGGCCAAATTTTGTACTTTTAGTAGAGACGGGGTTTCACCATGTTGACCAGGCTGGTCTTGAACTCCTGACCTCAGGTGGGAGGAGGCCCGTTTTGGCCTCCCAAAGTGCTGGGATTATAGGCGTGAGCCACTGCACCCGATCTGCTTTGAATTTAATACCATGAATGAGTGTCATGCCATCATGTCTCAATTTATAGATTAAATATTTGACATCTCTGAGGCATAAATGGTCAATTTCTGACCTCCTGCAACTTGGAAGAGTAATCAGGTGTTTGCTTCAAGGCAAATTGTTCACTTGAGACATCATAGTAGAGTCCTAATAATTTGATATGATTTGGTAGACAGGACTAGGGGTTAGATTTGGCTTATCTAGTTTAAGTACTACCCAGATATGTGATGCTGCTCAAGTTATTTTAACTGTTTTCTCTTTCTTTGTTTTCTTCCTTCCTTTCCTTCTTTCCTCTTTTTCTTTTTTTCCTCTTAAAACTTTCCTAAGCCTGGGAGGCAAATGTTGCAGTGAGCTGAGATTGTGCCACTGCACTCCAGCCTAGGCAACAGAGTGAGACCCTGTCTCCAAAAAAAAAAAAATTTCCTAAGGCTCAAATGAGAGTAAGAGCTGCGACTTCTCCTCAGCTAATGGTGGCATCATTACTGACTAAGGCCAAATACTGCTTGAATAAATCGTTACTGCTTAGGACTCATGGGACACATGGATATCACATATAAAGGTTAAGCTTTTTTCTGGGATTTTGAGATTTGTAGGACTATTTGTGCTGGTAGGCTAATTTCTAGTGTCTCTCTCTCTCTCTCTCTCTCTCTCCCCCCCCCCCCCCATATATATATGTGTATATATACATATGTATTTGAGATTTGTAGGACTATTTGTGCTGGTAGGCTAATTTCTAGTCTCTCTATATACATATATATATTTTTAGATGGAGTTTCACTGTGTCACCCAGGCTGGAGTACAGTGGCGTGATCTTGGCTCACTGCAACCTCTGCCTCTTGGATTCAAGCGAGTCTCCTGCCTCAGCCTCCCGAGTAGCTGGGACTATGGGCATGTGCCATCATGCCTGGCTAATTTTTGTAGTTTTAGGAGAGACAGGGTTTCACCATGTTGGCCAGGCTAGTCTCGAACTCCTGACTTCAGGTGATCCGCCTGTCTTGGCCTCCCAAAGTGCTGGGATTACAGGCATAAGCCACCAGGCCCAGCCACTTCTACATTTGAAAAGTCAATCATTGAACTTTATTAAAGTTCTCTACATAGAATTTTATAGTACAGCTTAGTCATACTTGCTGATTATCAGTAAATTTTAAGACATCCTCATGCCTGTTTACATAATCTTTATATGTAACCTAAACCTTCAGTAGCACTGTAGAATTGTCTCATCTTCTTATCATGTCCAACCCAGCCCAGCCTACTGGAAATTATTTTCTTTTAAGTGTTAGAGTCCAGCTGGAGGAGAGTGCGTTAAATTGGAAGTTAGGAGGCCTTCCTGGGTGGCCTCCAATTGACTGGGTGACTTTAGACAAGCCTCCTTAGCTTCAGATTCTCTGACTATAGAATAAGCAGGTTGAAGTGGTTGATATCTGAGTTCTTTTTTAGCTTTGTTACAACTCTGTGATTGTATCAAGAGTCCTACCATTCTGAAATATGTTTGAATTTTTGTTTCAGTAATTTTTCTTTTTCCCTCTTTCTTTCAGGCAGATGTTTGGAGCATGGGCGTACTGTTATATGTTCTTATGTGTGGATTTCTACCATTTGATGATGATAATGTAATGGCTTTATATAAGAAGATTATGGTGAGTATTACAAAGCATAGAATTTCAATGTAGAACTTTTCTATACTGAATAGTATATGCTTTCATTCATAAATATACAAAAACAGGCAAAAAAGTTATTCTCTGCTATTAGAAGTCAAAATCATAGTTATTCTTTGGGAGTGGTTAAGGAGTGGGCTTCTGTTCTGTTTCTCTTTTTTTTTTTTTGAGACGGAGTCTCGCTCTGTTGCCCAGGCTGGAGTGCAGTGGCGCGATCTCGGCTCACTGCAAGCTCCGCCTGTCGGGTTCACGCCATTCTCCTGCCTCAGCCTCCCGATTAGCTGGGACTACAGGCGCCGGCCGCCACCACGCCCAGCTAATTTTGTTTGCATTTTTGGTAGAGATGAGGTTTCACGGTGTTAGCCAGGATGGTCTCAATTTCCTAACCTCGTGATCCTCCCGCCTCGGCCTCTCAAAGTGCTGGGATTACAGGCGTGAGCCACCGCGCCCGGCCTCTGTTCTGTTTCTTAATCTGGGAGTTGGCTACACTTGTATACAGTAGTTCCCCCTTGTCAGCGGTTTTGCTTTCTGCGGTCTTAGTTGCCCATGGTCAATTGCGGTCTGAAAATTGGTGAGTTTATGTAATACGGTAAGATATTTTGAGAGAAAGAGGCACATTCAGGCCGGGCGTGGTGTCTCACGCCTGTAATCCCAGCGCTTTGGGAGGCTGAGGCTGGCAGATCACGAGGTCAGGAGATCGAGACCATCCTGACTAACGCGGTGAAACCCCGTCTCTACTAAAAATACAAAAAATTAGCTGGGCATGGTGGCGGGCGCCTGTAGTCCCAGCTACTCGGGAGGCTGAGGCAGGAGAATGGGGTGAACCCAGGAGGTGGAGCTTACAGAGCCGAGATTATGCCACTGCACTCCAGCCTGGGTGACAGAGCAAGACTCTGTCTCAATTAAAAAAAAAAAAAAAAAAAAGGCACATTCACATAACATTTTTAACAGTATATTGTTATAATTATTCTATTTTATTATGTTATTGTTAATCTCTTATTCTGCCTAATGTATAAATTAAACTTTATCAAACTTGTGTGTGTGTGTGTGTGTATATATATATATATATATATATATAGAAAGAAACATAGCACATATAGGGTTCATTACTATCCGTGGTTTCTGGCATGCATGGGTGTTTTGGAAAGTATTACCTGCTGATAAGGGGGACTACAGTATTCAGTTTTTGAAAACTCATTGAGGTGTACTCTTATGATATACAAACTTCTTTTTTTGTTTTTGGAGACAGAGTTTCGCTCTTGTTGCCCAGGCTAGAGTGCAATGGCGCGATCTTGGCTCACCGCAACCTCTGCTTCCCAGGTTCAAGCGATTCTCCTGCCTCAGCCTCCCTAGTAGCTGAGATTACAAGCATGTGCCACCACGCCCGGCTAATTTTTTGTATTTTTAGTAGAGTCAGTGTTTCTCCATGTTGGTCAGGCTGGTCTCGAACTCCTGACCTCAGGTGATCCGCCTGCCTCGGCCTCCCAAAGTGCTGGGATTACAGGCATGAGGCACCGCGCCCGGCCCAATATATAAACTTCTGTACATATACTTCCTCAATGAAAAGCTTAACAAAATAAAAACAGAATGCTGTGTCAAATCACATTTTCCTTTTGACTTATAAAATAGGAACCTCCTCTTTTCTTTTTTTGGAAGACAAAATTTTGGCTTCAGGGTACAATAAAACCACAATTGAGATCACCTACTGTAAGCTTTGTTAAAATCCTATATATCAGAGACAGAGAGTAGATAAGTTGTTGCTTGGGGTTAGGGGTGGAGAGTGACTGCCTGTGAGTATGGGTTTTCTTTTTGGGATGATGAAAACATTCTGGAATTAGAGGTGATGATTACACAACTTTGTAAATATACTAAAATCTACACTTTAAAAGGGTGAATATTATGGTATGTGAATTATGTTCGGTTAAAAAATCAAAAAAATCATAGGAAGGAAAATAGGAAAATTATTTTAAAGAATTAATATTTCAAAGCAAACTAACAAAAGAAGACATGTAAAGAGTAAGAAAGAACATCTTGTGTTCCATAGCAAACTGAGGTCAGGCTAGCAGAGCAGCTTCTCCGAATGCTTCACTCTCTTTCTTCTTCTTTTTTTGGGATAAGGTCTTGCTCTGTCACCCAGCCTGAAGTGCAGGAGTGCGATCATGGCTCACTGTAGCCTTGACACCCTGGGCTCAAGTGGTCCTCTCACCTCAACCTCCCAACTAGCTGGGACCACAGGCACTGCACCACTACACCCGGCTAATTAAAAAAATTTTTTTGTAGAGATAGGATCTTCCCTATGTTACCCAGGCTGGTCTCAAACTCCTGTGCTCAAGTGATCCTCCCACCTCAGCCTTGCAAAGTGCCGAGATTACAGGTGTGAGCTACTGTGCCCGGCCTTCTGAATGCTTCCTGAATCCAATTCTGTTTAACAAATATTTCCTGAATTTCTGCTTTATATAAGATGCTGAAAGGCATAGAAAAGACCTATGAAACTTTATTGCCCACCAGGGCCTGATTTCTTGTTGGAAACAGGTATAAGCTATCTAAAAACGGCAAAGAGTGAGGAATGCCATATTATAACAGAGTGTAAATGAAGTTAATATAGGAGTTGGGGTGGCTCTGGGAGGGCATCTTAGAGGAAGTGAGGTTTGAGCACGTCTTTAAAAGAAGGGTAGAAGTGTTTCAGAAAGGGATGTGGGCAAGAGCATTCCTGATAGTACAGATAGTATGAGCAAAGGCATAGAGGTGGGAGAGACGTGGGGAGGAATGGGCAGTTTTTTGTAGCTGGACCATTGGATCTCTAACAATTAGATGAGGAGACTACCTAGAGCAACTCTCACTTCTAGGAAGTAGCATACAGTGTTGAAAGTGGTAGACCCAGTTGGCTTGTTGCCCACTCTATAGAACACCAAGTCTAAGGACACTGAGTTCAATCTTCAACTTTTATTTGACTTATAGTTTTTCCTATATCCCACCTTGGAAGATTCTTTAAAGTTGATTCCCAAGCTTCAGAGAATAGCTTTGGGAAGAGATGGAACTGCAATAGTTCCAACTCCTTGAAGACTGAGGAGCTCTGATTCTGCAGGATCAAAGAGAAGCAGTGTGAGCGGTAACTATTAACACCGCCTTGGGGACCCATGTGTGTCCAGGCTTCTTCTTGTGAAGGGGAGATAAATGAGGCAGTGGGCTGGAGGCCGGCCTCCTAGAGCCTGCTGCTGTAGCCAAGACAGCTTGTTTTCCTCCTGTCCCTTCTTGAGCCTTCTTGATCTTTGCTGGGTAGCACTCGTTGCTTTGGCTTCTGCATGCGACTGTCGCAGCAGTTCCTGACTCCATAGAGCCATACCTGACTGCATCAACATCAGGATATGGGGGAGAGTAGGGTTAGGATCTTTTTGTGGCTTTAGCTCCAGTCAACAGAAGTGGTCTTTGGGCAGCTCAGTAACATTTATCCAGTTATACTTCTACAAAATATTAGGTTGGCCTCTTGAATTCTTCCCTCTTTTTGCTACTCTTTTCTGTAAAGTAGGACTGTGTTTTTTATTCTGAGGATAATTGTATTGTAGTATAGGTTGAGTATCCCTAATCTGAAAATCCAAAATTTGAAATGCTCCAACATTTGACACTTTTTGAGTGCTGAGATGATGCTCAAAGGAAATGCTTACTGGAGCATTTCAGGTTTTGGATTTTCAGATTTGGGATATTCAGTCAGTAAGCGTATAATGCACATATTCCAAAGCCTGAAATCTGAAACACTTCTGTTCCCAAGCATTTGGGTAAGGGATACTCAACTTGTATTATAAGCTGCTAGGATATTTTACCCTATTCTTGTTTTGGGAACTCCATCCCAAAGAAATAAGCTGACAGATTTCTCCAAAGTGAACTAGAATTGAATCTGCTAGCTGGTGTAACACGGAATATTACACCTCCTAGACTTCTAGAAAGACTATGTGGAAACAGATAATGGTAGAATTTCACTGTTGGAAAGCACCTGGGAAATCATGTTTTCTGACCCTTGTTGCTTGTTTTATATTTAATCCTCACTAAAATGTTTCCTGCCTTGGCTATGTCTATGTACTCTCTCTCAGGGTGGGGGAAGTTAGCTAATGGATTTAGTTCTTCCTAACCCTAGTTGCGCATTAGAATCGCTTGGGGTGCTTTAAAAAGTATTGGTTCCACCCCCAGAGCAATTAAATCAGAATATCATTGATGTTTTTGAAATTCAGAATCTTCAGAATCTCTACTATCTGTGGACTTTGGTAAATTATTTAGCCTCTCTGTGTCTTAGTTTCTTTGTCTGTAAAAATGGATGAAATAACACAGCATAGGGTTGTTGTGAAGATTAAATGAGTTAATCCATGGAAAGCATTTAGAGTGGTGCTCAATAAATGTAGCTATTATTTTTTTTTTTTGAGACAGCGTCTCGCTCTGTCGCCCAGGCTAGAGTGCAGTGGTTAGATTCGGCTCACTGCACCCTCCACCTCCTGGGTTCAAGCAATTCTTCTGCCTCGGCCTCCCAGGTAGCTGAGACTACAGGTGGGCACCACTATGCCTGGCCAATTTTTGTATTTTTAGTAGAGACGGGGTTTCACCATATTGGTCAGGCTGGTCTTGAACTCCTGACCTTGTGATCTGCCCGCCTCTGCCTCCCAAAGTGCTGGGATTATAGGTGTGAGCCACTGCACCTAGCTGCTATTATTGTTTTATTTTTGTTTGTTTGTTTTGTTTTTTTCTGTGACAGAGTCTCACTCTGTCACCCAGGCTGGAGTGCAATGGCGCGATCTTTGCTCATTGCAACCTCCGCCTCCTCAGTTCAAGCAATTCTCTTGCCTCAGCCTCCTGAGTAGCTGGGATTACAATCATGCGCCACCGTGCCTGGCTAATTTTTGTAGTTTTAGTAGAGAAGGGGTTTTGCCATGTTGGCCAAGCTGGTCTTGAACTCCTGACCTCAAGTGATCCACCACCTTGGCCTTCCAAAATGCTGGGATTACAGGCATGAGCCACCACATCTGGCAATTATTTTTGAGACAAAGCCTTGCTCTGTTGCCCAGGCTGGAGTGCAGTGGCGCCATCTTGGCTCACTGCAAGCTCTGCCTCCTGGGTTCAAGCGATTCTCCTGCCTCAGCCTCCCAAGTAGCTGGGATTACAGGCGAGTGCCACCAAGCTCAGCTAATTTTGTATGTTTAGTAGAGATGAGGTTTCACCATGTTGGCCAGGCTGGTCTTGACCTCCTGACCTCAAGTGATCCTCCTGCCTTGGCCTCCCAAAGAGGCTGGGATTACATGCATTTCTAAATGAGATTTGCCAGTATTTTGTCCAGGACTTAAAATTGGCTCAAAAATTAATGTGCACTTTTTTGGCAACTATCTTTGTATGTTTGGTTTTGGTTTCATGATTTGTATTAGCCCCATAAAGTTACATTGGGGAGTGTTCTTTCTTTTACTTTTCTTTGGGAGAGCTTAACAATTTTTTTGTGGATGTTTTGTAGAATGTGCTTGGAAGTTCAACTCCACCTGTGCCTTCTTTATGGAAAGATTTTTAACTAACATATAACATTTAACTAACATAGATCATAACATTTCATTTGAAGCTCTCTAGTGGCCTCTTTCTCCTCAAGTACAAGCCAGCGTTTGCCCTGTGTGCTGTGGGTTTTCCCCCGTGTAATGTGGCCTCCCATCACCTCACTGCCCTCGTGGTCTACTCCCTGCCTCACTTGTGCCACCCACATTGTCCTCCTTGTCATTTCTTTTTTCCCCTTTTTCTGGAACACGCTAAGGTGTGTCTGCCTCAGGGCATTTGTACTTACCCTTTCACCTGAAATGGTTTTCTCCAGGAGAGATGCTTTGTTCCCTCCCTTCTTTCAGGTCTCTGTTCAAATGTTCTCTAATCAGAAAGACAGCGACTTGTTTATGTGTTCATGTGTTTGTTCATTTACTCATTTATTCCATGTCATTTCACCTTAGGGAGGATAAAATAGTTACCAAACACCTAATATGTGCCAGGCGCTTTTCTAGATGTGTGGGGTGTATCTGTGAATAAAACGGATGAAAGATCCCTGTCCTCGTGGAGTTTATCTTCTAGTGGTGGGGATATAGAGAAAGACAATAAGCATAATAAGTAAATTTTACTAAAAGATGAGATGTACTTTGGAAAAGAGAAAAAAATTAAGTAGGATAAAGAGGAATCAGGAGTACAGATGGGGTAGTTGTGGAGGAAAGGGCCAGTAGGTTGCATGATTAAATAAGGGGGTCAGGATAAACTTCTTGGAGGCGAGATGTAAGGAGACTTGAAGGATGTGAGAGTGTCAAGTGGATATCTAGGAGAAAAATATTTCCAGCAGAGGGAACAGCTAGAGCAAAGACTGGGAGGTAGGAACATGCCTGGTGTTGTCAAGGGAGGGCGAGAGGGCCAGTGCAGCCTGAGTTTAGTAAGTGAGGAGGGCAGTAGGAAAGGAAACCTCGGGAACAGGTGGTCAAGCTGCTTTGGGCTGGGTAGGCTCTCATAAGGACTTTGGCATTTTTTCTACGTGAAATGGGGAGCCATTGGAAGCTTTTGAGGACATGATTTGGTTTAGTTTTTAACAGGATCATATTGGCTGCTATGTGGAGATGCCTGTAGGAAGTGAAGAAGAGAACCAGGGCATCTGGTCAGGAGGATATTGTAATGATTCAGATAAGAGATGGTGGCAGTGGAGGTGGTAAAAGGTGGGTAGATACTAGATGTCTTTTTTTTTTTTTTTTTTTGGGGACAGTCTCGCCCTGTCACCCAGGCTGGAGTGCAGTGGTGCGATCTTGGCTCACTGCAACCTCTGCCTCCTGGGTTCAAGTGATTATCCTGCCTCAGCCTCCTGAGTAGCTAGGGTTATAGGTCCTTGCCACCATGCGTGGCTAAGTTTTGTAGTTTTAGTAGAGATGGGGTTTTGCCATGTTGGCCAGGTTGGTCTTGAACTCCTGACTCAGGTGATTCACCTCCCTCGGCCTCCCAAGGTGCTGGGGTTACAGGTGTGAGCCACTGCTTCTGGCCTGGATGTCTTTTTTAAAAAATTATTTTTGTATTAACAAAATTAAAAGTAAAAGTAGACCTGTATGTGCAAAGGGTAAAGTAAAATTGACCCTTTGTATATACAGTAAAATTGACCCTTTGTATATACAGGTCTATGAATTCTAACACATATATAGATTCATATAACCATTGCCACAGTCAGAATGTAGAACAGTCTGGATGTCTTTTGAAGGTGTGGCTAACATGATTTGTGGATGGATTGGATGAGGAGAGTAACCTGAGTAGCTAGAAAGTTGGAAAATTATTAAAGGTATCTAGCATGTGAAACTTTTTTTTTTTTTTTAAGGCAGAGTCTTACTTTGTCACCCAGGCTGGAGTGCAGTGGTGTGATCTCGGCTCACTGTAACCTCTGCCTCCCAGGTTCAAGCGATTCTCCTGCCTCAGCCTTCTGAGTAGCTGGGATTACAGGCTCCCATCACCGCGCCTAGCTAATTTTTGTAGTTTTAGCAGAGATGGGGTTTCACCATGTTGGACAGGCTTGTCTCAAACTCCTGACCTTAGGTGATCAGCCTACCTCAGCCTCCCAAGTGTTGGGATTACAGGCGTGAGCCTGGCCATAAAACCTGTTTCTTAGAGGCAATCATTGCTATCACGTTTATCAGATTTTTATGTATTTTTTTTCAGACATTAGCCTGCATATGTAAGGAATTATATATTTATATATTTTCTCTTTCTGCTACCCCCTTCCCAGTTTTGTTTTTTTTTTTTACACAGATGGTAGCATACCATAAACACTGTTCTGCACTTTGTTTTCCTCCCTTAGCAGTGTGTCTTGCAAATCATAACACTTCATACCCACTTCAGAGCCTCTTCATTCTTTTTATGATTGCATAGAATTGCATTGTATGCACGTACCATAATTTATTTAACCAGTCCTAGGTTAATGGACATTTAAGTAATTTCCAAGTAGTCATTTGTACATTGTGAATATAATAAATCTGTAAGAAAATTTCTAGAACAGTTGTTGGGTCAAAGGTATGTGAATTAGTAATTTTGATAGATATCGCCAAATTGCTTCCCAGTAAAGTCCTGTTGGTTTATGCAACTACCAACAGTAGCATAATAATGCCAGTTTCTCCATATCCCCCCACCAATACAGTGTATCACTGTTTTTGATTGTTATGTTTAAGACTTATTTTTGCTCTGCAGGAATTTTTAGTTTTTATTTAGTGAAATTCATCAATCTTTTTCTTTCTTTCTTTCTTTTTTGTTTTTAGAGACAGGGTCTTGCTCTGTCACCCAGGCTGGAGTGCAGTGGTGCAGTCATAGCTCACTGCAACCTCAATCTCCTGGGCTCAAGTGATCCTCCCGCCTCAGCCTCCTGAGTAGCTGGAACTACAGGCGTGCGCTACCACACTTGGCTAATATTTTTTGTAGAGATAAGGCCTCGCTATATTGCTGAGGCTTGTCTCTGGCCTCAAGCGATCCTCCCAACTTGGCCTCTCAAAATGTTGGGATTATAGGCATGAGCCACTGTGCCCAGCCTGTCAATTTTTTATTGTCATATTTGGAAGGGCTTTTTGACTTTATTTTTTAAAATATCCGTGTTTTCGTCTAGTGTTTTTATGGTTTCACTTTTTAAAAATGTTTAAATGTTTGATTCATCTAGAATTTGCTTTAGTATGTTTTCTTGACTTTAAACATCATTAAAAAAAACTGTGGAGATTTGCTTTCGTATTCTGGATTCTGGATTTTAAAGATCTAATTGTAGGCCAGGTGTGGTGGCTCATGCCTATAATCCCAGCACTTTGCGGGGCTGAGGCAGGGACATGGCTTGAAGCCAGAAGTTTGAGACCAGCCTAAGCAACATTGTGAGACTCTGTCTCTACAAAAAATAAAAAAAAAAATTAGCTGGGCATGGTGGCATTTGTCTTTAGTCCTAGCTACTCAGGAGAGTGAGGTGGGAGGATTGCTTGAACCTAGGAGTTCTATGCTGCAGTGAGCTATGATTCCACCAACCATTGCATTCCAGCCCAGGCCATAGACTCCATGTCTTTAAAAAAAAAAAAAAAAAGAAGGCCGGGCCCGGTGGCTCACGCCTGTAATCCCAGCACTTTGGGAAGCTGAGGTGGGCAGATCACTTGAGGCCAGGAGTAGCCTGGCCAACATGGTGAAACCCCATCTCTACTAAAAATACAAGAATTTTCTGGTCGTGGTGGTGCATGCCTGTAATCCCAGCTACTTTGGAGGCTGAGGCGTGAGAATCATTTGAACCTGGGAGGCAGAGGTTGCAGTGAGCTGAGATTGTGCCACTGCACTCCAGCCTGGGTGACAGACAGAGACTCCTTCTCAAAAAAAAAAAAAGAAAAAGAAAATTGAATTGTGATGGCAATGTAGCCATATATACTTAAGATTTGAGGTTCATTTTTAACAATAGTGTATGTAAGTCCTTATTTAAAATAGTCTTGCTAATTTCAAGTTTTGCAGACGACTTGTTAAATCTAATTAGGTATTTTTTTAACTTTGTGTTTTGGTTGATATACTAAAAGTAGAAGTGTCAGCTCCATTACTGTTTGCTTGTATTCATAGTCTTCAATCTGTGGTTTCTTTGCAAGAGTCTTGAGCCACTTGTCTTTTCAATGAGGATTTAGCTTCATTAAACCGTATACTATAATCTGTAAATCCATTAACTGTGCTCCTGTAAAGCACGGTGCTTTGCAATACCATTCTTTCTTAAGAGTGTCTTATAGTGTAGGTTATATAGGGACTAGGGAGCGTACCAGTGCCGATCCATGTACTAAATATTAACAAAGCTCAATTTTTTATTTATTAGATAGATAGAAAATGAATATAAATAGAAGTCCTAATATACTCTTTCCACACCTCGGTGATCATCTTGCATATCCTCTGTGGTACACATGCCCCAACTTTGAAGACTGCCAATCAAGAATGAGTGAATGGTCAACTCTAAGTGTTTTTTTTTTTTTGAGACGGAGTCTTGCTCTGTTGTCCAGGCTGGAGTCCAGTGGCGCGATCTCAGCTCACTGCAACCTCTGCCTCCCAGGTTCAAGCAATTCTCCTGCTTCAGCCTCCTAAGTAGCTGGGATTACAGGCGTGTACCACCACACCTGGCTAATTTTTGTATTTTTAGTAGAGACAGTGTTTCACCATGTTGGTCAGGCTGGTCTTGAACTCCTGACCTCAAATGATTCACCTGCCTCAGCCTCCCAAAGTGCTGGGATTACAGGCATGAGCCACTGTGCCTGGCCTAACTCTACGTATTCTTTAGGCAGTCCCTTGATGAGTATACCACCTCTCAGCCAGGTTAATGAGTGTCAGTCAATTAGGGATTATTCTACCTGGAAATTACTTGAAGTTGTGGGTATTCTATGATACTGAATAAGAACAAGAGGGGCCACGAATATAACTGGGGCTAGGATTGGCATTCTTCTGTAAACATTGAGCCTTCTAACCATACTTACTTCTTGGTTATGAGATACTATGCCGTAAAGGATAACTAGAGTCATTTTATCCAGCTAAAATTTTGCATATTCACCTAGACCATAAAAAGTCTTAATAAAGATGTATGATGTGTAAAACAAAATGAGGTATTATGTGGATTTTTTTAAAAAATGGAATGATAAAGTTTTCAGTGAGTTTTGAACCCCCCAAAAATGATGTAGAGACTGGGGGAGATGCCTTCTGCAGGCCAGGTCTAAGTCTCTGTAGGTGTCCAGAAATGGAGTTCTGTGTTTGTTTGAGTTGTGCTGAATGAAATCTCTTCTGTCTAGAGCATCTGCAGCAGTCTTTTGGTGGTTTAATTCTTTCTGCTTTTTCCTCTACTTCCTTGTTTCCCCCCTCCAAATGGATAGAGCTTTCTGAAGTGTGTGTGTTGCATATCTTTGGGGCTATTGCACATGGCTGCTCAGAAAAAATAAAATGTTTGCTGGCGTGCATATTCTCATCCTATTGTCACAAAAGTAATACTTAAAATGCATGAGTTTTGTTACTTACCAGGCTGTGCTCTAAATGAGGTGGTTGCTATTATTGTCTTCCTCTTACAGATGAAGAAACGAAGGGACAGAGACCTTAAATAACTTATTCAGGGTCTTATAGCTAGTGAGTAGCAGAGCTGGGATTTGAACCCTAGCAGTCAAGCTGGGAGCCCATTCTTATAACCACAATGAAATATTGTTTCTCAGCTCTGTAGCTGCTAGTGAGAATCACAGATGCCTAGAGGAAGAAGGATCCCCTCCCAAGCATCTTTTTATGCTTATTAATTTGGGAATATTCCCAGACATCCCATCTTTTCTAATTTACTAAGGCTACAAATTAGTTCTCCTAATTCATTTAGGTATTACTGTGCATCAGCTTTCCCACAAATTTTAGGTGTCACTCTGGAAGGGTACTTACTGGTCCTTGTTTCCTTCATCAGCAGCATTAGAGCATTGCAGTAATCAATTATTTTCAAGATCCATTCCAGCTCTGAGTAGCTATAAGTTCTTTGACTTCTGTTTCTTCACATTCAATTTTTCTTGTTTCAGCCTAGCATTCTCTTCCTTTTTTTTTTGAGATGCATGCCCAGGCTGGAGTGCAGTGGCGCGATTATCGGCTCACTGCAACCTCCGCCTCCTGGGTTCAAGCGATTCTCCTGCCTCAGCCTCCAGAGTAGCTGGGACTACAGGCGCCTGCCACCATGCCTAGGTAATTTTTGTATTTTTAGTAGAGACGGGGTTTCACCATATTGGCCAGGCTGGTCTCGAACTCCTGACCTTGTGATCCGCCTCCCTCGGCCTCTCAAAGTGCTGGGATTACAGCCATGAGCCACTGCACCTGGCCGCATTCCCTTCTTTTGAAATTTTGAATCTTGATTCTGCACTCAAGTAATAACAGCTGTCCCTGCCAGCATTGCACCTGCCAGCATTTGCACATTTCTTCAATATCCCTAAACTAAGTTGTTCATTAAAAAACTGAATAGAGGCCAGGCGTGGTGGCTCACGCCTGCAATCCCAGCACTTTGGGAGACCGAGGTGGGCGAATCTTGAGGTCAGGAGTTCGAAATCAGCCTGGCCAACATGGTGAAACCCCATCTCTACTAAAAATACAAAAAAATTTAGCCGGGCATAGTGGTGCATGCCTGTAATCCTAGGTACTCAGGAGGCTGAAGTAGGAGAATTGCTTGAACCTGGGAGGCGGAGGTTGCCGTGAGGTGAGATCGTGCCTCTGCCCTCCAGTCTGAATGACAGAGTGTGAGACTCTGTCTCAGGGAAAAAAAAAACTTGAACAGAACCACTCCCTAAGTGTTCTGAGTATTGGTTTTTAGTTTTATTCTGTTTCACTTACCCACAAAGATAAGATAAGTAACTGTTATTTTACTTACCCACCACACCCAGCTATTTTTTGTTATTATACTTCTTCTTTTAGACGAAGAAACTATAGCACGGCAAGGTTAAATAGCTTATGTAAGGTCACACAGCTAGTAAGAGGTAGATCCTGGATTTGAACCTAGCCAATTTGTTTTCAGAGCCTTTCTTAGGAAACAGGGCCAGAGAGACTGAATACCTTACCCTGTTAATACCTTACTGAAATGGAACTGTTCATGGTGATCCTAATTTATTGACTTAACTCTAACCTTTGCTATATTTTTACCTGTTTGGACCTTAATCCTCTATGCTGTTTGTTTGTCTTCATTTGTTGTTACTGCAAGTTCACATTCATATGGCAGCCGTGGAATTCATACTATTATCAGTATATTGTTTCATCAATAAAAGGTGAATGTACCAACATACAGACTTCAGTGTTTTCTACTTTTATTTATTTGAATGCACTAGTAGATCCTAGATTAATCCTTTGAGGGAGAGAGCTTACCTTAAAATAATAAAAAAGTATATCCTAATAGTATATGTGAGATTCAAGTTCTGATATTTTTGAAAAATTAAATATCTTTGCAGTGGAATGAATATGGTAGAAAATGTCTAATTCTTGTTCAGTGGAGATTTGGCCTTCCTAATTAATAGTATTTACTAATACTTGTATATTCTTTGTTTCTCCTACTCTGAATTTCATTTTTTAGTTTTTCATGTATTTGCAAGTTGAAAATTGATTCAAATTAGGACTTTTATGCATTATTGTGGAATTTAATTTCACACATTATAGATTTTGAAATTTATTGTAATCTTGGCTCAGAACTATTGTTCCGAGTCGCAGTGTAATACAGTCTGCTGGTTGAATCTAATTAAGGTGTCGTATCACTTGCATGCAGTATGTATCTTTGCCTAGAATGTTCTAAAATTCCTCACTTGGGAATAACACTTTCCTCAGTTCTTGGTTTGATTGAAAAACCCAGCAATATTTGATGCACCGTATGTAACTCTTGTTTAAAAGGCAGATTTCGTTTATCTTTTGCATTTGTTGACTATTTTAACCAAAATACTCAACTGCACTTTCTAGCATGATTACTAATGGCTTGAGTATTAATCTTATTAATGTCACCTATATTCATTTGTCGTCACTGCATTCAAAGACAAGCACGACTGTACTCCAGCTGTGGTATACAAATATTAGGGAAGTATAAATAATTTAGCAATTGAAAATTGAGTAGTTTGACAACAAAATTGCTGCCTAACAATTACAATTTATAATTTTAAAGAAAATGAGCAAGCTGTCTCTTTATGAAATTATATTTTTACAATTACGGAGTTTACTACAGCATTATGATTATGTGTTGGAGAGATGGCCTGCCTCTTTTAGAACAGTGTGAAAAACAAACAATTTCAAGCCACTGGAATTCCCACGATTATTTTGCTTAGTCCATAGATCTTTTCTCCCCCTCTTCACTTGGATTCTCCCACTGTTATCTGTTTCTTGCTCTCATTTGCAAGGTAATTGTCCCTTAAATAAACAAACACAAATTCTTTAAAGAATAGCAGAAACAAAGGTCCTATCTCTGACCCTTTTTTGCTCTGTAACAGTGTTTCTCAACATTAACACTATTGGCATTTGGACCACATAATTCTTTGTTGTAGGGGACTGTCATGCATTATAGGATGTTTAGCAGCATCCATTACCTTTACCCACTAATTGCTAGGGGTAATCTCCAAGTAGTGACAATTCAGAATGTTTCCATACACTACCAGATGTCCCCTTGTAGGACAAATCATCCCCAGTTGAGCACCAGTGCCCTACAATATTGAACAAGTACTTAATCTCCCTGGCTGAGAGTTGGTTTCTCCATTTGTATAATGTGGTTAATAGTCCCTGCCTACTACAGAGGGTAAAATATATGTACAAGTGTTTTGTGCATTTTAAAGCACGGTGTACAAATAAGAGATTGGGTTAAGCCTGGCAGCAGAGCTCATTTTTGGACTCTATTTTGGCCAGTATTTCAGCACAGAGAATGAAGTTGAGAATGTCAGGACATGGTAATGAGTCACAGGCCTTATGACCCACTTGTGGATGATACTCTACAGAGGTGTTCTGCCCAAATAGGGGAATTGGATGGGGACATTGCAGGAGGTGATGTGAACAGGGCTTGACTAGATGATGTGTACCTTACCAGACAATCCTGAGATTCTGAGATAGCTGCAGTGGGGCAGTGCTCCATTGGGAAGGCCTATGACATTCCTCAGAATGCCTTTAGCCTTTCTTGCTGCACTGAGTATTTAGCACTTTTGGATACACGGCTTTTGGCCAATGTGTCCATCTCTGGCCTCAAAAAAGGAATACTACTTTTTTGAATATTCCTATCTCCTCCTATTTATTTCAGATTCAATACAGATTTATTGTCTCTTACATGCAAGGCAGTATGCTGAGTGCTTTCACATATATTCTCTTAGTTTATAATCCTGTAAGTGGCATTAGTTGTATTACAGATAGAAATAATGGTAGTAATAGTATCAGCAGCAGCAGTTGAAGCTAACATTTATCGAGCTCTTACTGTGTCCATCGTACTGTGCTAAGTGCTTTATGTATACTAAATCATTGAATCCTAGCAAAGTTTCTATGCAGTAGGTGTTGTTATTATACTTCTTTTTTTTTTGAGGTGGAGTCTCACTCTGTTGCCCAGGCTGGAGTGCAGTGGCGCGATCTCAGCTCACTGTAACCTTCACCTTCCGGGTTCAAGTGATTCTTCTGCCTTAGCCTCCCAAGTAGCTGAGACTACAGGCACGTGCCACCACACCCAGCTGATTTTGGTTGTTATACTTCTTTTTTTAGATGAAGAAACTGAAGCACAGCAAGGTTAAATAGCTTGTATAAGGTCACCCAGCTAGTAAGAGGTAGATCCTGGATTTGAACCTAGCCAATTTGTTTTCAGAGCCTTTCTTAGGAAACAGGGCCAGAGAGACTGAATAACTCTTACAAGCCCATGGAGCCAGTAAGAGGCGGAACTGGGATTCAAATATAATATATGACTCCAATCCATTGCTGTTCCAATGTGCCAAACACCACACTTCTCATTCACTTGTTTTCTCTGCTTCTTTCTGGATAGGATTGCTTCTATGGTGCCAGCTTATAGCAAAGCACAGGGGAATCTATTAAAAGATACTTTAAGAATTCAAAATAGGTTGATAAAAAGGGGTGATTAAAAGGCAAAGAGGAATTTGGAATCAGTATGGTAGAGCTCTCTTATTTAGTACTTTGGTCTGAGTATTTATTTTTACATTTGGTTTCTGTGGAGTACTCCTACTTTTAGTTAAGAGTACTTTTCAGAATTTAAAGGCATAATGTCTCCTATTATGATAGTTTCAGAATTTAAAGGCATAATGTCTTTTTTATTATGATAGATCTGGTTATGGGCCTGTTATTTGTGTGTTGGAGCAGACCAGAAAGGGCTGAAACCTGGAATCAGACTTGTCCTTGAGGTGGGCAGATGCTGGTGTGGGGGAGGTGATGTGAAGCAGCTAAACCCTAATAGATAGTGTATGAGCTTCCTAGGGTCGTTGTAACAAAATACTGGAGAGTGATGGGTTAAAACAACAGAAATGGATTCTTGAGCAGTTGGAGGGATACTGTTCAACCCAGTACAGATAGTGTCCAGAGAGTAAGCAGCAAACGGCTTTGCAAACAGCAGAGGGAAGACCACCCAGAGTACAGGGAGTGAAGCTGACAGAGGACACTCTAGGAGCAGGCTGTGATCGGAGACTCAGGCAGCTCACGGCCATTTGATCAGCACATAGGAAGCTCTTTGTTCCAAGCTGATCTCCACTCTCTATGGGACCCTGGCAAGAGCAAGCTGAAATATTTGAGACCGGGCAAATAAGCAGTTTGCCAAGAAAGAGAACAAGGCAAGTCCTCAGGACTGGGATCACGAAAAGCCTGGGTCTCAGGAATAAAGTAAAGCTCAGATACGAGAGTGGGGCCAAGTAGGTCAGGGCCAGTCATGCAGCAACTGTGACTCACTACTGCTGAGTCCCAGAGAGTTGGCTAGAGCATCTAAAACCCCTCCTTCCCAGGGATAGGCATGGAGCCCAGGCAGCAGTGAGCCTTCAGATTGGGGTCCAGTTGGCTGTAGATGAAGCGTGGTAGGGGAGAAATAAATTCAAGGCTTCATTGCTATAGTTCAAAAACAAACTTTGAGCCAGGCAGGGTGGCTCACGCCTGTAATCTCAGCACTTTGGGAGGCTGAGCCGGGTGGATCACCTGAGGCCAGGAGTTCAAGACCAGCCTGGCCAACATGATGAGACCCTGTCTCTACTAAAAATGCAAAAATTAGCCAGGCATGGTGGTGCACGTCTGTAATCCCAGCTACTCAGTAGGCTGAAGCAGAAGAATGGCTTGAACCCGGGAGGCAGAGGTTGCAGTGAGCGAAGATTGTGCCATGAGACTTCATCTCAAAAAAAAAAAGAAAAAATTATGAAGGGTAACATTCATTGCAGAATTGTTTATGATATAATTAGGAATTGGTCTATGACAAACTCCAGAGGGTCTCCAAAACGAATGAAAGACAAAATGCACTGAATAAGGGTTCTAGGTTAGAAATGTAAGTGCAAGTGTGGCAGGCCAGGTCTCACTAATGCAGGCCTCCATTACAACTGTCCCAGCACTGACTGAGTAGCTAGGTTATACATTAAAAGCTGATTGAGCCAGTGCCCTTATACCAAGGCTGGAATGTAACAAAGAGCCCACCAAGAGTTTTGCCTAGGCTTTTCCATGGCCTTGAAGCATTTCAAGATAACGAAGGAATTCTTCTCAGGACTCTTTTAGGATTAAACAAATGTTATTGGGGGTCTGAAGAAAGCACAAACAATTTCACTGGAGTCTAAAGGAACTCCCCAAACCTTTATGATTTAGCAGGATACAAGATAAGGGTAATCACCTCAGCACCTAGACCCATTTAGATTAGGTAAACTTACTGAGGCTCCAGAAGGTCTTCAGGACTCAGACCTTAGTTATAGCTTAAAAGAAGTTAGTCACTTATGTTTTTAGATAAATGCACACTTACACGTAGACATATAGCTTAGAAGGTGTATAAGCTCTGGAAAACTTTGTAATTTTGAGTTGGTCTGGTGATAATTTCCAGGCCTTTTCCCTGTGGCTGGTTACAGAAATAAAAACTCTTCCTCCCCAGTTCATCTACATCTTGTTATTGGGCCTCAAGAAATAGCAGCCCAAGAGGCCGGGCATGGTGGCTCATGGCTGTAATCCCAGCACTTTGGGAGGCTGAGGCGGGCGGATCACCTGAGGTCAGGAGTTCGAGATCAGCCTGACAAACATGGCGAAACCCTATCTCTACTACAAATATAAAAAATTAGCCGGGCGTGGTAGCAGGCACCTGTAATCCCAGCTACTCTGGAGGCTGAGGCAGGAGAATTCCTTGAACCCGGGAGGCAGAGGCTGTAGTGAGCCGAGATCACTCATTGCACTCCAGCCTGGGCAACAAGAGCAAAACTCCATCTCAAGAAGAAAAAAAAGAAAAGAAAAGAAGTAGCAGCCTGACCCTCAGTTTAGTCTGGGAACACAAAGAAGACAAGGACAAGCACAAGCACACATACACACACACACACACACACACACACACACACACACACACGCCAACTATAAGTGAATGCAGCTGGAAGGATGGAGGCAGATAGGTGAGGAAGCCATTGACTCGTACCAGCATTGGGGTTCTCTGTTCTTATGAACTGTCTAGGATATAATTCTTACAGAATCAGTCCACCTTAAAGGTGAAGGGGAAAACAGACAGGTATGGATCACTCAGAGTCCTAGGATGTTATGGCAGGCTGGCTTTCAATTATGTTAAAGAAGTAATAAAAGTCCCAGAGAAGCATTGTCAAACAATGAATCTAAAAAGAAAGGGTCAAAAATCAGCCTCTCTGATGAGTAGACGGACTGACCTACAAGTGTTTCCTAGGAAGAACAGTAGCTTTCATTTTACAAATGACTTTTAATATTATTACATTTTTATTCCTTTTATCGAAAGCACTCAGTATTAACCCAGAGAGCCCATTCTCTCTTTCCTTTTTTTTTTTTTTTTTTTTTTTTGGGAGACAAGAGTTTTGCTCTTGTTGCCCAGGCTGGAGTGCAATGGCGTGATCTCGGCTCACTGCAACCTCTGCCTGTCAGGTTCCAGCGATTCTCCTTGCCTCAGCCTCCTGAGTAGCCGGGAATTATATAGGTGCCCGCCACCACACCTGGCTAATTTTGTATTTTTAGTAGAGACGGGGTTTCTCCATGTTGGTCAGGCTGGTCTCAAACTTCCGACCTCAGGTGATCCGCCCGCCTCAGCCTCCTAAAGTGCTGGGATTACAGGCGTGAGCCACTGCACCCAGTCTGAGAGCCCATTCTTATTTATACCTTGCCAGGGCACCTTAACACTTGCCAGAGACAAAAACCGACAAAGTCTTTTTTGTTTGTTTTGTTTTTGAGACGGAGTTTCACTCTTGTTGCCCAGGCTGGAGTACAATGGCACAATCTTGGCTCACTGCAACCTCCACCTCCCGGGTTCAAGTGATTTTTCTGCCTCAGCCTCCTGAGTAGGTGGAATTAGAGACATGCGCCACCACGCCTGGCTAATATTTTGTATTTAGTAGAGACGGGGTTTCACCATGTTGGTCAGGCTGGTCTCAAACTCCTGACCTTGGCCTTCCAAAGTGCTGGGATTACAGAAATGAGCCACTGTGCCCGGCTCAGAGTTTGTTTTTTAATTATAGCAATGAAGCCTTGAATTTATTTCTCCCTACCAAGCCTCATATATGGCCAACTGGACCCCAACCTGAAGGCTCACTGTTGCCTGGGCTCCATGCCTATCCCTGGGAAGGAGGGGTTTAGATGCTCTAGCCAACTCTCTGGGAGTCAGCAGTAGTCAGTGACAGTTGCCTGTGACCTTTTTCTCAATTTGTTGTTAACTTTGTTAATGTTTTTTTTTTTTTTTGAGACAGAGTCTCGCTGTATTGGCAGGCTGGAGTGCAGTGGCGCAATCTCGGCTCACTGCTACCTCCGCCTCCCGGATTCAAGCAATTCTCCTGCCTCAGCCTCCCGAGTAGCTGGGATTACAGGTGCGTGCCACCACGCCCGGCTAATTTTTATATTTTTAGTAGAGACAGGGTTTCACCATATTGGCCAGGATGGTCTTGATCTCTTGACCTCGTGTTCCACCTGCCTCGGCCTCCCAAAGTGCTGGGATTACAGGCGTGAGCCACCACGTCCGGCCATTGATGTTTTGTTATACAGAGATATCAAACGTTAATTTTGTCATATATTACTCTTTATAGTTGTTTGCTTTGCTGTCATGTCTAGAAAGAAAGATTCTAAAAATAATCACTCATGCTTTCTCTAAGTACTCTTATGGTTTTGTATTTTCTTTCTTTTTTTTTTTTTTTGAGACAGAGTCTCGTTCTGTTGCCCAGGCTAGAGTGCTGCAGTGACACGATCTGGGCTCACTGCAACCTCTGCCTCCTGGGTTCAAGCAATTCTCCTGCCTCAGCCTCCCAAGTAGGTGGGACTACAGGCGCCCGCCACCACGCCCAGCTAATTTTTGTATTTTTAGTAGAGACGAGGTTTCCCTGTGTTAGCCAGGATGGTCTTGAACTCCTGAACTCGTGATCCACCTGCCTTGGCCTCCCAAAGTGCTGGGATTACAGGTGTGAACCACCGTGCCCAGCCTGGTTTTGTATTTTCATTTAATCTGGGTGGAATTAATTTTGGTATGATGTTCTATGAATTACGGTTCAATCAATTTTTCTCAAATAATTAACCTGTTATCTTAGCATCATTAAACAATGTGATTTCTGCTGTGAGAAACTGTTGTGTTGCTTCCTCTGAATTGGGAAAGAGGATGAGTGTGGCAGGTTTGTAAGAGATATTCTATCATGTATTAGTATTTAGCCAAGTCCCTGATCTTGTCTTTGATGACTTGGTGGCCATAATTTCGGAGTATACTAGGTTGTATACATTTGCCTTCTTAATCTCTTTTAGTCCTAAAAGAGGTATTTACCTTAGAAAGTGGCTTTCATTAGTTTTCTTCAAAGATTGTGAATTCTGTTTTGTAGATGACCTGTTTTTAACCATAGCCTATGTACTGTCACCAAATATGCTTTTCTGCTGCTTCATTTTGTCAGCTGATAATTGCTCTGAGATTATAAACTAATACTTGTTTCAGCAGTACAAAAATGGACTATAGTGTATACTTACTGTCCATTTAATACTACAGATTCCAAAGCCATATGACATTTTTGTTTTCTACTGTTATGTTCTTTGTGCTCTAGCCCGTCTCTGATATGTGGATAATTTAGAGGCAATGATAGTATTTAATATGCTCGATTTTGTTCTTTAAGGCAAGAAATTGATTTTTTTTTTTTTTTTTTTTTGAGATGGAGTCTCGCTCTGTCACCCAGGTTGGAGTGCAGTGACGCGATCTCAGCTCACTGCAACCTCCGTCTCCTGGGTTCAAGCGATTCTCCTGCCTCAGCCTCCTGAGTAGCTGGGATTACAGGCGCCTGCCACCACGACTGACTAATTTTTGTATTTTTAGTAGAGACAGTGTTTCACCACATTGGCCAGGCTGGTCTTGAACTCCTGATCTCAGGTGATCTGCCCGCCTTGACCTCCCAAAGTGCTGGGACTTCAGGTGTGAGCCACCACGCCCAGCCAAGAAATTGATTTTTTTAGTTAATAATGTTTACCAAGTATTGTAGTTGAGTGAAGTCTTCAAGCTTAAAAGTAAACCTTCAGCATGTTATTACCTAAGGAATTTGTGTCAAGGCTAATTGAACCTGAATCTCTTAAATGTTTTGTTTTTGTAGAGAGGAAAATATGACGTTCCCAAGTGGCTTTCTCCTAGTAGCATTCTGCTTCTTCAACAAATGCTGCAGGTAAACTTTATTTTTAAATAATAGAAGTCTATTGTAATTGTTTGGTTCAACTTTTAAGATGTCTGTGGTGCTACATCATTTCCTATTAGCTTGAAAAAAATCCCACTCTTATCTACCTTGAAAATGTCCTCTATTAGATCCTTTCTTAATTATGTTGTAAACCCAGTTTATTTTAGACACCTACCATATGTTATAGCTGGTGTGGTTTTTCTTACTTTTTTTGAGCATTTTCTGTTTTCTCTAACTAGTTCTTGTTCCACTCTCTTTTATTCCCAAATTATTAATTGATTGATTGATTGATGGAGATAGTCTCACTCCTTAGAAGACCCCCAGGCTGGAGTGCAGTGGCGCGATCTTGGCTCACTGCAACCTTTGCCTTCTGGGTTCAAGCGATTTTTCTGCTTCTGCCTTCCGAGTAGGTGGGATTACAGGCGTGAACCACCATGCGTGGCTAATTTTTGTATTTTTAGTAGACACAGAGTTTTGCCATGTTGGCCAGGCTGGTCTCGAACTCCTGACCTCAAGGTATCTGCCTGCCTCAGCCTCCCAAAGTGCTGGGATACAGGCGTGAGCCTCTACACCTGGCCCCAGCTCTTTTTTTTTTTTTTTTATTTAGATGGAGTCTCCCTCTGTTACCCAGGCTGGAGTGCAGTGGCGTGATCTTGGCTCACTGCAACCTTTGCCTCCCAGGTTCAAGTAATTCTCCTGTCTCAGCCTCCTGAGTGGCTAGTACTACAGGCGTGTATTTTTAGTAGAGACGAGGTTTCACCATGTTAGCCAGGCTGGTCTTGAACTCCTGACCTCACATTTTCTGCCTGCCTCGGCCTCTCAAAATCCAAAATGCTGGGATTACAGGTGTGAGCCACTGGCTTTTTTTTTTTGAGACAGAGTTTTGCTTTGTTGCTCAGGCTGGAGTGCAATGGTGCGATCTCAGTTTACCACAACCTCCGCTTCCTGGGTTCGCAGGTTCAAGTGGTTCTCGTGCCTCAGCCTCCCAAGTAGCTGGGATTACAGGCATGTGCCACCATGCCTGGCCAGTTTTTGTACTTTTAGTAGAGTTGGGGTTTCACTGTGTTGTCCAGGCTGGTCTTGAGCTCCTGACCTCAGGTGATCCACCCACCTTGGCCTCCCAAAGTACTGGGATTACAGGTGTGAGCCACCACTCCCAGCCTGGCCTCTTTTTTTAAAAAAAATTTTTATAGACAGGGTTTTACTCTGTCGCCCAGGCTGGAGTGCAGTGGTATGATCTTGGCTCACTACAGCCTTGACCCCTAGGCTCAAGTGATCCTTCTACTTCAGCCTCCCAAGTAACTGGGACCACTAGTACACACCACCACACCTGACTAATTTTTTGTGTTCTTTCTTTAGTTTTCTTTTTTTTGGTTGTTTTTAAATTTTATTTATCATTTCATTCCTTATAATTACTTTCAGCAAACTCTGTATTTTTTGTAGAGATGGGGTTTCGCTATGTTGCCCAGGCTGGTTTCGAACTCCTGAGCTCAAGCATTCTGCCTGTCTCGGTCTCTCAAAGTGCTGGGATTACAGGTATGAGCCACGGCATCCCGCCTATTCCCAACTCTTGCACATTAAGTATGTTAGTAGATACTCAATAAATACTTGAATGAGTTAATGCACTATTGAATGGGCCCTGTTACCTAGTGCAGTGGTTCTCAAACTTCAGCAGATATCAAAATTACCCCAGGCTTGTTAAAATACAGATTGCTGGGCTCCAGCCCCAGAGTGTGGAATTCAATAGATCTGGGGCAGGACTGAAATTTTGCATTTCTAACAAGCTCCCAGAAGACGCTGATGCTGCAGGTCTTGGGGCCACACTTTGAGAACCACAGATTTAGTGGAATGAGCCTCTGAGGGTGAAAGATAGGAGTGCTGAAGCCTAGCTAAGCACTCTACCAATTAATCAATGTATCACCTAATCTGATCTATAAAATGGGGGTTCTGAGCCTGGCCTCACTGCTATGTAGTGTTATAAGGACAAAATGAGATTGATAGGAGACACTTTGAAAATATGAGTATCTTATTAGTGCAATTTTTTTTCATTATGTATTCAGAATATCTTCTGGTTTTTTCATCCACTAAGTCATCTCCATCTTTTATTCAAAATTTACCTCAGGCTCACTCACCTTGATTAAGTAGGGCCAGGCCACCAAATCTCCGTAATGAGATTGAAAATGCCTTATTCTTTCTTCTAGACTCCAAAATGACCTTAATCTTTGTTGATTAATTTTTCTCTCCTTACATTTGAAAATTACAAATGGAAAGGTGTGCTTTTCAACTTGTTCTGTGTGATTGTAAGCTCATTGGAGGTAGAGATTTCATATTCAGTATGAATGCCCTGCATTGTGGCTGCTTGAATGTTAAATTGGTGAATATTTCCCGTGAATAGGTTTTCCAGCAAAAGACTATTACATCATACAATAGATTGACTGAACTTCATGAATAATGTCCATACCAATGAAGTTCATGTTTGTTAAACATTTATCTTCTAAGCCTGTGTTGGTGGCTATAGTTTTCTTGCCTCTGTTGCCTTTTTAAAAGAATTTATTCCAAGGCCATTTTAAAGTCTTTGACAGCATTTTTGTGATGATAAAGTTTACATCTGTTCTGATGCATTTTTAGTTCTCAGGAGGAAAGGTGTTGTATGTTCTCTATTTGAAATGTTAATCTCTAGCTACTTTTTAATGGCCACTAGGTGGACCCAAAGAAACGGATTTCTATGAAAAATCTATTGAACCATCCCTGGATCATGCAAGATTACAACTATCCTGTTGAGTGGCAAAGCAAGAATCCTGTAAGTAAAATGAAATCCAGTAGAATTTTTTTTTTTAAATTTTGTGTGGTCTTTGGGTGAATTCAGAACCTAAAATGATGTGGTCTAAATATATAAGAAAATATATTAATCAGATTGGTGTTTGGGAGACTTGTAACCTAATGGACAGTGGTTCCTTAACCCCATCTGCAAATGAGAATTACCTGGGACCTTAAAAAGAAATACCTGCTCCCCATCCCAGAACACTTAATGGGAGTTTTTAAAAGCTCCCAGGTGTTTCTCATGTGCAGTCAGTCACAGTGCTCTGGGAATCTTGGGCAAGTTACTTAACTTTGCAGAACCTATTTATTCATCTGTAAAAAGTAGGTTAAACCAGTTCTACTTCCCAGAGAAGTTATGAGGGTACAGTAGTTCTCAAACTTCTTAGTTTGAGGATCCCTTTATACTCTTAATGTTCATTTATTCATTAAAAAATAACGTGATAAAAGTATTACATACTAACACAAATATTTTTATGAAGAATAACCATTTACAAAATAAATTTAGCAAAAAGAATGACATTGTTTTACAACTTTGCAAATTTCTTTAAAGTCTGGCTTAATAGAAGACACCTGTATAGCCACCTGCTTCTGTGTTCAGTCTGTTTTGGTAGGTTGTTTTGATTGAAGCCAAGGAATAAAATGCAGCCTCACACAGATATGTAATAGGAAAAGGAAGAAAAATTTTAATAGCCTTTCAGACAGTTTCTGATATCCCATTAAAACTTGAAAAATGGTAGTTTCTTAAAGGGTAATTGCATGTCGAATCTGAAGCCATATCAATGAAATTTTTTACTGTATTCCATAAAATCCATTGTTCTGTCCATTGGATCTTTTCCCCACATAACGTGATGCATTAGTTATTTGGAAAACATTGGTTTGCTGAGTTATGCAAATCTTCCAAATGTTAACACATTTCATTATACAACATTAAATCACATTCCTTAAAATCACTACTGAGCTCAGTAGAAAAGTCTTTAACTATTGGAAAGCACTCAAGATCATGGTGGCAAATAAAAGTTTTCTAAATTCTAATTTTTGCTTAAAAGCTCAAATTCTATAATTGACAACAAATACGTCATTTTCCTTGAACTGACAAGTTCCCTTCGTTCATTTTTGAGAAAATGTCTGCTGAACATTTAAGTCTAAATAACTATAGTTGGTCAGTGTTCTTTCTCGTCAAAATGGTGTTCTTTGAAAAAAATGGCTAATTAGTCCAGGCACGGTAGCTCACACCTGTAATCCCAGCACTTTGGGAGGCTGAGGCAGGTGTATTACTTGAGGTCAGCAGTTCCAGACCAGCCTGGCCAACATGGTAAAACCCCATCTTTACTAAAAATGCAAAAAATTAGCTGGCATGGTAGTGCCTATAATCCCAGGTTCTCGGGAGGCTGAGGCAGAAGAATTGCTTGAACTCGGGAGGCAGAGGTTGCAGTGAGCTGAGAGCGCCACCGCACTCCAGCCTTGGGTGACAGAGCGAGACTCTGTTTCAAAAAGAAAAGAAAAGAGGCTGGGTGTGGTGGCTCACGTCTGTAATCCCAGCACTTTGGGATCCCAGGCGGGCGGATTGTGAGGTCAGGAGTTCGAGACCAGCCTGACCAATATGGTGAAACTCTGTCTCTACTAAAAATACAAAAATTAGCTGGGCGCGGTGGCACACACCTGTAATCCCAGCTACTTAGGAGGCTGAGGCAGGAGAATCGCTTGAACCTGGGAGGAGAGTGAGACTCTATCTCAAAAGAAAAAGAAAAAAATGGCTAATTGAGCTCATAATTCAGTCACACAGGTGCTTTTCCTCGAGACAGCTATCATACTTTGGTATGTAGAAGTACATTATGCTACTTCCTGTTTAGTCACACAGAGTATTAAAAACATGTACTCAAAGTAAAAATGTAATAAAATTAATATCTTTTATTGGTTTATCAAGGAAATTCTTAATTGAAACTGGCTTCTTTTCGAACTATGGGTATATGACAAAGAATACAATATTTTAGTACAGTTTGGTGCCACTGCATTGATTCATACTAAGGGGCCAGCAGTTTCATTTATTTGTTTAATTTTAATTTTTTATTTTTTTGAGAGGGAATCTCGCTATTATCGCCCAGACTGGAGTGCAATGGCACGATCTTGGATGACTACAAGCTCCGCCTCCCAGTTTCAAGCAATTCTCTTGCCTCAGCCACCCGATTAGTTGGGATTACAGCCGCCTGCTACAACGTTTGGCTAATTTTTGTATTTTTAGTAGAGATGGGATTTCACCATGGTGGCCAGGCTGGTCTTGAACTCCTGACCTTGGGTGATCCGCCTGCCTTGGCCTCCCAAAATGCTGAGATTACAGGCATGAGCCAGTGCACCCAGCTGCCAGCAATTTTATCACTGCATTCATACCATCCATACACATGTCAACACTTTGAAGAATGAAAAATAATATTATTATAAAAATAGTTTGACCTTGGAGACTGTCAGGCATCTGCAGACTGTGCTTTGAGAACTGGTCTAATATGCGTATATGTAAAAAACATAAACAACACCAAGTGTTATTTAAGTTTAAACAATTTAAAAAATATTATTTCTACATTGTTTTTAAAAAATGCTTTTTTTTTTTTTTTTTTTTGAGATGGAGTCTCGCTGTGATGCCCAGGCTGGAGTGCAATGGCGCAATCTCGGCTCACCACAATCTCCACCTCCTGGGTTCAAGTGATTCTCTTGCCTCAGACTCCTGAGTAGCTGGGACTACAGGCATGTGCCACCATGCCCAGCTAATTTTTATATTTTTAGTAGAGACGGGGTTTTACTATGTTGGCCAGGCTGGTCTTGAACTCCTGACCCGCCTGCCCCAGCCTCTCAAAGTGCTGGGATTACAGGCATGAGCCACTGCGCCTGGCCTTAAAAATGCTTTTTTTCAAACAAATGGCCACTTGGTAAAAATGTGGATATTACTATAGGACTTGGATATTTTGTGTATTAGTTATTGCTGCATTAAAAACTACCCTGAAATTTAGTGGCTTAAGACAATAATTTGGCTGAGTGCAGTGGCTCACGCCTGTAATCCTAGCACTTTGGGAGGCCGAGGCAGGTGGATCACCTGAGGTTGGGAGTTTGAGACCAGCCTGACCAACATGGAGAAACCCCGTTTCCACTAAAAATACAAAATCAGCTGGGCGTGGTGGTGCATGCCTGTAGTCCCAACTACTGGGGAGGCTGAGGCAGGAGAATCACTTGAACCTGGGAGGCGGAGGTTGCAGTGAGCCGAGATTGCGCCGTTGCACTCCAGCCTGCGCAACATGAGCGAAACTCCGCCTCAAAAAATAAATTAATTAAAAAAAACAATAATAATTTACAATTCTGTGGACCAGATATTTGGGCTGGGTTCAGCTGGGCCGTTCTTATGTAGGCCTTACCTGTGGTCTTGGCTACAGTCGTCTTGTAACTGGGCTGAATGGTCCAAGCCTCACTAGAAAGACTGGCTGTTTCCTGGGCCACATGTGTCCATCAGGCTAACCTGGATTTTTTATATAGCAACTGGATTTCTTTCTTTTTCTTTCTTTCTTTTTTTTTTTTTTTTTTGAGACCGAGTCTCACTCTGTCACCCAGGCTGGAGCAGTGGCACGATCTCTGCTCACTGTGCAAGCTCCGCCTCCCAGGTTCATACCATTCTCTTCCCTCAGCCTCCCGAGTAGCTGGGACTACAGGCGCCCGCCACCTCCCGGCTAATTTTTTGTGTTTTTGGTAGAGACGGGGTTTCACTGTATTAGCCAGGATGGTCTCGATCTCCTGACCTTGTTATCCGCCTGCCTCGGCCTCCCAAAGTGCTGGAATTACAGGCATGAGCCACCGCACCCAGCCAGCAACTAGATTTCAAAAGAAGAAAGAGGATAAGCCCTAATGCTCTAGAATTTTTCAAGCCTCTGCTTGCATTGTACTTACTAATGTCCCACTGGCCAAAGCAAGCCATGTGACAAAGCCCAGAGCCACTGTGGAAGGTGTATCTTTCAAGGTTGTACAATTCTTATTCCCTATTTATAGATAAGGGAACGGAAAAATGAAAAACAACTATTTAAGAAATAAATTTAGTGAGAAGAGTGGCATTGCTTTACATCTTTGCCAATTTCTTTGAAGTCTGTCTTATTAGAAGACAACTCATGTGCTTCTGCATTCAGCCTGTTTTGATAATGTCGTTTTGACTGAAACAAATGAAGAAAATACAGCCTCATACAGATATGTAACTAGAAAAAATAGAAGTATTTTAATAGTGTTTCCAGATAATTGGGGATGTTCTCTGATATCTAACCAAAACTTTTGCAGTGGACTAGGACATGTGCATGGATCAACAGAATAGCTTAGAGGTGTGTCTCAGATATGCCACAGCATAGAATTGGTAGAGCTGTGGGGTATTTGCTTTCTGGAATAATCACACCAATGTAAATATCCTTCCCAGTAGCCAGCTCATCTTGGAAAGATAGACTATACTTGCTCCAAGCCCCTTCTCACTATTCTGCCCACTATTAATGGGCCATGTGGCCTGAGCTGAAATCACTCCTGATTCTCCTATGATTGTCAACTCCTAAAACTTCTCTTACCTAAATTCCCCCAGCCCTACATGACATCTTTAATATCTATTGAGCAAATACAACATAATTCTAACGGCAACCACACCAAGATCCTAAGAAAAGCAGAATGTGCAAGCGTCTGAGCAGTGTAGCAGCAGAACCAGGGAAGCTGTGATGTGCCCCTTGTGAGGTGGAGAGAGTGGGTGGTGCAAATGCCTGTGTTCAGCCATTGGGGGTCATCATTTCTCCATGTGTGCAGGGCTTTGCACATCTTCTCAGCCATGATCCTAATAGGATAGAATACATTACTGTTTGTGTTAGATGCCAAAATGAAGGAAGTATCTGCTTTCTACAACCCCAAGAGTTTTTTTTTTTTTTATTTGGGACACAGTATAAAGTAAAATATATAAAGTTCTGAGTGTTCCAAAAGAGTATACAGTTTCCCTTACATCTTTTTTTTGTTTGTTTTTTTGAAATGGAGTTTCGTTCTTGTTGCCCAGGCTGGAGTGCAGTGGCGTGATCTCGGCTCACTGCAGCCCCTTCCTCCTGGGTTCAAGCGATTCTCCTGCCTTAGCCTTCCGAGTAGCTGGGATTACAGGCATGCGCCACCATGCCCGGCTAATTTTGTATTTTTAGTAGAGACGGGGTTTATCCATGTTGGTCAGGCTCGTCTTTAACTCCCGACCTCAGGTGATCCGCTGACCTCAGCCTCCCAAAGTTCTGGGGTTACAGATGTGAGCCACCACGCCCAGCCTCCCTTACATCTTAATTTAATAATTGCTACTATTTATTGAGCACGTAGAGTAGAATAGTGTACTATTATAGTAAGGGCTCTCTGTATATTATACTGTGGTAAAATATAGGTAGAACTGTTAGGATAGTACCTTTAAGAGTCAGGCACTATCCTATGGGCTTTATGTTTTTTAACTCCTTTAATCCATTTAATCTGTACACCAACCCTCCGAGGAAGGTACTATTATTGCCCCCTTTTGCAGATGAGGCATCTGAGACACAGAATCATTAAGTGACTTGCCCATGGTCAAACAACGAGTAAGTGTAGAACCAGGCTTTAAACCCATACCAAAGGGTTCTGGAATGGAATGGATCTGATAGGCTAGCTGATTCAAGCTCAGGGCCCACGTCCTGTGTATTTGCAGCCTTTGTGGCAAGCATTGCTTATCTGGTTTCTGTTGAAGTAGCTACTGGAGCAGAGTGATGGAGAGGTGGCATTGTGTTATGGTAGGAAAACCTGGGGCTAGGAATGAAAAATGCCAGTCTTAGGCAGATCACAGTAACTTTTCTGAGTCTTCATTTTATCCCTCTAATATGGGTATTCTAATGTCAATCTGTGTATGTTTGGGTCATGTTTTGCCATTTATAGAGTACCTTAACATGTCGTATCATTTATCTCTTTTGCCTGCCTTGCAGAGCTGTTACAGGATCAAATGAATTATATACGGGAGAGGCATAATGGATTGTTGTTGCTTTTTGAAGGATTTGCTTTTCTCTTTCAGTATTGTGTTTCATCAAGAGTGAACTATTAAAAAAAATTCAGATTTCCTTGAATATTTAAGGTATAGACGCTGTCTGTTCTGTAACTCTATGCATGATCTCCTCCCATTTTCATACATAGTTCTGGTACCCAAGTATTGTATCAAATAGAAATTATAGTCAGTTCCATTTTCTGCCCTAGTGAACAGGAAATGTAGTAGGCACGGATAATCCAAAATAATTGGCTAGCTTTTGGTATGCAGTTTTGTACTTAATTTGAGTATGTGTGGCTGAGAATTCAGAGTGCTTTAAGTATTGATCCTCTTTGGAAAACAGAGCTTGAGATTAATCATGTTTTTTAGACCCTTGGTATCTTTTCTAAACCCCACTCATTTCATTGTTTCCAGTTCAGGAGCCCAGCAGAGATGGTAGAACCTCCTTCTTCCATCTCCTCCTGCCTTTCTCACACATATGCCTTGTGGTAAAGGCGGAGGCTGCAGGAGAGAGGGGTTCTTTTACAGTTAAAAAAACTTTTTTTTTTAAACTTAAGATGATGGAGGGAACCTCAAAAATTTATTTTCTTGCTTGAGCAGTGTTGACATCAACAAGAGGATACCAGGTATTAAGGTGTCTAGGCTTCTGAGGTTGAGACCATCTTGAGGTGGAATCTACAATTCTAGGAGCAGTCATAGTCAAAGCAGCACAATGAAAACTTATTCTTAGTACTTTGGACTTTCACAGTACCACTAGTATAAACCTTTGTGGTCTCTACTTTGTAACCCATGAGGTTGTGCTTATATCAGTCAATAATGCAAGGCTGTCTCAGTCTGTTTGAGCTGCTGTGACAAAATACCATAAATTGAGTGGCTTAGAGAGAACAGAAATTTATTTCTTGCAGTTATTTTTACTCTGGAGAGTAAAAATAAAGAAAAAAAAGATCAAGGCACCAGCAGATTTGGTGTTTGATGAGGGCCCGCTTTCTGGTTCATAGAATGGCTCTTTCTTGCTGTGTCCTCACATGGTGGAAGGGGAGAAAGGGGAGAGGCCTCTGGAGCCTCTTTTCTTTCTTTTCTTTTCTTTTTCTTTTTCTTTTTTAAAGAGATAGGGTCTCATTCTTTCACCCAGGCTGGAGTGCAGTGGCTTGATCATACCTTACTGTAACCTTGAACTCTTGGGCTCAAGTGGTCCTCCCACCTCAGCCTCCTGAGTAGCTAGGACTACGCATGCGAGCCACTGCACCTGGCTAATTTTTGAATATTTTTTTTTGTAGTAATGGGGTCTTGCTGTATTGCCCAGGCCAGTCTCCAACTCCTGGCTTCAAGTGATCCTCCCACCTCAGCCTCCCAAAGCCCTGGGATTACAGGCATGAGCCATTGTACTTTGGCCTGGGGCCTCTTTTATAAGTGTAATAACCCCATTTATGAGCAGAGCCCACTTGTGACCTACTCACCTCCCAAAGGCCCAACCTCCTAATACTATTACACTAGTGATTAGGTTTCAGCATATGAATTGAGGGGAAAAATTTGTCTTTACTGTTTCTTTTCATGATGGCAGCCTGACTTTCTCTTGAGCTTGTTGTTACAAGTGTGATGTTCAAAACAATGGAAGCTCATGATATTGCCCTGCCTTGTGCTGGGCAGACCTCTCTTTCATGTTATGTTTGGTTCTGAATACCTCACTTTGATGTGTAATATCAACCTGGAGTGTGATCTAAAGAAAGGGCCAGAATAGTAAGGGGAGTTAATCATTAAAGTGGAGGTTGGCGGAACTAGAAAACGGAAGACTTGCAGAGGAAAGTTTGCTTATAATGGGAATATGCAAATTTCTGAAAGGCTCTTCTATCACAGAGGAAATAGAATTATGACTGTTGGTGAAAATAACCAGTTTTTGAGGGCCTATTCTGTTGAGATGTTGTACTAGGCACTTGCTCTATGTTGCATATATTGCAGGGCACGTACCATCTCTCTCTAACAGATGATGAAACTGAGACTCAGAGGTGTGGTCATGTTCAAGGACACATGGTTATTAAGTCCTGTTGCAATTAAAACTAAGGTCTGTCTAATTCCAAAGCCTGTTAGCTGTCAGGTTGTACCAATTCCCAGTGGACAGAGATCACAGGGAGACAGACCTCAGGCAGCAGGAGGGAGATGCTAACCATTCCAGCTGTTCTGTGTACTCTGGAGAGGAGGCCTTTAAGCAGAATGTAAAGCATCCCTCACTTGGGCTGCCATAAAGAGAGATTTTTTTTTTTTTGGAGATGGAGTTTCACTGTCGTTGCCCAGCCTGGAGTGCAATGGCTTGATCTCAGCTCCCCAAAACCTCCGCCTCCTGGGTTCAAGCGATTCTCCTGCCTCAGCCTCCTGAGTAGCTAGGATTACAGGCATGCGCCACCATGCCTGGCTAATTTTGTATTTTTAGTAGAGACGGGGTTTCTCCATGATGAGGCTGGTCTCGAACTCCTGACCTCAGATGATCCACCCACCTCGGCCTCCCAAAGTGCTGGGATTACAGGCGTGAGCCACCGCACCTGGCCTAAGAGAGTTCTTATGTTGGAAAGATGAACTTTAAAGTTGTATTCCTCTGCTTCTCTTCCCATGTAATCTTCTGAGCTCCCTTCCAGGTCCAGGCCAGACTATTCCTGATTCCTGCCTTTTTGTTCTCAGTGATCCTTGCTTGGTTCTGAGAACCCATTTCCAGCCCTACCTTTAGTGAGGTACCATCATGTAGGGATTATTTGGATAATTTCTGTCCTTAAGCAAAATGAATTTTGTGTAGAGGCTCTTACTTTTTCTTTTTTAAAGTTGTGGTTCAGCAAAATAATGATCGTGTGGCATCTGTGGCACCATCGTAAAGGCTCCTTGAATTGTGCTAAACGTAAACATAACCTGAGGTACCCTGTGCTCTACAAGTTTGAATCACCCTTTTACCAGTCTGTTGTATAGCCACTGATTTTAGATGCCTAGGTGGCTGCTCTTTGATGAAAATGCCAATGCAGGTTTTGCAGTGGGGAAGGGGGGTATACAGTCCCTGGGCTGTACAACAGAACTTTTTTTTTTTTTTTTGAGACAGTCTCGCTCTGTTGCCCAAGCTGGAGTGCAGTGGCACAGTGTCAGCTCACTGCAGCCTCCGCCTCCTGGGTTCAAGTGATTCTTGTGCCACAGCCTCCCAGGTGGCTGGGATTACAGATGCTCGCCACCACGCCTGGCTAATTTTTGTATTTTTAGTAGAGATGGGGTTTCACCATGCTGGCCAGGCCAGTCTCAAACTCCTGACCTCGGGTGATTTGCCTGCCCCAGCCTCCCAAAATGCTAGGATTACAGGTGTGAACTACTGTGCCCGGCATTGTACAACAGAACTTTAACAACAGTTGCTCAGATGATGATGGAGATAAAGAGCTGGGAAAGAGCTCATCTTCTTGAAATGCTTGCTGGAATATGCTTACTTCTTAAAAGATTATAGAGAATGTTGATTCTTCCCCAAGAAATTGACAGATTCATGTTTTACATAATGATATTTGATTGTATAAAGTAATTATACTGATTTTAAAATGTGAAAACAATGAATATATTTGTAATTTTTTGTTAATAAAGTGCATAATTTTTTTTTGTAGTTTATTCACCTCGATGATGATTGCATAACAGAACTTTCTGTACATCACAGAAACAACAGGCAAACAACGGAGGATTTAGTTTCACTGGTAAGAAATACAGCATGGGCTGGGCGCAGTGGCTTACACCTGTAATCTGAGCACTTTGGGAGGCCGAGGTGGGAGGATCACTTGAGGTCAGGAGTTCGAGACCAGCCTGGCCAATGTGGTGAAACCCCGTCTCTACTGAAAATACAAAAATTAGCCGGGTGTGGTGGTGCGTGTCTGTAATCCCAGCTACTCGGGAGGCTGAGGCATGAGAATCACTTGAACCCGGGAGGCAGAGGTTGCAGTGAGCCGAGATCACACCACTGCACTCCAGCCTGGGCGACAAGAGCTAAACTCCATCTCAAAAAAGAAAAAGAAAAAAAATACAGCACCAACTTGAGAGTAGTATCTTTTGTTTCATTGTTCTTTGTTTTATCAGTACATGAAAAATAGTGTAGCATTTTCAGACCTGTGATTTTATTATGGGTACAAATATTGCATTTAAAAAATATTTACATATGATTTCCACACAATCCTGATGTGTGCTATATATCTTCTTTAAAAATGAACACTCCAAACTTAAAACATTGATGAAGAAGAATTACAGTGAAAAAATAATTAAGAAACAACTGGCCAGGCGCGGTGGCGCTCAGGCCTGTAATCCCGGCACTTTGGGAGGCCGAGGCGGGCGAATCACGAGGTCGGGAGATTGAGACCATCCTGGCTAACACAGTGAAACCCCGTCTCTACTAAAAATACAAAAAATTAGCTGGGCGTTGTAGTGGACACCTGTAGTCTCAGCTACTTGGGAGGCTGAGGCAGGAGAATGGCGTGAACCCGGGAGGTGGAGTTTGCAGTGAGCCGAGATCACGCCACTGCACTCCAGCCTGGGCGACAGAGTGAGACTCCATCTCAAAAAAAAAAAAAAAAAAGAAACAACAAACTAGTGCACAAAGAATGGACAGAGTTCTAATTTTGACTAAAGTTCTCTAACATGCAACTGAGTTTCTGCTGTGGAAATGAGGTAAACACAAAGCAATTTTCTTCTCACCTGAAAGCAACAGCAGCATCAAGTCACCCCTAAGCGGACAGACCAAATACCATGAAAGCATTATCATGATTTCTGGTGTTGGATTATTTTGGCTCTTTCAGATGCTCAATCTCTAGATCATACCTGTGTTTTAGTGTGTGTGTGTGTTTTAAGAGATCAAGGCAGTCTTAGCTGTCTCTAATGTGAAGGGTGACTTGTACCTCGCTTTGCTCCTGGCCCAGTACTATGTCTTCTATCACCTGTGATTTATGTTTGCTTTATCTGTTCTTTAACTTGCAAGGTGAAGTCCTTAAGCAATTTTTTAAAAAAATTAAACAAAGCTTTGCTAAGGCACAATTCTTTTCAGTAAGGAGAAAATATAAAGGAGTTCTTCTGAATGACATAATAAGTAAAGACACACAAAATGTATCTGGAAATGGTAGTGTAATTTACTTTTTCATGGATAATGCCTTTAGGGAAATAATAAGAATTGGGAATTGCTGTAAGATTTGTATGGTCCTCAGTCTTTCATTAGTGAAAATTTGAAGTTTCCATTTAAGCAACCTAAAAAAATAAATTGTAGGACATTTTCTTTGGGATAATCTTGAATGGAAGACTATACTTTAGATACAGAAATTTTGAAAAATGTTATTATAGAAAAATTTACCCACCAAAGTAGAGAGAATAGTATAACAACACTGAGTTTCCATGTTCTCATCATTCAGTTTCAATAGTTAATAACATTTTGCCAATTTAATCTATATCCTACCACTTTCTCCCTTCTTCCCTTTCCAGCTGGGATATTTCCAAGTAAATCCCAGATAGCATGTCATTTTATCCAGGACAAATTGGTATGAGATCCACAAACTTTAAAAATCTGAATCTTAAAAGTAACATACTTAAGCCGGGCGCGGTGGCTCATGCCTGTAATGTCAGCACTTTGGGAGTCCGAGGCGGGTAGATCATGAGGTCAGGAGATCAAGGCCAACATGGTGAAACCCTGTTTCTACCAAAAATACAAAAATTAGCCGGGTGTGGTGGCGCGCGCCTGTAATCCCAGCTACTCGGGAAGCTGAGGCAGGAGAATGGCTTGAACCTGGGAGGCGGAGGTTGCAGTGAGCCAAGATCATACCACTGCACTCCAGCCTGGTGACAGAGTGAGACTCTGTCTCAAAAAAAAAAAAAAAGTAACATACTTAGAGTTTCAATAATCATTGAAAAAAAGTCTTTAAAATGATATCTTTTATGACGCCTCTACCTATAATTTTCAGACTTAAAAGTGAAATGGAGGCCAGGCGCGGTGGCTCACGCCTGTAATCCCAGCACTTTGGGAGGCCGAGGCGGGCAGATCACGAGGCCAGGAGATCGAGACCATCCTGGTTAACACGGTGAAACCCCATCTCTACTAAAAATACAAAAAATTAGCCCGGCGTGGTGTGGGTGCCTGTAGTCCCAGCTACTCGGGAGGCTGAGGCAGGAGAATGGCGTGAACCCGGGAGGCAGAGCTTGCAGTGAGCCGAGATCGTGCCACTGCACTCCAGCCTGGGCGACAGAGCTAGACTATCTTGTCTCAAAAAAAAAAAAAAAAAAGAAATGGAAATACAAATTATTTGCTTTCCTTCTGGTGCATAAAACATAACAAAGCATAGTAGAGGTTGTTTCCTGGTGTTACAGCTCTCTAAAGATCTTCTCAGTTATTCTGAAATTTAAGCATGACCAACATCAAGAATGTAGTGAGGAAAGTAATAGTTTTTCTTCCTTTGTACTCTTTTCTCATTCTTAAATCCCTGTTCATACCTCGTTGAGTCCCAGGGATGAGTAGGATATAGGCTACTCACTCTAGATGAGAGATTCTCACCTTGGCTGTATAGTGGCATTTCTTGGGAACTTTAATTCTGATGTTTAGGTCTCAACCCCATAGATGATGATTCAGTTGGTCTGGGGTATGGCCAAGGCATCAGAATGTTTTTAAATCTTCCCAGCTGATGGTGGTATGCAGCCAGAGTCAAGAAGCAGTGCTCTAGATTCTTGCTGTTCAAAGTGTGGTCTAGGACCAGCAGCATCAGCATCTAGGTGCTTATTAGCTGTGAAGAATCTCAGGCCTCACCTCAGACCTACTGAATTGGAATCTGTGTCAAATCTCCAAGTGGTTCATATGGTTAGTAAAGCTTCAGAAGTGTTGGTCTAGGTCAGTTCTCAACCAGGAGTGATTTTGGCAGTCGGGCATTTGGCAGTGACTAGAGACGTTTTTGGTTGTCATAACTGGGGTTTGTGTATGTGTACTAATGCCATCTAGTGGGTAGAGGCCAGGGATGCTACCAAACATCCTTCAATGCACAGAAGAGCCCCTCACAACAAACAGTTATCCAGGTCAGATGTCAATAGTGCCAAGGTTGAGAAACCCTTGTCTGGGTAGCTCAGAGAATTCATGCTGGCTCTACATACTTTCCAATTTGAAGAGCCTCAGGAAAACCAGGTTTGAGATTAGCCAGGGTCTGCTGTGTTTTTCTGTGACATCCTGAGAGCTCTGCCTTCACTTTTGGGGCTGATTAGACAGGACAGAGAGAGAGTAGTTCTGTGTGATCCATATGCTGGTATGGTGCTGCTGATCTTTGTGCAGAGAGAGAGAGAGAAACAATATTATTCTCAAACATTCAACTCGTAAGAACTCCTACTTTTATATTATATACAGGAGCACTCTGGAACTGCTTTTTCTATGCAGCGGTGAGCCTCCTATGTCTCATGATTTTGAGTGATCTCATTGTATTCCTTTTGAGATTCCCAACAGTACTTTCCTTACTGTCTCCCTGTTCCTCCAGCCCTGAGTGGCTCTGGATTGTGGCAGCAGCCAGTCCTCTGCTAGGGGACCTTCACTAAGGGTCACATGTGTGTTCGAGAACCTGTTCAGTCCAGGACAGATCCATTTTCCCCACTCCTGTGATGTAAACACCCATGTGTGTAAAGACTGAAGGCCTCAGGAGGAGGGTCTCAGGAAGGGTAGGGGCCACTCCTCCATGTCTGTACCCCTGTGCACTAGTAGCTGCCTCTCCTCAACCCAGGTGCCAGGACACTTCTTTAACATTTAACTGGGGATTTAAGAATGTTCTTAGTTTTCTAGAAATGGAACTTTCTCATAGGTAACCCTATCACTTTACTTTCAGACATTTGACTTTCAAAAGAGGGAATTGCCTAAAAGATAAGGGAAACCTTTGTCTTAGACTTGTGGATTGACATCACCTGACAGCATAACTAATCTGTTGATTTATCTGTTATTGAACACAGAACTCTCCTGTGCATCTTATAATGAGAAGTATACAGTGGCACTGGCCAGAAAGTTATGAAAAAGAGCTTTTTTTGCATAGGGAAAAGGAGGGTTTAGAGGATGGTTGTAGAAATCCTAGGCATGTTTAGGAAACTCCATCTAAAACTCTTAGCACTATCCAGGAATTGTTTACAATGCTTGGGTTATGCCATGCCATCATTGATAAGAAAGTGGCAACTTGTTTCTTAGCCATTGTCTCTAGTCAGTTTATGACATCTCTTTCAAAAAGGTGGCTATCGTACATGGGGCTATCATAGATGTGGGGTGGGAAAAAGTCTTTAATGTAGTTTTTGGAAAGTGGAGAGTGATTATAAGTATATATTTTCCACCCCACCATGGTTTCCCAGACACCTTCTCCATGAAGCCTCTTCTTCTTTTCTTTTCTTTTCTTTTCTTTTTTTTTTTTTTGAGATGGAGTCTCCCTTTGTTGCCAAGCTGGAGTGCAGCAGCACAATCTCCGCTCCCTGCAACCTCTGCCTCCCGAGTTCAAGCGATTCTCCTGCCTCAGCCTCCCATATAGCTGGGATTACAGGCGCCTGCCACCACACCCAGCTAATTTTTGTATTTTTTGTAGAGACAGGGTTTCACCATGTTGGCCGGGCTGGTCTTGATCTCCTAACCTCAAGTGACCCACCAGCCTCAGCCTCCCAAAGTGCTAGGATTAAAACATGTATGAGCCACTGTGCCTGGCCATGAAGCCTTACTGTCCTTTCTTTGCCTCACCCTGTTTGGATTAAAGGCAACATTTCATAATTTATGACAGTATTTTATGCTTCCCCTACTAGATTGATTGGGCCATTATGCAAATTTCAAAGCATATACTATGATCGTGGCCATCTAAGTTATTAACTAATAAAATTCATTACTAAAAACAGAGTTGGTAGTTGACTTTTGAGTCATGTACTTTGTGAGGGGGCTACATAGCATGAAAGACTATTCCGTACTGTTAAAAGTTAACACTTTTGTAGGGCAGATAGCCCCATAGTTTTCTCAGTACATTATTTAGAAACTTTCCATTAAACATAGTGGATTGAACAGCTAAGTTTACATCGAACACTTCCTGAAACCTTAACAAAAAGGGATAAAAAGGCAAAACATTTACAAACAGAATAAAAGGGGAGACAAAGGGATGTCATTAGAAGTTTGGAAGATATAGATAAGTGGTATAAGTGGTAGTTGTCAGAACATTTTGCAGAAAGCTGAAAGCTAAGTGCTTGCAGTGAGAAAGACGTCAAGCAAACTGGTGAGAGCTCCAGAAAGGCTCAGGAATCAGAGGTACCAGGAGCCTCTGAAGTCAGGGAAGTGAAGAGGAAAATCAGGAAGATGGGTGAAAGCCTGTATTAGAAGCAGTTAGAACCCTAGATTCCTTTCTCTACCTGTGCTGCATAACAGCCTCCTCTTCCCCATCGCTGCAGAAGACGAGGTCACAAGGCATTCTTGTACCAAATACAGCTCAGATGCAGATGATGAACCATTCTGAAATGGATGCACAAAGTCTTCATATTGAACAGTGAACCACCATCTCGAATTCCCTTCCCTATTCAACTTTGAGAATGCTGAAACCAGGATTTGTATCCTATTTGCAGTGATGGTTGGGAAAATATTGGAAGATTTATCTCCAGGGAAAAGCTAAGATAAATGTCCTACTATATTAGTGGTTGGGAGTTCAGGTTCCTGTCTGTTCATCTTAGAGAGGAGCCTTCAAGGTATTGAGCAGCCCCGTCATACACATAGAACCTCTAATCAGCTGTGTAACATAATTCTTCACTTTTAAGTAGAAACAGACAACCAAAAATCACTAGAAATTTGAGGAAGACTTCTAACATGAAAGTCGGAGATCAAAACAAATGGAGTAAGGTGGGGAGAGGAAAGAAGAAAAAGTAGATACTGAGAAAAAAAACCCAGATATGCAGGGAGCGGGAGAAAATGGCTAAAAACTGCTAATTAATATTCTCAAGTAAGAGAAGTGATTTTCATTCTTGACATAGGAATAAGATGAATAAAAATGAACATTCCAAGAGATAGCTCTTGAAAATCTGAAATATGACCACAGAAATTAAAAGCTCAGTAAAAGTGTTTGAAAATGAAATTCATTTGAAATCTTTTAAAAGTAGAACCTGTTGGGCCAGGTGCGATGGCTCACGCCTGGAATCCCAGCACTTTGGGAGGCCGACGCGGGCACATCATGAGGTCAGGAGATTGAGATCATCCTGGCTAGCACGGTGAAACCCCGTCTTTACTAAAAATACAAAAAAATTAGCCGGGTGTGGTGGCGGGCGCCTGTAGTCCCAGCTACTCGGGAGGCTGAGACAGGAGAATGGCGTGAACCCGGGAGGCGGAGCTTGCAGTGAGCTGAGATCGCACCACTGCACTCCAGCCTGGGTGACAGAGCAAAGTAGAACAGCTGGGCATGGTGGCTTACGCCTGTAAACCCAGCACTTTGGGAGGCTGAGGCGGCAGGTGGATCACTTGAGACCAGGAGTTCGAGACCAGCCTGGCCAACATGGTAAAACCTCATCTCTACTAAAAATACAAAAATTAGCCAGGCGTGGTGGCGGGTGCCTGTAATCCCGGGTACTCAGGACCCTGCGGCGAGAGGATCGCTTGAACCCAGGAGGCAGAGGTTGTAGTGAGCCGAGATTGCACCATTGCACTCCAGCCTGGGCGATAGAGCGAGACTCTATCTCAAAAAAAGGAAAAATAATACAAGAAGAAATATTCCAGGCTGGGCACTGTGGCTCACGCCTGTAATTTTAAAACTGAGAGGCCAAGATGGGAGGATTGGTTGAAGCCAGGAGTTCAAGATCAGCCTGGGCAACATAGTGAGACCCTATCTCTATTTTATTTATTTATTTATTTATTTATTTTTGAGACAGAGTCTCGCTCTGTCGCCCAGGCTGGAGTGCAGTGGCGTGATCTCTGCTCACTGCAAGCTCCGCCTCCCAGGTTCACGCCATTCTCCTGCCTCAGCCTCCCGAGTAGCTCGGACTACAGGCGCTGGCCACCGCGCCCAGCTAATTTTTTGTATTTTTAGTAGAGACAGGTTTTCACCGTGTTAGCCAGGATGGTCTCGATCTCCTGACCTCGTGATCCACCTGCCTCAGCCTCCCAAAGTGCTGGGATTACAGGCATGAGCCACCGCGCCCGGCCTCTATTTTATTAAAAATTAAAAAAAAATTTAAAGTTAAAAACAAAAAAGAGAAATATTCCAGAACCGAAGAATATGAGTTTTCAAGAATGAAGAGGCCTAACATGGGATAAAACAGTAGATGAGAACAGATTCACACCAAGGCCTGTTTTAGTGGAATTTCAGAAAACTGGAGGAAAATAATAAGATTCAGGAAGTTTTCAAAGATAAAAATGAAAGTTCATACACAAAGGCTGGAGAATCAAAACCTAAATGACTATAGGTTTTTCAGTAGCTGTACTAGAATGAAGAAGAGTATACTACCATCAAAACTGCAAAGATTATTATCAACCCAGAATTTTCTGCTTAACCAAATCGGAATCAAGTGTGAAGATAGAATACAGTCATTTATCAGATATGCAAGATCTCAAAAAATTTACCCCCCATGCATGTGCCCTCAGGAAGTCACTGGAGGATGTGTTCCAGAAAAATGAGAGATTAAACCAAGAAAGAAGAGTACTTAGGATCTGGGAAACTGGGGCTACATTGTAAGATAGAGGGGAAAGGAATCCCTAGACTGACAATTGAGTAGCTGGCTGAAAAGCCGGTCCAGAGTGGAGCAGAGGATGCAGACATCAGGTGGAATCTCTCTAAGTGGGGAAGCAGTTAGCAGATGTGTGTAAACATGTTGAGAGGAGGTAAAGTGTTGGAAAGGGTGGAGTTCAATTTGTAAGGAATAACTGACTCTTTTATTTTTATCTTCAGGAAAAACAAAGGTATGAAAAAATGGAAATGCAAGAATAGCACCCTGTGTGGTTTAGCTGCAGAGCTGATATTCAGCCAGCATGACCACATTGGTTGTTAAAATATGAGTGTATTTATATACTGACTGGTAAATAACCACTATCTCCAGTGCCCTCCATGTTGCCCTGTTACTTCCCTTTGACACCCTGGACACTACTCCCTCCCCTCTTCTCACAATTAAAAGATTAGTAATTGGAAAGGCAGGCATCTCCCAGGACCCTATTGACCTCTTGGCCTCTATTTTGATGGTTGATGTCAGGGTAACAATTAAATATTTTGAACATTATCCCTACTTAGTTGTGAATGCTATTTACATAATCATAATAATGCAAATATTAACTTAGCTAAACATTGTGATAAAATTATAGTAGGAGGAAACAGGGAGGAGATGTGTGGGAAAGGAAGGGAGTTGTAGTAGAGCTAAATTCATATTTCTCATACTAGGAAATTTATACATGTTATCTGAAGCTGAAAAAAATTTTAAGCCATGTAAGCATTTAGTTTGGAAATACAGAATTAATAGCAGAAGAAATAGCTAAGTGTTTAAAAGTTGTTCCTTAGTGGGAGAGGAAATTGTATGTGTGTGGAGGTGTTGTGCAATGGTTGCTGTTTTTCATCATGTGCTGTGTAAACCTATTGACTTTTAAAGTTCTGAATGTTACACTGAAGAAAAAAATTAATTAAAGATAGAACATCATTTCCACAAACAAGTGGTCTTCTAACCAACTTGATTTTCTTTTCCTTTAGTGGCAGTATGATCACCTCACAGCTACCTATCTTCTGCTTCTAGCCAAGAAGGCTCGGGGAAAACCAGTTCGTTTAAGGCTTTCTTCTTTCTCCTGTGGACAAGCCAGTGCTACCCCATTCACAGACATCAAGGTAAGTGTTACAGCCTGTTGTGTCTTGCCACGTGCCCTCCCTGTTCCTGAGCGCATATACCACTGGAAGGTAAACTTCCTGGTGTCAAGGAGTCAGAGGCAAGATGTTTTATGATTTCAATATTTTTGATGAGAAAAATGGGAAGTTCTGAAGTTGAACTCTAATTTTTTTTTTTTTTTTTGAGACAGAGTCTCACTCTGTCATCCAGGCTGGAGTGCAGTGGCGTGACCTCAGCTCACTGCAACCTCTGCCTCCTGGATTCAAGTGATTCTTGTGCCTCAGCCTCCCGAGTAACTGGAATTACAGGTGTGCATCACTACATCTGGCTAATTTTTGTATTTTTAGTAGAGACGGGGTTTCGCCATTTTGGCCAGGCTGGTCTCAAACTCCTGACCTCAAGTGATCAGCCTGCCTCGGCCTCCCAAAGTGCTGGGATTATAGGCATGAGCCACCGTGCCCGGCCTCTAAAATTCTGAATGTTAACATGGCATTTTACAAACCTCCTCCCCCGACTCCTTTTTTTTCATAATAGCAATTCCTGATGGCTATGGAAAATGTTTAAGCCAGGCTGGGCGTGGTGGCTCACGCCTGTAATCCCAGCACTTTGGGAGGCCAAGGCAGGTGGATCACAAGGTCAGGAGTTCGAGACCAGCCTGGCCAATATGGTGAAACCCCGTCTGTACTAAAAATACAAAAATTAGCCGGGCGTGGTGGTGAGCACCTGTAGTCCCACCTACTTGGGAGGATGAGGCAGGAGAATCGCTTGAACCCGAGAGGCGGAGGTTGTAGTGAGCTGAGATCGTACCATTGCACTCCAGCCTGGGCGACAGAGCAAGACTCTGTCTCAAAAAAGAAAAAAAGAAAATGTTTAAGCCACAGATGAGCTAAAAGGAAAATAGAATTTACCTATAAACCAACTACCTGTGGAGGATGTAGTTAATATTTATTGTGTCTTTCCAGTCTTTTTTTTAAAGTGTGCTTTTACATGCATTCAAGTACTTTTAAAGGACACATTATTGAATTGCAGAGAACAAAAAAATTGTTGGGAATAAGATCTGTGATACCGAATATATAATACTTTATATGACATGAAATATTTTGGTAAATATTTTGTTATTTATGTTAAGGGTTTAGGTTTTTGTTTCTTTTAAAAGTTGCATACTGAAATGGAGCATGTTGATTAGTGTTTGTTATAACCAAATTATTTTTCTCTACTTTGCTGTCTTTGTCTCAGTTTTGTCACGGACTTTAAAAAATTTTTTTGTTTTATTTTTTGAAACAAAGTCTTGCTTTGTTGTCCTGGCTGGAGTACAGTGGTGTGATCATGGCTCACTGCAGCCTCAACCTTCCAGGCTCAAGCGATCCTCCTGCCTCAGCCTCCCTAGTAGCTGGGACTACAGGCATGTGCCACCACGCCTGGCTAATTTTTAATTTTTTATAGAAATGGAGTCCAGCTATGTTGCCCAGGCTGGTATTGGACACCTGGGCTCAAGCAATCCTCCCTCCTTTGCCTCCCAAAGTGCTAGGATTATTGGCGTGAGTGACTGCACCTGGCCTGTCATGGACATTTAAAATGGTGAAGAAGCTTACATACATAGAGGCACCGTGTCATTCCTAAATCCTAAATGCTGTGTTAGTCCTTGTTTTGTGTGATTCTTTGTATTTCCCATGGCTTAAAATTCAGCTATCCAAATACTTTGCCAGATGGGTATGGAACTTTGTAATGTCATCTTCCCTCAGATTAATTCGGGTTGCAATGTAAATAATCTTAGCACTAGGAAATTCTACCTCATCCTCAGAGAAAGGTAGTTGGTTGGCCCTGTTTATGAAATCCAAGATAACACAATTGACTGTGTGGATGAAAGTTTTTTTTTTCCCCTTTATAGGCCTCAAAACTGTGAAAAAAAAACAAAAAATGTTAAAATGCCACCTCTTTTATGATCTTTTGTTGAATTCCCCCTCCCTCAAATTCCTTTAATATCTATCTCATTTAGATCTCCTTTTGGTACTCATCAGTCATGTGCTACAGGTATAGTGGGTCTTATGTCACTGCCCGACCTAATCTGCCCCTCTTTTTCCCTCCCTAGTTGGTCAGTACACTGACTGTTGTGTAAGGAAATCTCTGAAGGGAGATAATCTTATTCCTGCATGGTTTTCTAGTCTGTTGTTGGGGAGTTTTAGTGGCTGGTAAATATTCTGTGCCTAGGCAGCTCTTTTGCACATGGGCTCCTTGAATCAGCCAATCCCACATCCCACCCACACTGCCAAAGCCTTTAAACTTTCAGGTGCAAGTAACACATTTGGGTCCAGGAAAATGCAAAACCCTGAATTTTGCATCTGCTCAAGGTAATTGGAGAAAGCTATTAGATACCTATACCTCTATGCTTAGAAAAATCACTTTCACTAAATTTTAAAATTTACGACACCTCAGTTAAGGGGCCTGAGACATTTTCCTGAGACATTGGATTGTCTTTTTTTTTTTTTTTTTTTGAAACAGAGTCTCGCTCTGTTGCCCAGGCTGGAGTGCAGTAGTGTGGTCTTGGCTCACTGCAACCTCCGCCTCCTGGGTTCAAGTGATTCTCCTGCCTCATCCTCCCGAGTAGCTGGGATTACAGGTGTGTGCCACCACACCCGTCTAATTTTTGTATTTTTAGTAGAGATGGGATTTCACCATGTTGGTCAGGCTAGTCTCGAACTCCAGACCTCAGATGATCCATCTGCCTCAGCCTCCCAAAGTGCTGGGAATACAAGCGTGAACCACCACGCTCTGCTTGGATTTTCTTATATCTGAATTGGCCTGGTCTCAATTGATCTGCTTATATGAGTTGTAAGTGGAAAAGACCTGGAAAGATATTTACTCTTATCTTCCATCTACTACATAATGAACATTTACCTAATAATTTAATTATTTGCAAAGTCATATTATTGAATCAGTTTTATGACAGATCAAGAGACATTTTAATGACAAATGAAATAGAAATCAAATTTTGGGTTCGCTTCTAATCTTTATGCAGATTATTGAGACATGAAGCAAGTCACATAGTCTGGTTGTACTGTTCTTCCCCTTGATAGAATTATCCCTTTTCTCTGGGGTGTTGTTTATAAGAAAGTAAGTAATCCTGATCGATCAGTCAATCAATAGGTGGCCCTTTCAGTGAAACAGCAGTACAGACTGATCCAAGAATCAGAAATAACCACATCATCATCAGTGTCATTAGCATTTTCAGGCCCCATGCTAGGCTGCTGGGAAACAAATCTGTGTAAAGTATGATACTTATTCTCTAAGAGTCAAGTTGAGGCAAGACATATATATACATAGATAATACTGCATCATAGTAGATGATGGGGGCCAGAGAAGTGGCCAGAGGTGTCCTGGGGAGCTTTAGAGGACAGGAATGATCACCATGGGATCCAAACTGGACCAACAGTCGAGGTTAGAAAGATGGAAAAGAAGTGGCACAACATTCAGGGCACGATAAATGGAATCAGCAAAAGCAGGGGCACCTAATTTTGCTTGATGTATTCTGTTGACAGTGGCTGGACTTGTGTTAAAAAAGAAGACTTCAAGTAGGGGAAGAGAGAGAGAGAGAGCGCAAGTGAGCTGGAAGGGTGGACAAGAGCCAGACAGTAGAGAACCTGAAAATGCACATCAGAATTTTCGACTTTGTTCAATAGTTAATGAGGAGCCATTAATTTGTGAGCAAGAGAGAGAGACATGAACATGATTTTGAAAAATTCATCCAGTGGTGTATACAATTGTTCAGTCAGGGGTGATATGTGTGCTATTAGTCCCTACCGAAGTACCCATGACAGCCGTCATTCGTACAGCACTGTACTTCTCCCCACCAAGCCTAGACTTAGCTTTAGGATTTTTCTCAGCCTAGCTCTCCATGCGTCCAGTTCCAAATGACGGTAATTGGTAATCCTGGAGAACTCTGTCATCCTTGGTTGAGACAGTGGAAAGATTAGTGGTAGAGACAATATTGTCTGTTTGAATAGTCTAGGTATGAGAAGATTTGTCCTTGATCTAGGATAGTGGCAGTGAGACTTTGGGAAAAAAAGGATGAGATATAAGAAATTCAAGTAAAATTGCTTGGCTAGATTAACAATATATTGAGGGAAAAGGAAGGAAGGAGAAATAAAAACTCCGAGTACACCCACAGTCTTGAATTCAGGGTATAATTAGTATACCCTTAGTTTATAGAGGAGGAAGAATGAAAGAACATAAGATATTTTGGTGGCGTTGTTAGCACAAGACCCCAAATGTCCTATCCCTAGGAGATCCTTCATAAGGCTAATTTTCTTCCTGGTAGAAATTATTCACTAACCTGTATATTCTTACAAAGAAGAAACCTATATTTCGAAGTTGTTTCCCCTCCATCTTCTACTTTGTCAGATCTTTTTATTTGTAAATTTGCAATAGAGTTGTCTGGTGTTATAGTGATTATGTGATAATGAAAAGTAGTATGCCATATAACATAAGAATGTTGCCAGACATATTATTTGAGAGTCGGAGATTTTCCTTTCTGGTAATTTGAATTGAAATTTTCTGACTTCGTTTTTCTGTACCGGATGGTCAGCTCCTTCAATATAGTGTCTCCTATTCATTTTTGTTTCCAGGGCCTTGCCCTATGCATGGAATACAGTTTTGTGCTGCATAAAGACAATGTTGGACTGCATTTATGATGGTGGTCCCATAAAATTATAATACCATGTTTTTACTCTACCTTTTCTTTTTTTTTAGACAGAGTCTTGGTGTATTACCCAGGCTGGAGTGCAGTGGCACAATTTCTGCTTATTGTAACCTCCACCTCGTGGACCCAAGTGATCCTCCCACCTAAGCCTCCCAAGTACCTGTGCCTACAGGCACATGCCTGGCTAATTTCTCTTTTTGTAGAGATGGGGTTTCACCATGTTGCCCAGACTGGTCTCCAACGCCTGAGCTTAAGTGATCCACCTGTGTCAGCCTTCCAAAGTGCTGGGATTACAGGCATGAGCCACCACGGGGACGGCCTTTTTCGGTTTAGATTTGTTTGGATACATAAATACTTATTGTTGTGTTAAAGCCACCTACAGTATTCAGTACAGTAACGTGCTACACAGGTTTGTAGTGTAGGAGCAATAGGCTATAACATATAGCCTAGGTGTGGCCTAGGTGTTGTAGTAGGCTCTGACGTCTCAGTTTGTGTAAGTACCTTTTATGATGTTCACACAGTGATAAAATTGCCTAATAACACATTTCTCAGAATGTGTCTCTGTCGTTAAGTGATGCATGACTGTATTTTAAATATTGAATCATAATACTGTCGTCTTTAAGTTCTTCTGTCTTTCATTGAATAGTCAAATAATCGGAGTCTGGAAGATGTGACCACAAGTGATAAAAATTATGTGGCGGGATTAATAGACTATGATTGGTGTGAAGATAATTTATCAACAGGTGCTGCTACTCCCCAAACGTCACAGGTTAGTAATTTTTATTACTATTTAAGGCAGAATCTATTGTTTCAATTATAAAAACAACCAGACTAATGTGAAACCAAGGTGTGCTTGCAAATTTAATGAATGCTTAAGCCACTGAAAATGTTAATGAGAGATAACTGGAATACGAATGAAAGGGAAGTCAATTATATCCAAGTTGAAGAAAGCCAAGATTCTATTTTAGAGCTCTTTACTGCTCCTTTATTTCCTGTTTGTTATTATTATTTTTTGAGACCGAGTCTTGCTCTGTTGGCCAGGCTGGAGTGCAGTGGCACGATCTCGGCTCACTGCAACCTCTGCTTCCCAGGTTCAAGTGATTCTCGTGCCTCCCGAGTAGCTGGGATTACAGGTGCCTGCTGCCTCTTCTGGCTAATTTTTGTATTTTTAGTGGAGACGGGGTTTCACCGTGTTGGCAGCTGGTCTCGAACTCCTGACCTCAGGTGATCCGCCCACCTCAGCCTCCCAAAGTGCTGGGATTACAGGCGTGAGCCACTGTGCCCGGCCTTCTTTTTTGTTTAAAATGAGGTATAATGAGGTAGACTTTACATGTAGTTAAATAGGTAAAGTCACCTTTTTTAGTGTGTAATTCTATGTGTTTTGACAAATGCATACGGTTGTATAACCACCACCAAAATTAAGATATAAAACAGTTCCATTACTCCTCAAAATTCCCTCATTCCCCTTGTGGTTAACTTCCCCTCCCAACTGTCGGTGGCAATTGATCTTTTTTCTTTCCTTTTGATAATCTTTTTATTGTGACTTTAAGTTTGTTGAGCTTTTTAGATTAATGAATATTAGTATAGATTAATGTTTTTCATCAAATTTGGGACACTTTCAATATTTTATTTGCCCCACTCTCTTTGTTTTATCTTCTGGTACTCCCCTTCCATGTATATTGGCACACTTGATGGTGCCGTATAGTACGCTGAGGCCCTGTTCATTTTTCTTTATCTATTTTCATTCTGTTTCTCAGACTAATTTCAGTTAACCTGTTTCCAAGTTTCAGATTCTTTCTTCTGCTTACTGAAAGTTCTGTTTAATCCCTCTAGTGAATTTTTTGTTACGGTTATTGTACTCTTGAACTCCAGAATTTGTTTTGTTCTTTTAAATAATTTTATCTTTATTTATACTCTCTATTTATTGTGACATTGCTCTTACACTTTCCCTTGGTTCTTTAGATGTTTCCTTTTGTTCTTTGAACATATTTAAAAATTGATTTTCAGTCTTTGCTTGGTAAGGCCCATGTCTGGACTTCTTCAAGGACAATTTCTATTGACTGTTTTTGTTTTTTTCGTGTATATGGGCCATCCTTTTTGTTTGTTTGTTTTTTGTTTGAGACAGAGGCTCGCTGTATTGCCCAGGCTGGAGCACATTGTTGGGATCTCTGCTCACTGCAACCTCTGCCTCCCGGGTTCGAGCAATTCTCCTGCCTTAGCCTCCTGAATAGCTGGGATTACAGGCACCCGCCATCATGCCTGACTAATTTTTTTTTTTTTTTTGTAGTTTTTTTTTTTGAGGCAGAGTCTTGCTCTGTCGCCCAGGCTGGACTGCAGTGGTGCTATCTTGGCTCACTGCAAGCTCCGCCTCCTGGGTTCATGCCATTCTCCTGCCTCAGCCTCCCTAGTAGCTGGGACTACAGGCGCCTACCACCATGCCCGGCTAATTTTTTGTATTGTTAGTAGAGACGGGGTTTCACCATGTTAGCCAGGATGGTCTCAATCTCCTGACCTTGTGATCCGCCTGCCTTGGCCTCCCAAAGTGCTGGGATTACAGGCTTGAGCCACTGCGCCTGGCCTTTTTTTTGTGTTTTTGTAAAGATGGAATTTCACCATGTTGGCCAGGCTGGTCTTGAACTCCTGACCTCAGGTGATCTGCCTGCCTCGGCCTCCCAAAGTGCTGGGATTACAGGCATGAGCCACCGCGCCCGACCATACTTTTTTATTTCTTTGCATGTATATGTCTTGTAATTGTTGAAAACTAGACATTTTAAATAATATCATGTGGCAGCTCTGGTAATCAGATTTATCCCCTCCTCAGGATTTGGTATTATTGCTGTTTGTTGTTGTTGGTTAGTGACTTTTCTGAACTAATTCTGTAAAGTCGTTTAGGTCAGTGTTGGGCTGCATTTATGATGGTGGTCCATGAGATTATAATAGCATATTTTTACTATACCTTTTCTCTGCTCAATTAGCATAGTGATCAGCTAATGCTTGGCGAGGTTTCCTTAGATGCCTGGAATCAATTTGTCTCTCAGTCTTTGTGCCGGCTCTGTGTACATCTGGGGTATGCCTTCAACTTTCAGCCAGGCAGCTGACAACTCTGCATTAGATTTCACTTCCTATTTGTATAGAACCTCAAGGTCAGCTTGAGGTGAGATCTTAGATCCTTCTAAAGTGTGGTGTTTTTTTTGTTGTTGTTTTTTTTTTGAGATGGAGTTTCGCTCTTGTTGCCCAGGCTGGAGTGCAGTGGCACGATCTCAGCTCACTGCAATTTTCGCCTCCTAGGTGCAAGCGATTCTCCTGCCTCAGCCTCCCAAGGAGCTGGGATTACAGGCATGTGCCACCACACCTGGCTAATTTTGTATTTTTAGTAGAGACGAGGTTTCGCCACGTTGGTCAGGCTGGTCTCAAACTCCTGACCTCAGGTGATCACATTCCTTGGCCTCCCAAAGTGCTGGGATTACAGGTGTGAGCCAGCGCACCCAGCCTGCTTTTTCTTTAAAACAATATTTATATAAATTTATAGGGTACAAGTACAATTTTCTTACATGCATAGTGGTCAAGTGAGGGGTTTTAAGGTGTCACCTGAATAATGTACATCGGACCCCTTAAGTAATTTCTCATCACCAACCCCCTTCCATATCCTCGCCCTTCCAAGTCTACATTTTCTATCATTCCACTCTCTACACCCATGTGTACACCTTTTTTTAGCACCCACTTATGAGTGAGAACGTGCAATATTTGTCATTCTGTGTCTGGCTTGTTTCACTTAAGATAACCTCCACTTCCATCCACCTTGCTGCAAAAGATAGGATTTCATTCTTTTTTATGGTTGAATAGTATTCTATCTATGTGTCTGTCTGTCTGTCTGTCTCACATTTCCTTTATCTAGTCATCTGTTGATGGACACTTGGGTTGATTTTGTGTCTTTGCTATTGTGAATAAGTACTGAGATAAATATACAAGTGCAGGTATCTTTTTGATGTATTGATTTCCTTTCCTTTGGGGAAAGAAGTAGAGGGAATTGCTGCTTTTGCACGGTCCATACTATCTATCTCTGGAAGTTAGAATAGCCTTATGTTAGACATTTTATTTCATTTTCTGTTTCCTTCAACCATCTTTCATGTATCTTATATCTTTTTCTGTCTTGGCTACATTCAGAGTAATTTCGGATTTATGTTTCTATCCAAATGTCTCTATTTCTTTTATTCTGTTATTTGACACGTGCATTGCACTTTTCATTTTTATCATGTTTTTATTTCTAGAAGTCTTTATTCTTCTTCAAATCTATTTGAACAGTTTTGGTAGTCTTTTGTTCTTTTCTCATGTTTTTGTTTCACTATTTTAAACATGCAAACATACTTATTTATGTTCTGTATTTGATAATTTTAATATCTGAAATGTTTATGCTCATAGTGCTTGTGTCTTTTGGAATTTTTTATGTAGGTTTATTTTTCTTTGAACTCTATGGGAATTATCTGAGGCTTGGGTTAAGGGCTTGAGTTGGGTTGGAGTGAAGCTTTTCTTTCAGGTAGGAGTTGTGCTTGCTTCTACCAGGTTCCTGGGGCACAACTTAGCCTAGGACTACTTTAAGTTAAATTTAGGCTTGAGGTTTCTGGGACCATGCAGGTTGTATTAATTTGGACCTTTATGTGTCTGAAGACTGGCCTGTGTTTACTTACAAATTATTAAAAGAAACTTCATTTTTCTCCTCCCTCAGAACCAAGACCAAGACACCCTTTTTCTTGCCTATTCCGTTTGAAGAGCAGATTTATATTTAACTCAGCCTTTCATTTTAGTTATAGCCCTTCCTGGCTTTACATGGGAGCTTTGGATCTAACTCACCACCTTGCAGAGGCCCAAGGCTTCTGTGGCTGTAGAAACACTTGCTATAGGTTATCAGAGGCAGAAGATAGATGCCCTTAGGGCAGCAGAGAGTTTCAGCCTTTTGGTTACTCCTTTGGATTGATTCTCATGTTTTTAGTTTGGCCTGTCAGGATTTTCCTTACTCTCTTGCAAGCTCAACCATAAATTTAAAAGGATTAAAAAAGTGTTTTTTATCCAACATTTCTGTTAGAGTAGTTTAACATGTTTTTTCTGCCCTAATTGCTGACTAAACTTTTTTTTTTTGGTACATGTCATAGGCAAGCCGTGACTATCTAGCTATGGAAAACATTTCTTAGCGATTGATTTGTGGCCATTCACAATATTGCCTAGGATCTGGGTATGTGTATACACTCAGCCTGTATCATGTTGAAAATTACTGTCAATAGAACAGATTAAAGTGATCTACATGTATTAAAGAAAACTATATATTTTCAAATTTCCTAATATTGTCAATAATATCCTTTTGATAATTCATTTTAATAAAAATAGTACAAGGTAGTTTGCAAATGATTAAGGAATGTTGTAAAGAAATTGACTTTTCTTCTTCAGTGTGCTTTATCTAGTAACTTTTTTTTTCCAGTTTACCAAGTACTGGACAGAATCAAATGGGGTGGAATCTAAATCATTAACTCCAGCCTTATGCGGAACACCTGCAAATAAATTAAAGAACAAAGAAAATGTATATACTCCTAAGTCTGCTGTAAAGAATGAAGAGCACTTTATGTTTCCTGAGCCAAAGACTCCAGTTAATAAGAACCAGCATAAGAGAGAAATACTCACTACGCCAAATCATTACACTACACCCTCAAAAGGTATTTGCTAAGTGAATTAAGCAGTAAGAAGTTTCATTTTTCTTACCACGTTAAGTAAACATATAGCAGGTCAGAAATGACTAGCATTGCTTTCAGGAATTTCTAGGAGAGGTGAAGCTGTTTTTTTTATCATGTCATTTGCATTAGTTGAAATGAAAGCATATTTGTCAATTTCAATTTCTTCTCAAATGATACCAAGTTTTTCCTCTTTTTCATGTTTATAAAATTGAATCATAGCATTGTAGGATATCGAAGCTGAAAGGCAAGTTAGAGCTCATTTAATCCAACTCCCTTTTTCACAGCTAAGAAACCTGAGACTCAGAAGGAGTGAAGTGATTTGCCCAAGGTTATATACCTAGGTTTAGACCTTGCATGCCCATTTACCCTGACTTATGGCTCAAGTTGACACCTCCGCTGAGCCTTTACTTATCTGGATCTTCAGTTCTGGTGTCTGGTCCTATTCTGCCCTATGGTATTACTGCCTGTCCTCAGCAGACAGGGTGAATCCGTGATGCCCTTCCAGATATCTGTCTTTGTCCAGTTATCACAACTTCCTCATTTCCCTTGGTTTCCTCTTCAATTTAGTCATCACCAGTTATTTAAACCATTTCCTTTATGATACTTCACTGTTTTGGTTGCTGGCCTTATCTGGACACATTCTATTTGATCAGTCTGCCTCTTAGAATACAGTGCCTAGAACTAAACTGAGTTTTCTAGACTAGGTCTCACTAGGATAAGAGTGGTAAGTGTCATGACAGTAGAGACTCTCTGCCTTGTTTATTGCAGCATGGCATGGTCTGTAGTAGGGGCCATACCTGTCTGGTACATCGTACATGGTGCTAGACCTGATGCCTAGTACATAATAGGGGCCATATTTATGTAATGAAGTAATAAATTAGAGCCCAAAGGAATTTTATTTACACTGATCCTGTTTATGTCACTTTAAAAAATGTTACCTAAACTTTATTAGCCTTTTTCCCCCCACCAATTGTGACCTTCTCTAGTTTTAAGATTCTAACAAACCTAAACTCTGGAGCATTGCCATGTAAACTGCTGTGAAACCACATCCTACCATTGTGCTTCTAGTGTATTAATGGAGCTCATAGCCAGTTTGAGGGGTTAACTTCTTATCTATAAAGATATTATGGAAGACTTTGCCAGAATATTTGCTAGAAGTCCCATTTTTATGTTAATGACATTTTCCATTTCATCAACTCAAATAACACTTTCCGCCAAAATGTGAGGCCAGTTTGGTGTCCTGATGATGTGTGTGTTTGTGTGTGTGTGTGATGGTGTGTGGGTGGGGGTGGGGTGGGGTGGGGTGTGGTGGGGCTGCCTGTGGTTGTTATGAGAATTCAGTGAGGTAGCCTCTACCCTGCAATGGTAGCTGCTATTGCATTCTTTCCCAATGAAAGGGTCTCTTTCTGTTCTGTTATTTCTTACTGTAAATACAGTACCCTTTGTGAATCATGAGATTGGGCAGGGAGATAAAATGGACCTCAGCTCACCTTAGCTCATTCAAGGATTTTTTTTTTCCCTTTTTTTCTTTTTCTTTTTTTTATTTCTTTGAGACAGAGTCTTGCTCTGTCGCCCAGGCTGGAGTGCAGTGGCGCGATCTCGGCTCACTGCAACCACCGCCTCCTGGGTTCAAGCGATTCTCCTGCCTCAGCCTCCCTAGTAGCTGGGATTACAGGTGCCTGCTACCACGCTCAGCTAATTTTCGTATTTTTAGTGAAGACAGGGTTTCACCATATTGGTCAGGCTGTTCTCAAACTCCTGACCTCAGGTGATCCGCCCTTTTCAGCCTCCCAAATTTCTGGGATTATAGGCATGAGCCAGTGTGTCCGGCCCAGGGCTTTTTTATTTAAAGAAACTTTTAATGCCATAATCCCTTCCATTATTGACACTTTTTACTTTTTGTGTAACTCTGAAGGTTTTGCAATGTGGGTAGTTTGGAATTTATTTTATAATCTTGAAATATTATCAGTTGACATATGTTGCCATGACGAGAAATATTGTGTTGGTCAAAGCTATTATTGGTTGTTTCTTTTCAAACACAAGAGCCACTTAAGGAAGCAAGTGGCTGAAGCCATGATTGCTAGCTTCCACTGGCACTTTGCGTTTTTCTTTCTTTTCTTTTTTCTCTCCTCTCCTCTCCCCTCCCCTCCCCTCCCCTCCCCTCCCCTCTTCTTTTTTTTTTTGAGACAGAGTTTCGCTCTTGTTGCCCAGGCTGGAGTGCAGTGGCGTGATCTTGGCTCACTGCAACCTTTGCCTCCCAGGTTCAAGCAATTCTTCTGCCTCAGCCTCCTGAGTAGCTGGGATTACAGGTGCACACCACCATGCCCGGTTAATTTTTTGTATTTTTAGTAGAGATGGAGTTTCAACATGTTGGGCAGGCTGCTCTCGGACTCTTGACCTCAGGTGATCCACCTGCCTCGGCCTCCCAAAGTGCTGGGATTACGGGGGTGAGCCCACCATGCCCAGCCCTGCATTTTACTTTCATTGTGAGTTATTTTTGACATGAACATTAATTTCATTTTTGTCACTCCTACACAATGCAGGCATTGGCAGTTTGTTGAAGGGCAGTTCTGTATGGTGATAGATACTGTCTGTATACAAAGATGAAAACTGTTTTTATAGATATTTCTGATTGCTCTTATTTTCTTGTTCTTGTGGAAAGTGAGAATATAGCCAAATAGTCATAAACAAAACCAAGCCCCTAATCTCTTTTAAAAATTTTGATATATCTTTGTTTTTATAGTGTGAATATTATTCTAAAGGGTATAAAACTTTTAGATCATGAGCTAATCAGTATAACCAGATTTGTTAGTACAAATTTGTCATAAACTATCTGGAATGCAAATACCCTACTTAGAATAAAACACAAAATTCTGGAACAGGGAATATAAAAAATAATCAAAGCTTACATCTCTTTTTTTTTTGAGATGAAGTCTCGCTCTGTCTCCCAGGCTGGAGTGCAATGGCGCGATCTCAGCTCACTGCAACATCTGCCTACTGGGTTCAAGGGATTCTTCTGCCTCAGCCTCCCAAGTCACTGGGATTACAGGCATGCGCCACCACGCCCGGCTAATTTTTTTGTATCTTTAGTAGAGATGGGTTTTGACCATGTTGGCCAGGCTGGTCTCGAACTCCTGACCTCATGATCCGCCCTCCTCGGCCTCCCAAAGTGCTGGGATTACAGGCGTGAGCCACTGTGCCTGGCCAAAGCTTACGTCTCTTTAATAACCTATGTCAAGCTTTCACAGGGGTCTGTTCTTTTTGCCTAACATGAGTTGAATCGGTCTGTGAATTGAATTAACACCTTTTAATACTAGATCAATTAAAAGCATAAATTGGGCCCTTGTATAAATACAGATTGACTTTTATTTTTAGAAAAAGAATCAGTAATTATGAGATTTGTATTTATATGATCTGTTTAGATTTATAATATGATGTTTATAATAAAATTAAAAGCATGGCCTCAATTTGCAGTGAAGAAAAAAAAAGAAGAGCCACACATACAAGGCAAAATGACTTTGTTTTTATTATAAATCACATGGAAACGTATCTTGAAAGAATTAGATCCTTTGACATCACAGGTCAAGTGATTATACTATTTCTGAGTCAATGAATGATGTGATACATGCATTATTATTAATAACAGAAATTTCAGAACCATAGTATGTGCTGCATATGGATTGTGTTTGTTCTGTTTCTAATAGTTAGAAACCAGTGCCTGAAAGAAACTCCAATTAAAATACCAGTAAATTCAACAGGAACAGACAAGTTAATGACAGGTGTCATTAGCCCTGAGAGGCGGTAAGTGTTTGGTATTTTTAGACTCTACTCTTTAGTATATGTAACCAGATTTCCTTTTTCATGTATTAATAGACCTGATTAAGGTAAATCATCACATAGATTCTGTTGGAGAGTAGGAATATCTGTTTATATGTGGATGACCTGTGGCCATTCCTGGACCCGTAGCCACTGCCTTCCTCATGGGGTAGAATCATGAAACTGATCAGCAGTAGGACGGCACCTTAAGTACAACAGGCTGGGAAGACAGTGGTCCTCACCCCAGCCAGCTGGTTACCTCTCTGAGGCCCATCTTACCCTTCTCTTCTGCCAGTAAAATACAGATATCCTCTAACAGATTGTAGTCCTCCCAAATCATAAAGATACTGTTGTTTCAAAGAAAATCCTCTGTATGAAAAGTTCTACAGCATAGGTAACCCTTCAAGTTGCTATTCTTTTATAGCAATTTCTTAAAGGCATTGTCTATTTTCAAGACAATTGGGAGAATTAGAATGTGAACAGGGTATTAGATGATATTATGGAATTATTATTAATTTATTGATGAAGAAACTGAGTAGATCAGGAATAAAATGATTTATCAAAGCTATACAGTACAAAGCTGGAGCCAGAACCCAGGTCTCTCATTCCTAATCCTGTGGTTTTTCTCCCACATTCTGGAAGTACCGGAGAACTACCTAGAAAGCCAACTAACACCACAGTAGTTTCTGCTGAAAAATGCATTCAGGTTCCAAAATATTTACATAAGTGACCATTTTTAGAACATTATCCGTATTTGGTAACTGCTTAGCTTCTCAATAATGTATATATATGTGGTTGAACTAGTTTCCTTAATTTTATTTAACATTTTTCAGTGCAATGGTACTATGGTTTTTTTAAATCTCAGTGTCAGTGCTTGAAATACTTAACTATCTCCAACCAGAGAAATTTCAGAACAAAAGGATAAAATATGCCTAATAAACAGCCATATGTAACGCAAACTTCTCAGCACGCTTTATGGTATTGTCTTTATGGAAGACAACATCCTTGTTCATTGGAGATGTATACTGAAGTGTTTCAGAGTAAAGTGTCATGATATGTTCAGATGAGTTACTTTCAGATGGCTTAGCAAATAAGTAAATTTAATGTATCATCTACATACATTAAATTTATGTGTATATATAGATATATACATTGATGTATATATATAAGTATATATCTATATACATATGTACATTAATATATTATCTATATCCATATAGAAAGCAAATGTGGCAAAATATGAACAATTGTTGAATCTAGGAGGATATACCGGTGTTCATTGTACTCTTCTTTGAACTTTTCTATATATATGAAAAAAGGATATATATATCCTTTTTTAAAAAGGAAGGGGATAAATAGTTTTGCTGAGTGGCAGTTGCCTGGTGGAAGTGTGACAGCTCCTGTCCAGGGGGAGATGGCTTTGGTGCTTCCTGAGGAGGAGAGAGGTGATCTAGCCCTGGCATACCTGAATGAGGCACCCTAATGTGTATGAAGGGACAAAAGTTCGCCCTTGTGGACCCCACAGGCCGGAGGCCCAGCTCTACTTGTGCCTTGTTTTATGTTTTGTTTCAGGTGCCGCTCAGTGGAACTGGATCTCAACCAAGCACATATGGAGGAGACTCCAAAAAGAAAGGGAGCCAAAGTGTTTGGGAGCCTTGAAAGGGGGTTGGATAAGGTTATCACTGTGCTTACCAGGAGCAAGAGGAAGGGCGCTGCCAGAGACGGGCCCAGAAGACTAAAGGTAAGCAGGCTGGGATTCTTCATATGGAGCAGAAGCTGACTGCTAATGGACTGCCTTTTTTTTTAAGGTACTGAATGAATTGATTAGTATTTTTTATTTGAGTATTTATTCACTTAGTTAATATATGTTTTTTGAGCAACTAAAATCTGCATGTTACTGTGCAGTCAGTAAATAGATACAGTCACTCCCTTCAAGGAGCAAACAGCTGTCATTCAAATATTCAAGAACAGGTGGAGGGATTAGTCACAGGGGCAACATGGAGGTGAGGAAGCAGGGGGCACAGATGGAGCGCTGAGAGCTGCCTTAAGGAGGGGGACTTGAGCTCAGTTGTGTCCCTGATTCATGGATACTTTGTAGGCCCTCATGAAATACCTGAATGCATGGGAAGATAATTGGAACTTTGAGTGTGATGTGTGTCAGGAAAATAGTGAGTGACAAGCAGGGAAGGCCGGAAGGGCCTCAAGGCCTGGCTAAGAAGGTGTGGATCTTATTTAATAGACCCAGTATGCTGTAAAAGGGTTAATGTGTCACTGGTGTGGACAATATATTTAGTCAAGGAAGGAAAGGAAAAATAAGCTGTTAGTTGATATAAAGTACTTTTTATTCTCTTGAATTCTCTCTGAGCATTCATTCAAACATCTAATGAATACATGTTTGTTTCGTGGAAGGGGAGTAATTAAGAGATAAAGAGACAAATGAGACACAGCCCATGTCCTTGAGGAACTCTTAGGCTGGCTGTGAAAACAGGCTGGGATGTTGTTCTGAAACACTGGGCTCAGTGCTATAGTAAAAACACATTCCAAGAGGTGTGGGCCCAAGCCAGGGAGAAGATGGTAGTGTGCCCATCATTTGGGGACTGGGTCTGTGTTTAGTTTTTGCACTGAGACTCTCGTAATGAGCATATCTGGGCGGTTTGAGGGAAGGAAAATGCTGAGCTTTTGGGCAGAAGGGTGTTTTAGAGGAGAATGTTCTGAGATCTCATTTATGTTCTGTCTTAAAGTGGAAGAAGATAGGACTTATCCACTAGCAGTCATTGCCTTGAACTTACGTAGTGTGCTGAGACGTTTACGTTACATATGGCTGTTTATTAGGCATATTTTATCCTTTTGTTCTGAAATTTCTCTGGTTGGAGTTAGTTAAGTATTTCAAGCACTGACACTGAGATTTAAAAAAACCATAGTACCATTGCACTGAAAAATGTTAAATAAAATTAAGGAAACTAGTTCAACCACATATATATACATTATTGAGAAGCTAAGCAGTTACCAAATACTAACAGATAATGTTCTAAAAATGGTCACTTATGTAAATATTTTGGAACCTGAATGGCATTTTTCAGCAGAAACTACTGTGGTGTTAGTTGGCTTTCTAGGTAGTTCTCCAGTACTTCCAGAATGTGGGAGAAAAACCACAGGATTAGGAATGAGAAGACCTGGGTTCTGGCTCCAGCTTTGTACTGTATAGCTTTGATAAATCATTTTACATTTGTAAAATCTGAAATAATTCCTACCCTGGCAACCTCACAGGGCTGAGACATAGAAACAAGACTCTACATATGGGATGCTACATGGCATATTAAATGCTTATTAGTATAAGGTGGTGTTTCCAATGTCAAGGATTACTATCAGTGTTGAGCATTTTACCACCCATGTATAGACCCATGGTCCTAATTAGCACAGTCCTAAGATCGAAAAGTTTAACTTTAGGTCATTAACACTTTTTAATGCTTTTAAGTTTTTGCAAAACTGAAGGACTTTCTTTGGGAAATTAACCTTATTTTTTTTCACCAACTTCAAATACTGTACTAAAAACTATACACTTACCAGAAGAGTTGCAAGGATAGTAGAAATAATACCTTAGTTTTTTAAGATAGCAAATCATATGTAGTTATGTCCTCTTTTAGGAAGCAGTCTATAAAAAATCCAAAATTTAAGTAGACAAATTAGGATTCATTCTTTATTTTACCAAAGCAGTAATTTATATTGTGATTTGAAGGTGTTCAGTTTATTATTAATATCATCTTAACAGAGCCAATTTAGTTTGGTGAAAAGAGTACTGGATCAGGAACCAAGAAAGAGAGGGTCCCTTCGTTAAAACTCAGTTCCACGACATTTGCTCTATGGGTGTATTGGGTGCACTATTATTTATCTGGTATTTTTGTTATGTTGACTCTCCTTTAACAAATAGATTTATAGAGATATAACTGACATATAATAAACTTGCACATATTTTATTTGTTGTTAATTTTTTGAGGCAGAGTCTTGCTCTGCTGCCTAGGCTGCGGTGCAATGGCATGATCATAGCTCAGTGCAGCCTCAACCTTCTGGGCTCAAGTCATCCTCCTGCCTCAGCTTCCTGAGTAGCTGGGACGCGTGCTACCACACTTGGCTAATTCTTAATTTTCTGCAGAGACAAGGTCTCACTATGTTACCCAGGCTGGTCTTGAACTCCTGAGCTCAAGTAATCCTCCTGCCTTGGCTTCCCAAAGTGCTGGGATTACAGTCATGAGCCACTACACCTGGCCAACTGTGCATATTTTAAAGTACAATTAATATGCTTTGGCATTATATATAACATCTGTGAAACCATTACCACAATCAAGATAATTTTTTAAAACTCAAATTTATTTAAAAGGAAACATATATCATTAGGGTTTTTTTTTTTGTTGTTAATTATGTTTTCGAAATCAGATGGGAACAAATACATATTTAAAAATATTTATCCATGTGCCACCCAGAATTACCTTGTATATCTTATATCACACTATGAGAAGCACTACCTTAAGAAATTTGTATCTCTTCTTTGGGCCATAGGTTCTTATTTTGAAAAGTAAGGTAGTTCATTATTTATACAATGAACTCAAACCTGAAAGATATAGAAACTATGGTTTTGTTTGACAGTGAAGGTACTTACCAGGAAGGGAGGGATTTTTGTGTGTCTAGGACCCACTAAAACAGTGCCTACCACATAGTAAACATTCAAAAAATAGTTGTTGAATGAATGAAGGATAAATATCAATTAGGAATGAAATTATCTCTGAGAATTAGGCTCTCAGTCAATGAGAAAAAATAATATGACATCACTTTTTTAAAGGAGTACCTGTTACATTTATTTCCTCATAGAACTGTCATAAAATCAGCTCCTGGAACTCTATAATATTCTTTAGATAATCCAGAAAGAATTAAGGAAACATATCCAACTAGGTACAAAGCATACTTTGTTTATCTTTCTGTGTTATACATTTCAGGACTGTTAATGTCTCTTAAAATAGTGTGGGAAGGGGAAAACAGGCAAAGCTCAAGCAGTTAGATGGGTGCTCTTTAATATTTATTTCTTTAAAAGGATTGGTAGGAGAGTAAGATGAAAGTATGAAAAGGAAGCTATGGGTGTGGTTACTAATAACCATAATTTCTCCAAGCTCTCCCAGTGTGCCATTAACTCACTAAGGGTTGACTGTAAATTCCTTTGATATTTTTTTAGGAAATAGTTCCATTTGAAACGGTACTATATTGAGGAGTTTTGGAACTCTTGATCTGGTGTGATGGTCTTTGTGTTGACGTAAAAATTTACTTCTCATCTCTTCTTTTTCTTTTTTAAGCTTCACTATAATGTGACTACAACTAGATTAGTGAATCCAGATCAACTGTTGAATGAAATAATGTCTATTCTTCCAAAGAAGCATGTTGACTTTGTACAAAAGGGGTAAGAAGCACATTTACAAGCTGTTGCATTTATTAATATCTTTTGGACTTTGAGAAAATAGGGGTTGGGTGGGCGCGGTGGCTCACGCCTGTAATCCCAGCACTTTGGGAGGCTGAGATGGGCAGATCACTTGAGGCCAAGAGTTCAAGTTCAGCCTGGCCAACATGGAGAAACCCCGTCTCTACTGAAAATACAAACAATTAGCTGGGCATGGTGGCACATGTCTGTAGTTCCAGCTGCGTGGGAGGCTGAGGCATGAGAATCACTTGAACCCGGGAGTGGAGGCTGCAGTGAGCTGAGATCACACCACTGCACTCCAGCGTGGGTAACAGAGCGAGACTCTGTCTCAAAAAAAAAGAGAAAATAGGAGTTGATCTCCTCACCCCTGTGCTTTAGAAAAAATGTATTTCTCCCACCTCATTCCCAAAAGCTTTTAAGGTAGTGTTATTGCTTATAATTTATTCTCTTTTGTTTGGTTCAAGCTATAGAAGTTTTAGAAGCGCAGATATTGTCCCACTTTATTTCAAAATAGGAAAATTCAAAATTCTTCTGGCTTTCTTGTAGATCCTCTATTTTCCTTTGATTTTCTGCTTTACAATAATATTTATAAATTATAATCTAAATTTGTGAGACATTTCAAACAAATCAGGGATTTATATAGAATCCTTCTCTTCATGACTGGCTATTTTACAGGGCTGGGTTTTCAGTGCTTTAGGAAGTTTTTTCACCTTACCTCTCTCCCTCTGTTGAAGAAACTGCCATCAAAGACTCCTTGGTTATGATCTCCTGGTCTCAATAGCCAGGCCTCTTCTGATTACCCAAGATGGCCATATTTCTAAGCATTTCCATTCGATTATTTCCCTTTAAAATTTCTTTATTAAAGCAACCAGAAGAGGCATGCATGGATTTAAACATGTAAATAGAATAGGCAATATAGAGTAAGATTTGAAGAAACAATCTTGTGCAGATATAATTTTAGTTTTTACTTATCTGTAAATGTTGGCAAGCATTCCTTCTGTGAACCCTGGCATTCCTCTCAGGCTTCATTAGAACACATCTCTCCCACTCTGATCTCTTCTTCATGCTTGGGGCTTATGAGCCTCTGGGCATATCTCTGTCACAGGCCTCTCAATGATCTGTTATCTAACATGTGACTAAATTGTTCTATGCCTCATCTTCCTGTCAAGAATCTTAACTGCAGGGTGCTCCTTTTGGCATTTCTGATGTTGACTGCTTATTTTTGAGAGATCAAGCCTCTTTCCCAAAATACATGACTAAGTTAGTAAGAAAAAGAATATTTTGGTACATAACAATATGAAACAGAAAAAAGTACATAACAGAAACAATGTAACTTCTCCACACATCTGTGGAACAGCACCTAATCAGGAACCCTTAAGTATTTAGGGAATTGAAACTTAAAATCTGTCCTATTTATTGAAGATTGGTAAGACAAACAAAACTCTAAAATAGAATGTAAACTAACTAAAAATTATTACATGAATTAAATCTATACAGCTTTTCAGGATCATACATATGTCTTAAGATGAGTTTCAGGCTTCATTTTGACTAGGCCTTTCCATTCTCAGAGTAGATAATGCGGCAGTTCTAGCTATAAATGCCATACGTTTCAGTTATGGGAATATACCATTTCCTTGAGCTTTTTCTTCTGCTTTTCTTTCTGCCATAAAGTGATGTGATGATCATCATAAGAGGTTATCTCTTATTACTAATTAGAAAAACCTCAAAAACACATGTGCCTTTCTGACAGGTTACTGGCTTCAGCTTTATTTATATGAAAGACAGAAGTTTCTGACAAGGCTCACACACATGAAATATTATCTTTCTTGCACTTTCCTTTGTTGTGAATGTTGTGGAAATGCCCAGTGTTTGCGGATTACACTGTTGAAAGGATTGCATAAAGAATGCCAGATTTCTTGAGCATGAATGGCATGTATAGCTATGAAACAGGGGCTTTTCTTTGGAGCAAGGGAGAATTCTAATAAAGCCTTTTCATGCTTATTCTTAGGATCCTAGTGCAGTTTCTGGGAAAACACCAGTCATACTCTATTACTAAAGCATAGCTAGGTCATTTGGAAACTGTAAACAGTAATACATTGCTTAATATGAAATAATGGTTCATTTCCTCCACTGGCCTCCTAGAGGCTTAGAAAACTCTTATACAGAATATGGTTCTCCTACTAACTAGCTTCTTATCTTGTTTTTCACAGTTATACACTGAAGTGTCAAACACAGTCAGATTTTGGCAAAGTGACAATGCAATTTGAACTAGAAGTGTGCCAGCTTCAAAAACCGGATGTGGTGGGTATCAGGAGGCAGCGGCTTAAGGGCGATGCCTGGGTTTACAAAAGATTAGTGGAAGACATCCTATCTAGCTGCAAGGTATAATTGATGGATTCTTCCATCCTGCCGGATGAGTGTGGATGTGATACAGCCTACATAAAGACTGTTATGAACGCTTTGATTTTAAAGTTCATTGGAACTACCAACTTGTTTCTAAAGAGCTATCTTAAGACCAATATCTCTTTGTTTTTAAACAAAAGATATTATTTTGTGTATGAATCTAAATCAAGCCCATCTGTCATTATCTGTTACTGTCTTTTTTAATCATGTGGTTTTGTATATTAATAATTGTTGACTTTCTTAGATACACTTCCATATGTGAATGTAAGCTCTTAACTATGTCTCTTTTTAATGTGTAATTTCTTTCTGAAATAAAACCATTTGTGAATATAGCAGGCTTCTCTTCTTTGTATTTGATTTTGATCCAAATAAAACCTCAAATGGCTTCCTGACTATTAAGTAGAGACTATTTGGAGTATGTTTTATGTGTTATCAAATATGCCTTGGGCAGAAAAACAGATAAGAATTCATTTGCATAATTTTTTCCTGTCTCTGATTTAAGTAGGATTTATTGAGATCGTTAACTAAGTCACAGCTGTGGTTACCAGAGTTAAACAACACATTTAATATGTTGAATAAAAGAGTATTGACTTCAGTAAGTATGTTTGGTCAACAAATGATAAGTATCCGAACTATGAATCCCCCCTGAAATGTTACTCTATGGTAATTTCCCTAAGTCTCAATGTTGGCCCCAAATTTGTATTTTTATTTCATTTTATTGGTCTCCAAAGGCTAGAACTCAAGTTATATTGGTATGGATTTCACCAATTAAACTAGTTGGAGAAAAAATAGCACTCCTGGTCAGTAGTGAAGAGAATGTTTTGTCATTCATTTATTCAATAAATGTTTACTAAGTGCTTACAAGCATTAGGTCCTCAGGCTGAAGCTGCTACTGTCTAGTAAACCCAAGGATTTACTAGATGTATTTGTAGCATAGCGGGACCTACCCACTTTGCATGGAATTAGAAACGAATTCTTGGAAGAAACAGCATTTGTCATTGAAGGATATATAGGAGTTCAGCAGAAAGAGAAGAGTGAGGAGTATGAATTTTTCTTTTCTTTTTTTTTTTTTGAGACTCAGTCTCACTCTGTCACCCAGGCTGGAGTACAGTAGCGTGATCTCAGCTCACTGCAGCCTCGACCTCTTGGGCTCAAGCAGTCTTCCCGGTTCAGCCTCCCAAGTAGCTGGTACTGCAAGCGTGCGCCACCACACCCAGCATATTTTTTTACTTTTTGTACAGACAGGGTCTCACTCTGCTGCCCAGGCCTATCTCAAAACTCTTGATCTCGAGCAGTCCTCCCACTTCAGCCCTCCAGAGTGCTGGGATTACAGGCATGAGCCACCACCCCCGCTTGGTACATGACATTTTTGAGAGAACAATACGTGTAAAGATAGGGAATTATAAAATGTCATTATGTGTTTGGGGTAGAAGCAGAAGATAGTGGAAGCGGGAAATGACAGTAGATGAGGATTGAAAGTTTAGATGGAAATAAGTCATGAAAGTACTTGAATGCCCATTAAAATAAGTGTTTTGGCAAAGGAGAGCTGTCAAAGGGTTTTTACTTTTTTAACAACAGCTTTATTATGATGTAATTCATGTATCATAAGATTTACCCCTTAAAGTGTGTACAATTCAGTGGGGTTTTAAGAGTATATTCAGGTCGGGCGCCATGGCTTATCCCTGTAATCTCAGCACTTTGAGAGGCTGAGGTGGGTGGATCACCTGAGGTCAGGAGTTTGAGACCAGCCTGGCCAACATGGTGAAACCCCGTCTCTACTAAGAACACAAAAAAGTAGCCGGGTGTGGTGGCATGTGGCTGTAATCCCACCTACTTAGGAGGCAGAGACAGGAGAATCACTTGAACCTGAGAGGTGGAGGTTGCAGTGAGCCGAGATTGTGCCACTGCACTCCAGCCTGGGTGACAGAGTGAAACTCCATCTCAAAAAAATAAATAAAATAAAAGTATATTCATAGTTGTGCAACCATCACCACAATGTAATTTTAGAACATTTTTATCATGTCAAAAAGAAGCCCCATACCCGTCAGCGGTCACTCCCCATACCCCACCCCCCAGCCCCTGGCCACCACTTACCTACTTTCTGTTTCTATGAATTTGACTGGTGTGAACATGTCATATAAATGGAATCATACAATATAAGACCTTTGGGGTTTAGTTATTTTTACTTAGCATAACATTTTCAAGATTTATAAGGTAGCACATATCAGTACTTCATTTTATAACTGAATAATATTCCATTGTATGGATATATCACATTTTATTTATCACTTGATAGACATTTGGATTGTTTCCGCTTGGCTATTATGAATGCTGCTGTGAATGCTTATATACAAGTTTTGTGTGGACATGTTTTCATTTCTCTTGTATATACCTAGGAGCGGAATTGCTGGGTCATTTAACATTTTGAGGAACTATCAAACTGTTTTTCCAAAGCCACTGCACCATTTTATGGTCCTGCCAGTGATGTACGAGGGTTCTAACTTCTCCGCATTCTGTGAAACACTTGTTATCTGTTTTTTTAATTTTAGTCATCCTAGTGGGTGCGAAGTGGTATGGCATTGTGGTTTTGATTGTCTTTTCCCTAATGATTAATGATATAGAGCAGTTTTTAATATGCTTTTGGCCATTTGTATATCTTTCTTGGAGAAATGTCTGTTCAGATCCTTTGCACATTTTAAATTGGGTTATGTTTTTATTGTTGAATTGTAAGAGTTCTTTATATATTCTAGATATGTCTGTTACCAGCTATACGATAATATATATAATATATGATATACAAATGTTTTTTCCATTCTGTGGGCTTTTTAACTTTCTTGATAGTGTATTTTGAAGAACAAAAGTTTTTAATTTTCTGAAGTCCAATTTACCTATTTTTATAAAATATAGAGGTATGATTAATCTTCCATCCCTATGGGAAGTGGCGTGGTTTGAAACAATGATTCTCAAAAGTTTTTGACCACTAGCCACAGCAAGAAACAAGTACACATGATGGAAGCACTTGTAGTGCGTTAGTAGTGTCTATCTCATTTGCTTTTAATTTACGTTTCCCTAATGACTTTGGGATCCATCACATATAAACGTATATGAAGCACTGCTTAGCCTTACTGTAAGTGACAACATATTCTATTTTCTCTTATAAATATCTAGTCTGACAATTGTAATCTCTAAATTAGAGTTCTTTAACACGTTTACTTTGAAGTTAAAATCCTTTTGGGGGATCAGGTTTATTGAGATATAATTTACATACGGTGGAATTTACCCTTTTTAGGTGTACACTTTGATGAGTTTTGATGAATATATGTAGTTGTGTAACTACCACCATAGTTGAGATTAGAATGTTTCCATCACCCTAAAAAGTTTCATCTTGCTCTTTTATATTATAGGCAATCCTTCCTTCTCCCAGGCCCTTGCAATCACTGATAGGACTTCCATCTCTATAGTTTTGTTTTTTTTCCAGAGTATTATATAAGTGGAATCATTTACTACATGGGACTTGGGTATAATTTCTTTTCATTTAGCATGATGATTTTGAGACTTATCCATGTGGTTGTCTATATTAGTAGCTCATTTTTTATTGTTGAATAATAGTTTGAACAATATTATTGACAGTAGTCAATTGGATATACCAAAATGTGTTTATTCACCAATTGAAGGACTTTTGAGTTTTTACTTTTGGGCTTTTATGGTGCTGTAATCATCTGTGTGCAGGTTTTGATGTATGCATGTGTTTTCTTTTTTTTTTTTTTTGAGACGGAGTCTCTCTCTGTCACCCAGACTGGAGTGCAGTGGCTCAATCTCGGCTCACTGCACGCTCCACCTCCTGGGTTCACGCCATTCTCCTGCCTCAGCCTCCTAAGTAGCTGGGACTATAGGCACCTGCCACCACGCCCAGCTAATTTTTTTGTATTTTTAGTAGAGACGAGGTTTCACCGTGTTAGCCAGGATGGTCTCGATCTCCTGACCTCGTGATCCACCCGCCTCGACCTCCCAAAGTGCTGAGATTACAGGCGTGAGCCACCGCACCCGGCCATGTGTTTTCATTTCACTTAGGTAAATATCCAGGAATGGAATTAATGGATCCTGTGGTCAGTGTGTTTGTAGAAGGAACTACCAACAGTTACTAGCACATATGAGAGGTTTTTTTGTTTGTTTTGTTTTCTTTTTGAGACAGAGTCTCCCTCTGTTGCCCAAGCTGCAGTTCAGTGGCGCGATCTTGGCTCACTGCAACCTTCGCCTCCTGGGTTCAAGTGATTCTCTTCCCTCAGCATCCCGAGTAGCTGGGACTACAGGCATGTGCCACCACACCCAGCTAATTTTTGCATTTTTAGTAGAGGCAGGGTTTCACCATGTTGGCCAGGCTGGTCTCAAACTCCTGACCTCAAGTAATCTGCCCACTTTGGCCTCCCAAAGTGCTGGGATTACAGGAATGGAGCCACCGTGCCCAGCCTGATTCTTTTTTTAGGTCGTGTCAGGAAAAATATTGATTCTTTTGATTCGTGAACATGGTATTTGGTCGTCTTTAATTTGTCTCATCAGTGCCTCCATGTGTTTTTGATGCCTTTGAACTGGTATTTTTTAAATTTCAATTTCTAATTGTTCATTATAGAAACACAATTGGGTTTTATATATTGGCATTGTATTTTGCAACTTTCCTAAACTCACTAGTAATTCTAGTAGCTTTTTTGGTAGATTCTTAAGGATTTTCTGTGTAAATAGTCATGTCATTTGTGAATAAAGCCATTTTTTTTCCTTTTCAAATTTTGTGCCTTTTATTTCTTATTCTTACCATATCACATTGGCAAAGACCTCCAGTATGATATTGAATAAAAGTGGTGAGAGAAAACATTCCTGCCTTGTTCGTGATTTTATGGAGAAAGAATAATTCTTTTACCATTAGGCATGATGTTAACTGGGTTTTTCATAGATATTTGCCATCATTTCAATGAAGAGCCCTTCTATTCCTAGTTTGTTTAGATTTTTGTTCATGAACGATTGCTGAATTTTGTCATATCCTTTTTCTGTATCAAGATGATTACATGGGTTTTCTCTTAAATTTGTTCATATAGTGAATTACAACCAATTTACTTTTAATATAATTATATAGTTGAATTTACAGTTACCACTATTTGTTTTTCTTTTAATCCACCCATTTTATACTCATCTTTCTCTCCTTGCCTTCCTTTAGTTCAAATACTTTATATTATTTTATTATTTGCCATCTATTAACATGTTATACATTTGTTTGCTCCCTTGTTAGTGGTCCTGCTAGATTTTAATATGCATGTTAGTTTATTATAGTCTACCATAGCATTTTCCAAACAAAGCAAACATTTTCCAATAGTTTAAATACATTACTCCTTTCTGCAATTTGCATTATTGTTGTCTGCATTTTAAATTTCAAAAGACATTGCAGTTACTGTGTTTTACAATTAATATTCATTTAGATTTACCCACTTCATTGCCCTTGATTTCTTCCTGCATTTCTGTGTTTTTATCTTGGGTCATTTTTTTGCCTTGCAACTTTGCATAAAGAACCCCCTTTTATATGCATTTTAGTGCAGGTCTGCTGATGGTAAATTCTCGTTTTGTTTGAAGACATTTTTATTTTACTTTCACGTTAAAAAGATTTTCCCCCTAGGAATAGAATTCCAGATGGGCAAGTTTGCTTTCCTGCCTGTTCTTTCAGCATTTTAAAGACGTCATTGGGTTGTCTTCTGGTTTCAATCATTTCTTTTGAGAAATCAGCTGTCAGTTTCATTGTTGCTTCTTTGAAGATAATGTTTCTTTTCCTCTGGCTGCTTAAAAAATTATTTTTATTTGCTTTTGATTTTGACTTTGATGTACATTTTTTTGTTTGTTTTGTTTTCTGGAATTTATGCTGGTTGGAGTTTGTTGAGAGACTTGAATCTTTATGTTGATGTCTTACCAGTTTTGAAAAATTCTCTACTGTTTTCTCTTCAAATACTGCTTCTGCTCTAGTCTTTCCTTCTGAGGCTCCACTTACATGGAAGTTAAACCTTTTCCTTGTGTCTCACATACTTTTATTCCCTTTTGTATGTTTTCCACTCTTTGTGTGCTTCAGTTTACTTACTAACATGTCTTCTAGCTCATTAACTTTGTCTTCTTCTTGTGTCTAATCTGCAGTCATACTTATGTATTGATTGTTTTTATTTTTTTAATGGAATCTTTCTAGACACTGAAAAAGATTATTTCTTTTATAAAATTGTAAACATTTTGATTTTTAAAATGTTTTTAAGAGATGGATTTTCACTATGTTGCCCAGGCTGGTCTTTAATCCTGGGCTCAATGAGTTAAATCCAGCTAACCATTTTTGGCTGCAGGGCTCAAGTGATCCTCCTGCTTCAGCCTCCTAAGTAGCTGGGATTGCAGGTGTGCACCACTGCACCTGGCTTATATTGATTTGTCAGTGTGGCTATTGTATTTTTAACTTTAAAGTTTTTATTTGATTAAAAAAACATATTTCATTTCTCCAGTGCAATTTTTCATCTTTTTGTCTCTTCATTTTGTCTTGTTTTCTTGGACATAAATCTCAGCAATTTTTAAAACGTCCTTGTCTAATAAAACTCTAGTTTCAGAATCACCTGTGGGTAAATTTTTATTGTGTATTTTTTCCCTTTGTTTTTCAACACATTTCTTAGAATGTCTAGTAATTTTTATTGAATGCTAGATACTGTGTATTAAAAACTGTTAAAGCTTCAGATGATATCTTCCTCAAGGAGAATTCAGCGTTTCTCTGTCAGGCAGAGAGGGTCAAGGGTGATCAAATTAATTACATCAGGACTGAACTGATGTTTTCAGTTGGACCAGGGCTTTCAACTGAGAGCCTGCTGTATTTACCAAGATCCATGCTCCCAACAGGTCCTGAAAGATATCTAAGTTTTGCCTCTTCAACACTACAAGATTGTGGAAAACTGCTTTGGTTAGTTTTTGGCTTAATTTTTTACTTCCAGCTTTGCACAGCTTCAGAATGTCTTGGGGAGACTGACTATGTGTTTGAGGCTCCCCAAGTCTCCAGTTTTGTTACTGTAGCCCTGTACAAATATAAAAAGCTCTGCTGTTTCTCTGATCCTTGGCAGTGCCCCTCTGTCTGGATAAAGCCTGGGGTCAGCTCTCTGCAGGTCTCTCCTCTCCAGTATTTTGGCTATTAATCCTCATTGCTTCAGTAGCTCCCTGACGCTTTTGAACAAACATTTTTTTATTTTTTATTTCTTTAATAATTTTTATTTCAGTAGTTTTTGGGGTACAGGTGGTTTTTGGTTACATGGATATGTTCTCTAGTGGTGATTTCTGAGATTTTGGTGCACCTGTTACCCAAGCAGTGTATACTGCACCAAATGTGTAGTCTCTTATCCCTCACCTACCTCCCACTCTGCCCCCTGAGTCCCCAAAGTTCATTTTATCATTCTGGTGCTTTTGCATCTTAATAGCTTAGCTCCCACTTCTAAGTGAGAACATATATTTGATTTTCCATTCCTGAGTTACTTTATTTAGAATAATGGCCTCCAGTTCCATCCAAGTTGCTGCAAAAGACATTTCATTCCTTTTTGTGGCTGAGTAGTATTCCATGGTGTGTATATACCACATTTTCTTTATCCACTGGTTGGTTGACGGGCACTTATGTTGGTTCCGTATCTTTGTAATTGCGAATTGTGCTACTATAAACGTGTGTGCATGTGTTTTTTTTCATATGACTTCTTTTCCTTTGGGTAGATACCCAGTGGGATTGCCGAATCAAATGGTAGTTCCACTTTTAGTTCTTCAATGAATGTCCATACTGTTTTCCATAGTAGTTTGAACAAACATATTTTAATCCTTTTTTTTCTAGTTCCTTGCAGGAGTGTTAATCTGCCACAAACTATTCTATCCTACTTTGAGGGAGAAGTCTATTTTACTCTTAAATATGCAGATTAAAGCTTACTCAGTTTATTTCATGACACATTGATTAGTTGCAACCTGCAGTGTATGAAATGCATAAAGGATAAATGTGTGAGACAAATCCAGGAGATGCGTAGAATTATCAGATTTTAGGAAGTGTTTAGTTGTCAAAGGGGAAGGAGATGGTGGAATGAAGAATGCACTGATTTTTCTGACTCAGACATCCAGGTGGATAGGCAAGCCATTTACCAAGATGGAGTAATAAAACAGGAGAAGGATCTATTTTAGAGAATTGAGATTAAGTTTACTTTTGTACACATTGAGTTTGAGATACCTATATGACATCCAAGTGGAAGTTTCTGATATGCAGAAAGAATCACTTATTTGGAACCCAAGAGAGAGATGGGAGCTGGAGCTGTGAATTTGTTACTCATTAGTGGATAGGTAGAAGTTTTCACATCAATTTTGTACATTTTTTAGTTAATCACATCAATTCAGCTGACAAATGCTATTTTACTACCCATCAGGCTGGATCAAGTAAAAATAGGTACTCTGCTAGTTAGGCTAAATATTTTCTTTCTTTTTTTTTTCTTTTTTTTAGACAGAGTCTCTGTCACCCAGGCTGGAGTGTAGTGGCGTGATCTTGGCTCACTGCAACCCCTACCTCCCGGATTCAAGCAATTCTCATGCCTCAGCCTCCAGAGTAGCTGGGATTACAGGCGCACACCACGATGCCTGGCTAATTGTTGTATTTTTTTTTTTTTAGTAGAGACGGGGTTTCACCATGTTGGCCAGGCTGGTCTCGAACTGACCTCAGGTGATCCCCCTGCCTCGGCCTCCCAAAGTGCTGGGATTATAGGCGTGAGCCACCACACCCGGCCTAAATCTTTTCTTTAAGGAAAATAAAACATCAATGGTTGCCATATCATCTAAAAGCTATCATTTAGTTCTAATTCTATAGAACCACTTGAAAAATTAAAGGAATATAGACATGAGTTAGGCAAATGAGGCCAGGCTAGTTCCTAAGAGGCAAATATGATCAGGTTGCTGGCACTAAACTAAATCTGCACAGTTGTAAGTCTGCCTCATCATCTACTGGCCAGCCACACCTAGGCTTCTCTGTAGGACATTTAGGAATCTTACATCCAGAGGAAGGCAGTATGAAGAGATGATAAGGGAACTTATGGTTGAAGAAATTAAGCATTTGGAACCTGAGAAAACTCAGGGCATTACCCTCAAATATCTAAATGACTGTCATGTGTGGGAGATTATGAGACTTGTTTTAGCAGGCTGTGTTGGGGTTCTCTAGAGGGACAGAACTAGTAGGAGAGAGATAAATATATCTCCTATTTATTAAGTATTAAGTTTATTATTTATTAAGTATTTAAGTTTATTAAGTATTAACTTTATTAATTGTTAACTTAATTAACTCAATTAAGTATTGAGTTTATTAAGCATTAACTCACACAATCACAAGGTCCCACAATAGGCTGTCTGCAAGCTGAGGAGCAAGGACAGTCAGTCTGAGTCCCCAAACTGAAGAACTTGGTAGTCTGATGTTCAAAGGCAGGAAGCATCCAGCATGGGAGAAAGAGGTACGCTGGGAGGCTAGGCCAGTGTAGTCTTTTCAAGTTTTTCTGCCTGCTTTATATTCCAGCCACGCTGGCAGCTGATTAGATGGTGCCCACCCAGATTAAGTGTGGGTCTGCCTTTCCCAACCCACTGTCTCAAATGTTAATATCCTTTGGCAACACCCTCACAGACACACCCAGGATCAATACTTTGTGTCCATCAATCCAATCAAGCTGACACTCAGTATTAATCATCACACAGGCTAAGTAAGTCCAGTGAGAAGTTGGAGGTAGAGGTTGCATCTTACTCATCTTTGTGTTTCCAGCATGTAGTAGAGTCTGGAACACATCAGAGGCTCAGCAGATGCTCATAAAGTTGAATCACATTGAACTTGAGCTCACACTAAAAAGCTTTCAGAGACACTCAAAACTATCTGACAAGAGAAAGGGCTGCTTATACAGTGGTTTCCTTGTTGTTGGAGTTGTTCAGACGTTGGACAACCATTCATGGGATATTGTCATAGAAGGGATTTAAGTATTGAACTAAATCCCATTGTCATAAAAGCTTCCTTTAACCTTAGCATCTGTGATCCAGTAACAATATGGAAGATAATGGATCAATTATTTGGGTGTTTGTTGGCTGTAATAGGGAGAAATAAAATGATGATCACAGCAGCGATCATATATTGAGCACCCACTATGTGCCAGACACTATGTTGAAAAATTTATATCAAGGATCGGCAAACTTGGCCTGTGGGCCAGCCTGTGGCCCCTTTTTGTGACGTTTTATTGGAACATAGTCATACTCACATTGTATGTGGCTGCTTTTGTGCTACAGTGGCAGAATTGAGTAGTTTTGACGGAGACTGATGACCTGCGAAGTATAAAGTATTTTACTATTTGAACCTTTACAGAAAAAGTTTGCTGACCCCTGATTTAGGTAAATATAACAACTCTGCATATTATACATATTAACTCATTAATATTTACGTTAACTCTGCAAGGTAGATGGTGTCCCTTTTTACAGAAGAGGAAGCTCAAGCTCAGGGAGGCAAAGTAATAGCTCTCAAGGTCAAAGAACTTATAAGTGGTTTGGATTGGAACCAGGTATGGCAGGCTCCAAAGTCCATGTTCTTTCTTATACTAGAAATAGAAGTTCTACCTCTCTCCTGAAATTGTACCATATATGAAAGCATGATTATATATGATATTTATTAAGACATTGCCTTTTTATAGCAGCAATCTTACACAAACTGTTGAAGTATAGGAAAACTTCACCAGTTCAAACCAGATTACTGTGTATTTACTACAGTTGAGAGTTATGTGATTCTTATTTGTTAAAGTAACAAGTTCAGAGTGTTTTCCTCTGAATAAGAATAGAGTCTACTAAGAAAATAATCAAAAGACTTTCAGCTTCTAGGTTCCTCTGTAATTTCATGCATTTTAAAGAACTTTCTGTTGTTATGTAATATAGGGCCTACAGCATTATATAATTTAAAAAAATCCTATTCTTTGCAATGATTTATAATGCAAATATTTATTAATAATTGTGAGACTAATCTCTTTACAAACTAGTGAGATTTTGTGATAGTCTTAAAAAAGTTGTAATTTAAGTATATCTAAATTAATTTATTTAGGTTGTCCCATAAGCTTCCTGGAATAAAAATATTTTTCCAATTCTTTCCCTCTTCTCCAAAGAGGATTACAGGTGTGAGCTACCGAGTCCAGCCCTGATGATTTATTAATAATTATCATTGACTTTGAGATATGTATACATATATTTGAATAAAGATATATCCTGGGACCCTTCTTCAAACAAGTAGTGAAGCAGCACTGAAGAGCAGATTTAGCAGAGAGTAGCAGAAAGCACTGCACAAGGAGTCTGAAGACTTAGCTTCTAGTTCTGACTCCCACTTACTATCTATAAAATCTCAGATATCTACAATCTCTTTAGGAGAGCTTACCTCTCTCTTAACCATCAATTTTCTCATCTTCATAATGAAATAATAATAATATTTATCCTGTCAAATAAGATAGTAGATACAATGATCTTTTAGAAACCACGAAGATAAAAATGATCAAGACATCTGGATATAAGGTTGGTGGTATTAGTAGTTTTGTTGTTGTTGTGAGTTTATTTGTGTTACACAACAGATCTGGGGTGCCTGTTGCCAAGTGTGGGGGCAGAGCCAACTGCAAAAAATGTGGAGTGTGCCTCTCTAGACTGTGGTACAGATACAGATGCGACTTCACTGCTCTTTTCCTAGGTAGATGGACTCTAGCTGGGGCTTTTTCTGGCTAGCCCAACACTCATCCAGCAGGCTCTACATCAGGATTTGGGGTGAACCTTGGCAGAGATTTAGCTTGTTTCTGAGTTAAAGGAACTGAAAGAAGCTGTGGGAAAGGTATGGGAGACTCTGGAAAAGGGATTGAAATGAAGGTACTATGTTATTAAGCCCTATGTTCACTGGTATTCCCAGAGTGTTGGGTACTGTTTTGAACTGTAAGGTGTTGTGAGGCACCTTTCTTTGGAGAGTAAGTTTATTGCAAGAACTATCTTTCACAGAATTCCGTTCACTACCATGGCAAAATCTCCTGCCCCCACTGCCACATCTAACAGTATTTGGAGTAATCAAAGAGTAAGCAAGAGCCTGAAGGTTAATGTATTAAAATGATGTGATTCAGTGCCTTTGATATTTGACTTTGTAATGCGTCATCTGGAGCACATACTATAAGCAGGAGGGTGAGGTGATGGCGATGATTAACATGCAAGTGAGAATTGCTGAACCCTGAGAAGGTCTGTCTATTCTGGCATCAGTGGGGATACAGATCCTCAGAACCCAGGCAACTTGATGATGTTGTTGGGAAAATGGTAAGAAGCTAAGGAAACTTCGAATAAAATGGATTAGACAGGAAAATGAGACTGGAATGCAAAGAATCTAGGATAGTGGAGATTGGAAGGGCCTCAGAATAAAGACCTGGAAGAAAGAGCACAAGCCTGCTCTAGGAAAACCTCATGGCCAGGTGGTGGCTACACAGACATCTGGTTCAACCAGAAGTCAAAAGGCAGAGTATCTCGTATTCAAATAGAGGATCCAGCACCATCAACTGTTCAGAGTGCTTCTTTATCAGTCTTGGATCTTCAGATAAACTACAGCGAGAAGCCTTACCCCTATGCAGGAGGGCCTAGGGGAAGAGTTCATGCCCCCGACGGGTGAATGGTTTGAGGTATGTGGAAGGTCTGGTCTGGGCTTTAACCTGGTGCTTGCTAAAGGTGGGGTCCATACCTCAAAACTGTCATCTCTAGAAATGGGTTTGATTATAAGGGTCTGGAGGGAGGAGAGGAGCATGTTGAGAGGTGAAAGAATTCAACAGTTACTTGGATGCCGTCCTCAACCCTTGGATGATCAGCTGTTACCTGAAAGCATTAAAGTAACAGGAGGATCACTTGACTGTGGGTGAATCCTTCCCTTAATCCTGTACTTTTTGTGCCTTGGGAGCTGTCTGCCCTGGGACTGATGTTTGTATGGAGACACAGAGTGGCAGGGTGAGGAGAACAAAATGTCAAAATTGGGTGTAATGCTGGTTTCTCACTTATTAGACACATGACCCTGAGGAAGTTGCTTTATCCCTCTAGTTGCTTTAGTTTCATCTATATGAAACTAACGCCTGTGAGACAGTAGTTTTATAAAGAAGAAATTAGAATGTCTAGAAATGTCCTGTAAATGACCTGAATTAATGTATATGAATCATAGAACTTTGCACAAAATGGATGTTTTTAAAAATGCCCTGGGAGTTGGCTTAACATCTAAAAATAAGTTAATGTAATGCACCACTTTAAGAGAATAAGAGACAAAAAACCCTACATGATCATTTCAATAGATGCGGAAAAGAATTGACAGAGTCCAACACCCTTCTGTAATAAAAATAATTAACAAACTGGGAATAGGAGGGAACTTCCTCAGCCTGAAAACCCAAAGTTAGGATTATACTTCATGGTGAAAGATTTGATGCTTTCACTCTATGATCAATTACAATGCAAAGATGTCTGCTTCTGCCACTTCTCTTCAACATTGTACTAGAAGATCTGGCCAGGACAATTAAGCTAGAAAAAGAAATGAAAGTCATCCATATTGGAAAGAAGAAGTAAAACTATCTCTATTTGCAGATGACATGATTTTGTATATATAAAACACTAAGGAATACACACATACAAAAACAAACTATTAGAACTAATAAGTTCAGCAAAGTTGTGGGATACAAGGTCAATATATAAAAATGAATTTTGTTTCTATACACTAACAAGGAAGAATCTGAAAATGAAATTTAAAAAACAACAATTAAGACAGAAAAATACTTAGGAAAAAAGTGTAACACATGTACACTGAAAACTACAAAACGTCATTGAAAGAAATAAGACCTAAATGGAAAGACATCCCATGTTCATGGATTGGAAAACATAATGTTGTTAAGATGGCAGTGCTATCCAACCTGATCCAACAGATTCAATGCAATCCCTATCACAATTTCAGCTGTGTGTTGTTGTTGTTGTTTTTACAGAAATTGACAAGCTGATTCTAAAATTAATATGAAAATGCAAAGACCCACAATAACCAAAACAATCTTGAAAAGGAACAAAGTTGGAGGCCTGACACTTCTCAATTTCAAAATTTACTACAAAGCTACAGTAATCAAGATCGTGTGGTACCGGCATAAGGATATATATATAAGATCAAGAGAATAAAATTGAAAGTCCAAAAATAAACACATTATAATTGTATTATTTTTCTGGTTCTCTCATAATAACCAGAAATTTAGTGGCTGGAGACACAGATTTATTATCTGACAGCTCTGTAGTTCAGAGGTCTATCACAAGTCCCACCAGGCCAAAATTAAGGCACTGACAGGGCTGCATTCCTTTCTGTAGACTCTGGGTAGAATACATTTTCTTGCCTTTTTCAGCTTCTAGAAGCAGCCTACATTCTTTGACTCATTGTTCCCTTCCTCTATTTTCAAAGTTAAGAGAGGCAAGTCAAGTCGTTCTCACATCACATCACTCTGACTTTTTCTGTAGTCACATTCCCTCTGACTCTGAATTCTTCTGTTTCTCTGTTTCACTTTTAGTGATGCCTATGATTACATTGGGCTCATCCAGATACTACAGGATTATTTTCCTATATTAAGGTGGGCTAAATGGCAACCTTGATTCCATCTGCCACCTTAATTCTCCCTTGACATGTAACATATTACATCTGTAGATTCCATGAATTAGGATGTTGTGTGTGTGTAGGGGGTCACATTGTTCTGATTATTACAATGGCCAGTTGCATTTTGACAAAGATGCCAGGACAAGTCAATAGGGAAAGAATAGTCTTTTCAATAAATGGTGCTATAACAAGTAGATATACACATATAAAAAAAAATGAAGTTGGATTCCCTCCCTCATACCACATATAAAAACTCAAAATGGATCAGGGACCTAAATATAAGAACTAAAATGATAAAAATTCTTAGAAGAAAATGTAGGAGTAAATATGACCTTGGGTTAGGCAATAGTTTCTTAGATATGCTACCAAAAGCACAGGCAACAAATGAAAAAAGTTACACATTGGACTTCACCAAAATTAAAAAGACTTTTTGCTTCAAAGGACACCATCAAGAAAGTGAAAAGACAACCTACAGAATGGGAGAAAATATTTGCGAGAACTTGTATCCATTTGCAAAAAGACTTGTATCCAAAATATAAAAGAATTCTTAAAACTCAACAGTAAGAAAACCCAATTTAAAAATGGGCAAAAGGTCTGAACAGAAAAAAATAATAAATTAAAAGTAAAAATGGGCAAAAGGTCTGAACAGATGCCTTATCAAAGAAGATATACAGATGGCAAATAAACATATGACAAGATGCAACATCGTTTGTCATTAGAGAATTTTAAATGAAGAGATACCACTACATACCAATTAGAATGGCCAAAATACACACACACAAACACACACACACACACACACACCAAATACCAAATTCTGACAAGAATGTGGAGAAGCAGGAACTCTCTTTCACTGCTAGCAGAAACACCAAATGTTATATCCACTTTGGAAGACAGTTTGACAGTTTCTTACAAAATTAAACATAATCTTACCATATAACCCAGTAATTAAGCTCCTAGGTCTTTACTCAATTGGTTTGAAAATTTAAGTCCACTCAAAAACCTGCATATGAATGCTTAGAGTGACAATTTATAATTGCTAAAAATTGGAAGCAACCAAATGTCCTTCAATAGGTGAATGGATGAACAAATTGTGGTACATTTATACAAAGGAAAATTATTCAGCAGTAAAAAGAAATGGGCTATCAAGCCATAAAAAGACACGGAGGAAACTTAAATGTATATTTCTAAGTGAAAGAAATCAGTTTGAAAATACTACCTACTGAATGATTCCAATTATTTGACATTATGAAAAAGGCAAAACTATATAAAGACATTAAAAAGATTCGTGGTTGGCCCAGTGCAGTGGCTCATGCCTGTAATCCCAGCATTTAGGGAGGCTGAGGCAGGTGGATCATTTGAGGTCAGGAGTTTGAGACCAGCCTGGCCAACATGGTGAAACTCCATCTCTACTAAAAATGCAAAAATTAGCTGGGCTTGGTGGCAGACACCTGTAATTGCAGCTACTCGGGAGGCTGAGGCAGGAGAATTGCTTGAACCCATGAAGCGGAGGTTACAGTGAGCCTAGAACGTACCATTGCACTCCAGCCTGAGTGATAGACTGAGACTCTGTGTCAAAAAAAAAAAAAAAAAGATTTGTTGTTGCCAATGGTAGTAGTGGGGCAGGGGCAGGGTGTTGAATAGGTGATAGGTGAAGCATAGAGGATTTTTAGATGGTAAAACTATTTCCTATGATACTATAATGGTGGATGCATGACAATTGTTCACAATTGGATGGTGAATACTTGCAAGGTGAATACTTTCACCGTGTTGGCAAAGCTGATCTGGAACTCCTGACCTCAGGTGATTCACCCGCCTTTGCCTCCCATACTGCTGGGATTACAGGCATGAGCCACCCCATCTGGCCTCCTTCTCCTCCTCCTCCTCCTCCTGCTCTCCGTCCTTCTCCTACCCCTCTCCTTCCTCCTCCTCCTCCTTTTCTTATCCTTCTCCTTCTCCTCCTCCTCCTCCTCCTCCTTCTCCTCCTTCTCCTCCTCCTCCTCCTCCTCCTCCTTTGAGATGGGATCTTGCTATGTTGCCCCATGATTAGCTAGTTGACCCAATACCATTTATTGAATATTAATTTAATTTCTTCTTCCTCCTCTTCCTCCTCCACCTCCTCTGAGATAGGGTCTTGCTATATTGCCAAGGCAGATCTTGCACTCCTGGGCTCAAGTGATCCTCTTGCCTCAGCCTTTCAAACAGCTGGGACTACAGGTGCACGTCACTGCACCCAGCAGTGGCTCACTTCTTATTCATCCTTGGCTCACTTCTAACTTCATTTAGCTCATTTATCCAGTCAACATTTATTAAATTTGAACTTCATACTTGGTGCTAAGTGGTATATGGAAAAGAAAACATGCATTATCCTGCCATCAAGTTGCTTAGGGCCTTAGTGAAAAGCACACCGGGTGACACCAAGATGCATACAAGTTTACACATAAGATTTTTTGGTGGGTCCTTTCTACACAATTTTCACTGTAAGCCACCTGTTTCTCACAGCATATGAGAGAAAGGTCTGTCATGTGACCTCTTATTCCTACTGTGAGGCACAGTAGGATTCTCTAAGACCAGCTGTGGTGTTGAATCACTGCCTATGAGGCTGTGCACATTAGTGGGAAAAGCACTAGATTTTGGAAGTCAGGCAGTTGGACTCCAGACCTGGAACACCTTGGGTAAGGCACTGCTTATTTGCAGGTTTGTTTCTGTACACATGCAAACACATACACACCTAATTTAGGGTTGCTCATAGCTGACATCACAAATGACATCAGGGCTCGATGTGTAATTTGGAAAGGTGGAGAGTTTACTTATATAACAAACCTGCACAGGTACCCCGACCCTAGAATAAAAGTTAAAAAAAAGTTTCAGCAAGGTAAGTAGCTCCAGCGGGGTAGCTACAAACGGTTCACTGTGTGATGTAAAAATACTCAAAATACACATTCCTTCCCAAGATGCTCTGGCCTGAACAGCACACCTCTTCTACATTGAGGTGTCCATTCTGCTAACTTGCTTGGTGTCCTAAATTCTCAGCCTCATTTGGACAATCTCTCTGGAAAACTTCAGTCATTCCCTTGATGGAGAAGAATAACTTCATAGAAGCATAATCCAAATGGTCAAACATAGAGTGTATAGCAAAAGATGTAATTTTAGGCTGGGTGCGGTGGCTTACGCCTATAATGCCAGCACTTTGGGAGGCTGAGGCCGGTGGATCACTTGAGGTCAGGAGTTCGAGACCAGCCTGACCAGAATGGCGAAAACTACTAAAAACACAAAAATTAGCCAGGCGTGATGGCAGGTGCTTATAATCCCAGCTACTCAGGAGGCTGAGGCAGGAGAATAGCTTGAACCCAGGGGGCAGAGGTTGCAGTGAGCCGAGATGGCGCCATTGCACTCCAGCCTGGGTGACAAGAGTGAAACTCCATCTCAAAAAAAAAAAAAAAAAAAAAGAAAAGAAAAGAAAAAAAGAAAGATGTAATTTCATAGGAGACTTTCAAAGAAGTTTGGTGGGCCAGGCATGCTAGCTCACACCTGTAATCCCAGCCCTTTGGGAGGCCAAGGCAGGCAGATCACTTGAGCCCAGGAGTTCGAGACCATAGTGACCAACATGGTGAAACTCCATCTCTATAAAAAAATACAAGAATTAGCCAGACATGGTGGTGCGTCCCTGTAATCCCTGCTACTCAGGAGCCTGAGGTGGGAGGATCACCTGAGCCTGATGAGGTCAAGGCTGCAGTGAACCGTGATTGTGCCACTGCACTCCAGCCTGGGTGACAGAGGAGACCCTGTCTCAAAAAAGAAAAGAAAAAGTGTGGTGGCTAACAGGAAACTTCTCACATTTGTCCTGAATGACATAAACCAGAGGCCAAAGGTGAGAGTGGTGTACTTCAATATTTCGGTGTTAGAGGTGCTAAAAAGAGCTTTGGAGAAGGGACCATCTCTCAGCATTTAATATTTTCATTTTATTTTTTCATTTTAATGTATGCTTAATGTTAAATTTGATTTTGTTTTGGGCTAGATAATAGAATTAGAAAACATTGATTTGCAGAATTTCAGAGCCCAAGGAGCCCTTTAGATCAAAGTCTACTTCCCTTCTCCTCACCCCTTCTCCTGTCCCTGCCATGTCCTTAACTAAGAGGAGGATCTTTTTTTAGAGAGAGAGAGATGAAAAGAAATCACAGGGGACAAGTCCAGGGTGACAAGATCCACCATCCATCATGGCTCCTGACTATGAACAGTTGGAGCCTTTCTCTTTACTCTGTGAGTTTTTTTTAATTAACCTTTTTTCATTTTTCCCACTTTAGAATTTCACATTATAGTCCTTCGTTCATTCTCCTCTTTTCTCTTGATAATGAAAATGGATATAATATGAACTTAAACTCACTTGCCCTGGGTCATTGCCAGTGCTTAATAAAAGTGTATTAGTATTTGTAGTAATGATAATAACCCACAGATAATGATGTCGCTAAAGACCAAAGGGTCCCCTTGCATGAGAAGCCCCCCCTTCTAGTCGCCTTGCTTTGCCGGATTTAACGGAGGCCTTGACTGCTTCTGATAGTCATTGTCCCTTCTAAATTATCAAGGTTTCATGAAGACAAGCATTCTTCACTTAAGGGTTTTCCAGACTGTCTGATGTGCTGGGCTCTGTATAACCTTGTTCCTATGTCATCATATGTCATGCTGCCTCTCGGAAATTGTTCCCTGATGTTTGCAAAAATGAACTACTTACAGAAATTCCCTTGTACACACACACACAGACACACACATACACACTTCACTATTGGAAACGGTTACACTCAGATAAGTGGGTCAGGGTTGTGAGGGGATTTGAAGCTGTGTTGTGAGGAGTGGTGAAAATAGTGGAGGTGGCCAGGCTTTGCAGGGAGAGACTGAGGAGGAGATGGGACAGGCGTCTTCAAAAATAGGAAGATGTGTGCAAGAGGAATTTGGCCTCTTCTGGGTAGACTCATACAGTATTAAAAAGACCAAATGCATGGGTATAATAAATCTAGTTTGGCTCGATAGATGGCAGGACTTTCTTTTTAGCTGTCTGGGAAGGAAAGATGCTTGCCCTGGAAGTGGCAAGTTCTCTGTCCCTGGAGTGCTCATGCAGAAACATCAGAGTCCCTCCACTGGGACTGCTGAGGAGGGGTTATAAGGATTAGGTGGTGCTGGAACTAAATTACTTGGGGTCACCTTCAAACCCTGAGAGGCAATAATTCTATGAGGTCCTTGACTTGAGAATCTAGGACCTGGATTTTAGGTGGTAGAGTGGGAGGAGTTTCTTGATAGAAAGTTCAAGTGTAGGATCAGGCTTTAGGAAGGAGAAATTAAGCCCTGACCAATGGCTCAGCATCTCCCGTGGCCCTATTCCAATATATGACTAGGTCTAAGCCTTAGGCAAACTGCAGCTAGACCCAGCCTTTGTAAACCATGGCCCTTAAAAGTAGGTGAAGAAGTTGAAGAGAAATGAGAAAAGAAACAGTAAGTCATCAAAGCCAAGAGTGGAGACCTTTGAAGGAGGGTTAATTGGAAGTACTGGATGCTGCAGAGGACAAGGAGTCTAGGGAATGAGAAGAGGGCCTTGGATATGTCAAGGAGGAGGTGGGGCAGTATCTAGAGTGTGGTAGGGGCAGAAGTTTGGTCTCAGGAAGACAAGAGAATGGCAGGGATGTGGAGACAAGAAGCTCAGACCACATGCTCATGAATTTGGCTGCAAGAATAATAGGGTAGAGGCTAGACCAGTAAGACCTATGAATATCAAAGGCAGAAGGGAATGAGGATGAAGGTGAGGAGAAATTGCTTCACATTGTAGACAGAAAGTATGTTAGGTAGAGGAGAGAGAGGACTTCAGTACAGTATTTACAGTTGTAAAGTTCTTTCCAGGTCCATGATGCAGTTTGGTCTTTTAGATAGTGCATTAGTCCATTTTCACACTGCTATACAGAACTACCTGAGACTGGGTAATTTATAAAGAAGGGGCTTAATTGACTCATAGATCTGCATGGCTGGGGAGGCCTCAGGAAACTTACAATCATGGCAGAAGGTGAAGGGGAAGCAAAGCACATCTTCCCTGGTGGCAGGAGAGAAAGAGAGTGGGAATGCCACACTTTTAAAACATCAGATCTCATGAGAACTCACTCACAATCATGAGAACAGCATGGGGGAAATCGCCCCCATGATCCAATTACCTCCCACCAGGTCCCTCCCTCGACATGTGGGAATTACAATTTGAGATGAGATTTGGGTGGGGACACAGAGCCAAACCATATCATTCTGCCCTTTGCCCCTCCAAAATCTCATGTCTTTCTTACATTTCAAAACACAATGATACCTTCCCAACAGTCCCCCAAACTCTTAACTAATTTCAGCATTAACCCAAAAGTTCACGTCCAAAGTCTCATCTGAGACAAGGGAAGTCTCTTCTGCCTATAAGCCTGTAAAATCAAAAGCAAGTTAGTTGCTTCTGAGATACAATGGGAGTGCAGGCATTGGGTAAATGCTCGCATTCCAAATGGGAGAAATTGGCCAAAACAAAGGGGCTACAGGCCCCATGCAAGTCCAAAACCCAACAGGGCAGTCATTAAATCTTAAATCTCCAAAATTCTCTCCTTTGACTCCATGTCTCACATCCAGGGCACACTGATGCAAGAGGTATGCTCCCAAGGCCTTGGGCAGATCCATCCCTGTGGCTCTGGAGGGTACAGCCCCTGCGACTGATTTCACATGCTGGCATTGAGTGCCTGAGGCTTTTCCAGTTGCGTGGTGCAAGCTTTCGGTGGATCTACCATTCTAGGGTCTGGAGGATGGTGGTCCTCTTCTCACAGCTCCACTAGGTAGTACCCCAGTGGGGACTCTGTGTGGGGGCTCCAACCCATATTTCCCCTCTGCATTGCCCTAGTAGAGGTTCCCCATGAGGGCTCCACTGCTGCAGCAGACTTCTGCCTAGACATCCAGGCATTTCCATACGTCCTCTGAAATCTAGGCAGAGGTTCCCAAACCTCAACTATTGTCTTCTGCACACCCACAGGCCTAACACCACGTGGAAGCTGCCAAGGCTTGGGGCTTGGACACTGTGAAGCAGCTGTCCAAGCTGTACCTTGGCCCCTTTTAGCCATGGCTGGAGCTGGAGTGGCTTGAACACAGGGCGCCATGTTCTGAGGCTGCACAGAGCAGCGGGGCCCTGGCCCAGCATAGGAAACCATTTTTCCCTCCTAGGCCTCCAGGCCTGTGATAAAAGGGGTTGCCGTGAAGATCTCAGCAGCCCCTCCCATCACAAGAGAAGTTTCCCTGGAGAAAATGCCCTGGAGATGTTTTCCCCATTGTCTTGGCTATTAACATTTGGCTCCTTGTTACTTATGCAAGTTTCTGCAGCAGGCTTGAGTTTCTTCCCTAGGAAATGGGTTTTTCTTTTTTACCACATGGTTAGGCTGCAAATTTTCCAAACTTTTACCCTCTACTTCCCTTTTAAACATAAGTTTCAATTTCAGACCATCTCTTTGTGAATGCATATGACTGTACATTTTCAGAAAAAGCCAGGTCACATCTTGAATGCTTTGCTCCTTAGGAGTTTCTTCTGCCAGATACTCTAAATCATCTTTCTCAAGTTCAAAGTTCCACAGACCTCTAGGGCAGGGGCAAAATGCCATTACTCTCTTTGCTAAAGCTTAGGTGTGACTTTTGCTCCAGTTCCCAATACGTTCCTCATCTCCATCTGAGACCACCTCAGCCTGGACTTTATTGTCCATATCACTATCAGCATGTTGGCCAAAACCATTCAACAAGTCTCTAGGAAGTTCCAAACTTTCCCCCATCTTCCTGTCTTCTTCTGAGCCCTCCAAACTCTTCCAACCTCTGCCTGGTACCCAGTTCCAAAGTCAATTCCACATTTTCAAGTATTGTTATAGCAGTGCCCCACTTCTGGTACCAATTTTCTGTATTAGTCCGTTTTCACACTGCTATAAAGAACTACCTGAGACTGAGTAATTTATAAAGAAAAGAGGTTCAATTGACTCACAGTTCTACATGGCTGGTGAAAACTCAGGAAACTTGCAATCATGGCAGAACGTGAAGGGAAGCAAGGAACATCTTATGTGGTGGCAGGAGGATGGTGGGGGGAAGTGCCACACTTTTAAAGTATCAGATCTTGTGAGAACTCCCTTACTATCATGAGAACAGCATAGGGGAAATTTGCCCCCCATGATCCAATCACTTCCCACCAGATCCCTCCCTTGACGCATGGGGATTACAATTTGGGATGAGATTTGGGTGGGGACACAGAGTGAAACCATATCAGATAGTACCCTGCAGCCTTTGGGTATCAGATGTACAGACAGGCATCTGTTTCAGATGGGACTTGTTTTAAAGGTAAGGTGAGGAATCTCTAGGTTTTAGGGTGATCTTAGAGTGTGGCTGTGCAGGAAATGCTCAGAGGTGGAATCTCCAAGGGCACCATTGACTTACTTGCTGACTCCGTGATCACTGTTTCTCTTCACAGCCTCTGACTCTGCTGACTGCCTCTTCCATCTCCATGGCTGCCTGCCTTTGATTTTACCCTCTGCAGATTTTCCCACCATTCCTACCACACCTCTCAGTCTGCTCTTCAGCTTTTTCCTCTGCCTTCCCCTTAATTCCAGGCTCTGACTTTGACCCCCTTCTCTTCATACTCTTCACATTTCTCTGGATGATCCTGGTGGCTCAATGGCTTTTGATGGGTCCCAAACCTGTATCTCTGGCCCAGACCTCTCTCCTGAGTCCCAAGTCCCTGTGTGCACAATTCAATTTGGATGTTCCATAGTCATCTAAAAGGCAACATTTCCAGACTCAAACTACTATCCCCCCAAATCTACTTTCTGCATGGTCTCCATCTTTAGGGTGATATACACCCCAGGTTGCCTGGGATGGTCTCAGTTGAAGCCTGTTGTTCCCAGCATAATTATTAATAATTCTTTCTTTTACTCCAAAAGTGTCCTGGTTTGTATGACACATTGTACGGTCACTCCATCCATTTTGGACAACGGCATGATCACCCACTCGAAGCTCATGCCAGAAACTTCATGTTTATCCTAAACACCCTCTTGCTTCCCTCCCACATTCTATACAGTTTGTCTCATTCCTGTAGGCTCTGAGCCCCTGGAGGGGAAGGGCAGTGTCTCGTTCACTCTGATGTTCCCCATGCCAAGCATAGTCTTGCCTAAGAAGATGCTCAGTAGATGCTGAATAAAGGGCAAGAAGATGGAGTTAACTGATGGAATGGGAAGCCATGGAAAATTAGAGGGAAGGGTGGTCCTGTGGCCTAACTTCTCATCCTGCAGATGAGGAAACTGAGGCCTAGGGTGGAAAATGAACTTGACCCAGGTCAATGCCAGAGTCAGTATTAGACCCCAGGTCTCCAGTAACCTCTCCATGGCTCTTGTGTAGGTGGTTTAAGTCTTCTTCATTAGGTACAGAGACAGCTCAGCAGTCTGTTCTTATTAGGCCCTTGTGTGTATATGCGTGTGTGTGTGCATGTGTGTGTGTGTGTGTGTGTCTCCTGGGGGTTTTGTGTGTGCCACAGAGGGGAAGAATAGAGGTCCTTGCTTCCAAAAATGTTCAAAGGAGCTGAGCAAACCTTTCAAGGCTTATTTGAGAGATATTCCACCATTTTCTTTTTTCTTTTTTATCTTTTTTTTTTTTTTTTTTTTTGAGTCAAGGTCTCACTTTATTACCCAGGCTAGAGTGCAGTGGCGTGAACACAGCTCACTGCAGCCTTGACTTCCTGAGCTCAAGTGATCCTCCCACCTTAGCCTCCCAAGTAGCTGGGACTACAGGCACGTGCCACCACACCCCACTAATTTTTGTATTATTATTATTATTATTTTTAGAGACGAGGTCTTGCTATGTTGCCCAGACTGGTCTCAAACTCCTGAGCTCAAGAGATCTGCCCATGTTGGCCTCACAAAATGCTGGGATTACAGGCGTTAGCCACCATGTCTGGCCTCCATCAGTTTTCTCTTGGAGATATTTTTATATTCTTAACATTGCCAGAAGGATTAAAACAAAATCTGATCTCACAGTTTCTCAGGTATTGTTTTTTTCTGATGTTGTTGTTGTTTTTAAACTAAAAATCAGATGCCATGAAACACATCCTCAGCATGGCAGGTAAGTGGGAGACTATGATATAATTTATTGTTCAGTCCTGACACTTGTGTTGGTGGACACAAAGAGGCTATTTGACTGCTTTAGTAGAATTCTCCCTGCCTTCTTTTAGTTCGTTTCTGATTCTTCTCTTAGCCTGGTCTTGGCTAATAAATAATTTGATTTTGAAAAATATATTTCCCTTTTCTGAACCTTGTATTCTGAGTTCATAAAATGAGTAGGTTAGCCCATACACTTCCCAGCTGCTTCCAGCCCACAATTCTGTCATATTAAGTTCCTCTCCCCATTGCTTGGAGAAGACTTAGACATCATATCCACAGGTTGAGAACCCCTAATCCCCAAACCCCAAATGCTCCCAAATCTGAAACTTTTTGAGCTCCAAAATGATGCTCAAGGGAAGTCCTCATCGGAACATCTCAGATTTCAGATTTTTGGATTCGGGATGCTCAACCGGTATGATGCAAATATTTCCAAATCCGAAAAAATTTGAAACACTTCTTGTCCCAAGCAGTTTGAGTAAGGGATACTAAACCTGTACCATATATATCTCTAATCTCTCTCTCTCTCTCTCTCTCTCTCTCCACGTATATATATATACTATTACATCTGTGCTTCTGCTTTGTTCTTGGCCAGAATGAATATCTCTCCTTTTCCTACTCTTGATACCTAAATTCGTCATTTCTTAAATGTCTAATCCTCTTTCTTTTCTAAACACTCTAATAAGCTTATTATTTCAACCATTTATATTTAACATTAAAGTTTAATCAAGAAGTTGTTAACCATAGAAAATTATTAAATAAGTGAGTTTGGAATGAGCATGGAACAGCTGAAAAAATGAGTGAATATTTCAAAATGAGCACTTTGGAAAAGAAATTTATGCATAGAAAACAATGGAGAATTACAATTAAGAGCTCTGGGATCTCAAACTGATTTGTCCAGCTATTACACAGTCATTTCAATTTAAATTAAAATTGTAACTATTTTCTAGTCTACTAAAAATATGAGGTGTCACATTAAGAGTTTTAATGGTGCGTTCTCTGGGGAATGCAAAAATGCAAGACTGTAGCACATAAATAACTATATATTGAAGAGTGAATAAATTCTCTGCCAAAAGTGAATATGATAAAAACAGAAATGACAGTGGATTATTTTATTCCCTCTAGTGAAGTGCAGCTCACACATTAGAGCCAAAAAACAGTTTACAGGGTGTCTAATTCCATATCACTTTGTCAGAGGTTACGAAAAGAGCAACACAAAAAAGTTTAGCTGGTTGACGAATTCAGGCATAAATGAGGCCATATACTTTGTTCCCAAAGTAAAATATTTTTTAGCTACAGAGAGTAGGTTGATGTTAATATTTGATATCCTTGATTCATAGAAAATTGGATTAGTCGAAGTTTTAACCACTGTAGAACACATTTAAGGCAATCACACTTCTGGAGGAGAAAAAAAAAAGTCAAAAGCAGGAGGTGTGACTTCCAGGAGTAGAATAGTAGGATAAACCCTGGCGTGTGTGTAGGGGTGTGTGTGTGTGTGTGTGTGTGTGGTCATGTATACTAGAATGGTTGGTCAGGGTAGGTGGAAGTTCTGATGATGGGACACAGAAAATTTGGAATTTTATTGTAATACAAGTGAATTAAGATGAAAGCATCGAGACATCCAGGTAAAAGCATCTGGACATCTGGAGAAAGGAAAGAGTTAACTGAAGAACCAGGAACAAGACAGTTATTATAACTAAGCTTGGCTGAGTTTCCTGGGAGCCAAAATAAAAAAGGAAATAAGTGGGTTTCATAATTCTTGTTGTCATGTCAATATTTGCCTACTTCTAAGTTCTTGGAGAAATTTGTTGTTTAGAGCAATGGTTCTCAAACTTTAGAATGATCTGGGAAGTTTAAAAAATTCGGATGCATGAGCCCCATCCCCAGAAATTGTTTAATTTGTCTAGGGTGGGGCATGTACATTTATATATTTGAAAGACTCCTCAGGTGGTGTGATGCACAGCCGGGCCTATGGCTCAGTGGTTTATGGAAAACGAATTAGTAATTGCTGTTCTGCAGAAGATGCAGAAACTCTTAATATAGCCAATTATCATATTGATTCTTAATACAAGAAGAGTATTGTTTTGTATTTCAGTGGAGGTATTTCTAAAACAATTCAAATTCAGGTTTCCTGACACAGGAAATTCCAGGCATCTGTACTTTCAGCAATCCATTCCTGAAAATCAGACATTTTCTACAAAAATACTGACTGGAGCCTATTTTCCATTACTTCAGATGGGAATAAAATACAATGTTACATGTCAACCCAAAACCTTTAACCAAATTTTCCTAAAAATATAATTACAGCATAATCAAATGCCTTTATTTATGTTATAAACTATCACATTACAATGGAAAAATTACAACATCCCTTCTATCATTACATGATCAATTGGGTTGTCAACAGATTTTTGTGTGCAGTGACAAGGTCTCTTTCAGTGCCAGCCCCATCTGAGATGTGTGCGTCCCTTTTGTTGTTTCCTGGTGTGATGTTCAAAATTGTGCATGTTGATTCTGACAGCCTACCATTCGGAGTTGGAATATAATGAGAATTTTTTCAGTCATTGTTTTGTTAATAATGTCATAGTGAGGTGTGTTTTTTTTTTTTTTTTTTAAGATGGAGTCTCATTTTGTCGCACAGGCTGGAGTGCAATGGCACGATCTTGGCTGACTGCAATTTCCACCTACCAAGTTCAAGCGATTCTCCTGCCTCAGCCTCCCGAGTAGCTGAGATTAGAGGTGCCTGCCACCGTGCCCGGCTAATTTTTGTATTTTTAGTAGAGACAGGGTTTCACCATCTTGGCCAGGCTGGTCTTGAACTCCTAACCTCGTGATCCACCTGCCTCGGCCTCCCAAACTGTTGGGATTACAGGTGTGAGCCACCGCACCTGCCCGATATGTGGTTTTTTTGTAGATTCAGGGTGTATACATGCAGGCTAGTTACATGAAGGTATTGTATAACACTGAGGTTTGGGCTTCTAATGATCTTGTCACCTAAGTAATGAATGTAAGTACCTGATAGGTAGTTTTTCAAACTTTGCCTTCCTCCTTCCCTCCCTGCTTTTGAAATCCCTTGTATTTATTGTTCCATGTGCACCCAATGTTTAGCTCCCACCCGTAAGTGAGAACATGTGATATTTGGTTTTCTGTTTCTGCATTAATTTGCTTAGGATAATGGCCTCCAGCTGCATCCACGTTACTGCAAAGGACATGATTTTCTTCTTTCTATGGCTGTATAGTATTCCATACTGTATATGCACCACAGTTTCTTTATCCAATCCACTGCTGATAGGCTCCTGGATTGGTTCCATGTCTTTGCTATTGTGTGGATAATGCTACAATAAACATATGAGTGCAAGTGTCTTTTTGGTAGAAGGATTTATTTTCCTTTGGGCATATACCCAGTAAATGGGACTGCTGTGTCAAATGGTAACTCTGTTGTTAGCTCTTTGAGAAATCTACAGTGAGTTTTTGAAGTCATAAATATAAATTTCCCCTTTTTGAATATTTGCTGAAATAATATATTGAAAGGTACATACATTCTATGAAATTTAAACTAAGAGGCATTCTACCAAGAAAATGTTACACAGAAAGACGTTCTGTATTTTAAAACTTCAAGATGCATGACCACGGTTGAGAGTTGAATTAATGAGGATGTTCTTCGGGCTGCAGTAATAGAACATTCTCATTAAAGTAGGTATTCATAGCCAGAAATCAATCCAGAGCTGCTCTTAGGTCCAGCAGCCTAACAATACAACCAAAGGCTAATGCCATTCCTACCTGCTTTATTTTTTACCACATTTGTGGCGTTGGTGATGTCTCCACTCATGGTCACAGGATGGCTGCAGTAGCTCAGAGAACCACATCTGCTGTCAACAGAGTCCAGAAGCAGAAAGGGAGGGAGTTTGTATTAGTCTGTTTTCATGCTGCTGATAAAGACATACTTGAGACTGGGTAATTCATAAAGATAAAGAGATTTCATGGACTCACAGTTGCATGTGTCTGGGGAGGCCTCACAATTACGGCAGAAGGCGAAAGGCATGTCTTAGATGGTGGCAGACAAGAGAGAATGAGAGCCAAATGAAAGGGGTTTCCCCTTATAAAACCATCAGCTTGGCCAGGTGCAGTGGCTCACACCTGTAATTCTAGCACTTTAGGAAGCCGAGGTGGGTGGATCACATGAGGTTAGGAGTTCAAGACCAGCCTGGCCAACATGGTGAAACCCCGTCTCTACTAAAAATACAAAAAAATAGCCAGGCGTGGTGGTGGGCACCTGTAATCCCAGCTACTTGGGAGGCTGAGGCAGGAGAATTGCCTGAACCTGGGAGGTGGAGGTTGCAATGAGCCTACATCGCACCATTGCACTCCAGCCTGGGTAACAAGAGTGAAACTCCATCTCAAAAGTAAAAACAAACCCATCAGGTCTCGTGAGACTTATTCACTACAATGAGAACAGTATGGGAGAAACTGCCCCCATGCTTCAATTATCTCTCACCAAGCCCCTCCCACAACATGCGGGAATTATGGGAGCTACAATTCAAGATGAGATTTGGGTGGGGACACAGCCAAACCGTATCAGAACTCATCCTATAAGCCTCTCCTTATATTGGGAGCAAGGCTTGTCTTTCTCACAAGCCTTCAAGCAAAATTCTGACATCTCCCTAGCAGAAATGGGTTTCATGGCCATCCATAGCTACAAAGAAGGCTGGAAAGTAGTTATTGTGCATCTATAACCTCTATCATCATGCAAGGAAGATGGAGGAGAAGATAGGCCTGTGGGAAGGTCCACAGAGTCCATGTTCTATCATTTATGAGCTATGTGTTCTTGGCTAGGTATCTTACCTTCCATAAGTTGATAGGGTTTTCCACCAGAGCACTTTTGCTTACATTTGCAGATATTACTTTTAAATGCTTGACTTGATTGAGAAAGAGAATATCTTTGGAGATTCTCAGGGCACCATGGCATATAAAAATCTCTAACAAGTTTTGCAGTAAAAAGAACAGTTTAACTGTGCTAAGTGCAGTGTTTCCAAAATGTATTTGACAACACAACCTTTTTTTTTTAATTGGAAACTTGTTAATATGCTGTGGACCCAATGTTCTATGGAGTTCTTCCAGAAACACTGCTGTGTTAGATTGAAATTTCTTGAAGATGGCAGCTCCATCTTTAAGTTTTCAGGGTTCCCAGTAGAGTTTCCAACTAACTGCTACTCCTCCTTCAATCATAGGTTCAATCTCTCTTCCTCTGGGAAGACCTCTCCTCCATCCAAACAGTGTCAATATCCTGTCCTGACATTGGTTTGGTCTGTATCCTGTCCATGTGTATCCTTTCTATCCTGTCCTCTTTTTTCATAACACCGTAACTGCAATAAATTATTGAGTATAACTATAACTATATGTCATCTATCTTGCCAGATAGACTGTAAACTCCCTGACGGCAAGGGTAATGTCTTGTTCACTGCTTTGTCTCCAGTGTCTACCACAGTGGCAGCACATAGTAGGTGCTCAATACATATTTTTGAATGAATGTCTCACACGGGGTGGACTATAGAAATATTTGTGTAATGGGCACATTTTGTTTTGTTCCCTAGCACCAAACCATCTTCTTCTAGGATTAGCCCCTAATCCCCTGTTTTATCTATATGGTGGGGTGGTTCCCACTAGTAATTGGTCCAGGAGTGATTATCTGGGACAGTAAGCTCTCTCCTAGGGCTTTTAAAATTTGGGATAGAAGGAAGCTTAGATTACTTTCTTCTCAGTGAATAGAAACATTAAGAGGCAAAGCTCAGGCACCATTGGTCACCATATTTCTTTATCTTTGAACCAGAGAACTAGAGAAGGCAGAGAGAGAGAGTGAGAGAGAGAGAGGATATAAATATCCAGCCAGAAAAGGGAAATGAAGAGAGTGTCCTGGCAAAGTCTGTACCCCTGGGTTTTGCACTGGGACCCTGCCATATTCCTGTTCGTGGGTTTCACGAGCTTCTCTTTTATCTTTATAATAACTCTGTCTTCTGCCGGGTGTGGTAGCTCACACCTGTAATCACAGCACTTTGGGAGGCTGAGGCGGGGTAGATCACTTGAGGTCAGGAGTTCGAGACTAGCCTGACCAACATGGTGAAACCCCCATCTCTACTAAAAATACAAAATTAGCTGGGCATGTTAGTGCACGCCTGTAATCCCAGCTACTCAGGAGGCTGAGAAAGGATAATTGCTTGGACCCGGGAGGTGGAGGTTACAGTGAGCCGAGATTGCACCATTGCACTCCAGCCAGGACAGCAAGAGTGAAACTCCGTCTCAAAACAAAACAAAACTCCATCTATCTCATTCAAGCTCATTCGAGTTGGTTTCCTGCTACTTGTGAATCCTAAGTAACACAATTTGCTAAATGAATTAATTATTTGGCATCAGTCAGATGGGAAAAGAAAGAGAACGTAGGGTCCTTGCATTCACCATTGTGTATAAAACAGTGAGCAGAGGGACTGCATTGAATTCAAACTTGATGAACCAGGACTCAAGCAGAGCAAGCCAAATTCAAGAAGAGGAAACATTCAATCTATTTATGTACACGGTGGTTTGGGGGGTCAAATGGGTTAAGAGGCACGCATGTGCTTAAAAACTGAAATACAAAAAATTTTTACAATAAACCCAAATAGACATTCTTGGAGGAAAAAAGACTACAAAAATCCCAAACCACAGGCATTACCAAGAACCTGATGGCCAACATTCTGTAGCTGTCATCGTCCCCTCGAATGCCCAGACCTCTTCTGCCTTCCCCACGAAGAGCACTCAGCCCCACGCTGCCAAAGCACCTGGCCCATCTGCATTCTGCAGGTGTGTTCAAAGTCATTCAGCTTCTTGTTTCTTGTTTGCCCTACCTGAAGACACTCTCAGGCTGTGTGAAGGACACCAGCAGGCCACTGTAGGGTGACTCTTATGACTGAATAATGCATGAACGCAGCAGTGGCCGGGTGGGAGCCTCCCCAAGTGGGTGGTGGGTTGAGGACAGGGTCTGGCCTCCATCTGTGGGGACCTGGCTTTCCAGCCGTGGGATCTTTCAGATTGATGGCTCAGTCCATATGGAAGAAGTACCTTTAGTATGTTTTCTTAAGTGTTTCTTAGCTGGGCTGGAAGGGGGTTTGGATTGACAAATTAGACAATCGTGCTTAACAGTTTCACAGGATGCTCATGTCCCATTCATCTCATAGGGGCCTCACTATAGCTCTGGTGGTACAGGGATCACGGTTGTTATCTATCATCTATTGACAGGGAAACTGAGACTCTAAGAAAGTATGACTTGCCCATGAGAAGATTAATCTTCTGGGTTGACTTAAAAATAATACTCCTAGATTAACTGAATTCACAAGATGTTCTGTTCTTAAGGCAAGTTGGAATTTTCTAGAAAAAGTTTGGTATTCTTGGCCAGGGGCAGTGGCTCACACCTGTAATCCCAGTACTTTGGGAGGCTGAGGCGGGTGGATTACCTGAGGTCAGGAGTTTGAGACCAGCTTGGCCAACATGGCGAAACTCCATCTCTACTAAAAATACAAAAATTAGCCGGGCATGGTGGCAGGCGCTTGCAATTCCAGCTACTTGGGAGACTGAGGTTAGAGAATCACTTGAACCCGGGAGGTGGAGATTGCAGTGAGCTGAGATCACGTCACTGCACTCCAGCCTGGGTGACAGAGCAAGACTCTGTCTAAAAAAAAAAAAAGAGAGAAAGTGTGATATTCTAATTTTCAACCCTGTCTGAACCAAAATAAACTAGAAAGATTTTAAAAAAGACAAAATGCTGGAATCCATTTCTATAGATTCTGATTTAACCTGGGGCAAGGTCTGGGAATCTGTATTCCTAGAAATTTCCCGGGGGTTCCTGAGGAGCTGTAAGATGTGGAAATGACTGTTGAATTGAAGGAAGGCCTGGTGTGGGGGTCGGGCTGCCTGCATCCGGTCTTGGCATCACCACCAACTCCTGGGGCCTCACTTTCTCCATTCATACAATAAAGAGACTGGTTTAAAATAGATGATCTCAAAAAATCTCTGCAAATCCTTACATTCTATATGGTCTTTTAAAAGTTGCCCATACAGGGCTGGGCTTTGCAGAGCTCTGGTCCCTAAAGGCTCTAGAAAAAAGAGAACCTTGATAAAAGTGTCGGAGCAGATGTTGTTGGTTGTATTCTCAACATCTGTTTTCTCTTCCCCCCATCTAATAAAATTCCAGTTTTGTGCTGATATCCCTTCCTCTCCCATGCAGTCATGTACTTGGGAGGAAATTGATGTGCCTTTATTATATAAGCCAGTCAGAATAATTCCATTTTCCCAGTCGTGGTGCTTGATCATGGGCATGTGACACATTTCTGGTCAAAGAAAATTGAGGGAAGGTTGTTAGGGGCTTCTGGGAAAGGAGGGTCCTCGCTGTTCCAGAGAGCTTCTGGAAGTGACCCTCTCTCTACCAATGGATGTAAACAGGGAAGCCGACAGCCCTGATTCTCTTGGCAGCCATCTTGCAACCAGCTTTCTGATGCAGCTCACTGTTGACTACAGTGCAGAATGATAGCGCATTAGTCAGGATGATTCGCATTGGCTGCTTAACAAACAAACCCCAAATCTCAATGTCTTACAACAGAGTTTATTACTTGATCTTGTAAACCCCAACTAGGAGTCTGGAAAAAAACTTGCACGAGGTTCTAGTGAATGGTGTTCCCCCAAGACTAATATGCTCAAGTTCTAATCCCCAGAACTTCAGAAAGTGAGGTATTGGAGATATGGTCTTTAAAGAGGTGATTAAATTAGTATGAGGCCATTAGGGTGGGCCCTGATCCAGTCTGACTGGTGTCCTTCTAAGAAGAGGAAATTATGACACACAAAGAGACACCAGGGACATACACACACAGAGGAAAAGACTCTGAGGACAAAGCGAGAAGGTAGCCATGTTCAAGACAAGGCAAAACCAAACTGCAGACATTTTGATCTTTGTGCTTCTACCCTCCAGGCCACTAGGGAAGAAATGTGTTATTTAAACCACACAGTCCATGGTATTTTGTTATGGCAGCCCTGGCAACCGAACACGTGGTAATTTAAGGCATTACCTTCTTCCAGGTGGGTGGTTCTGCAAACCCCTTGGACCTTGGGGTCCTCTGGATCTGGTTGGCAGATGAGGGAAGGCACAATGGAGATGTGCGTGCGGGTGGTCTCTGCACACCAGGCTTGGAGGTGATGCCCTTGTACCCACATTCTATTAGTTAGAACTGAGTCACATGGCCACATCTACCTGCAAGGGAGGCTGGGAAATGTACTCTAGGTGTGTGCTCTGGAAACAGAGGAAATCGGTTAGTGAGTATCCTATTTCCAACAGACAGAGAAAGCTCTTGAATATTTGATGGCAAGGCTGACCCTCCAAATCCATCTACCCGGGAGTCTGCTGTACTTCTGTCTTCCAGTTATGGGATCCAATCAATGTCCTCATTGCTGAGGCCAGCTTGGGCTGCTGTTCCCGTTCATTACAGCTGAACACATCTTAACTGATGCAGGTGCCAGCTTTCTCTTTCCTCCTCCTCCCCATTGGCCAGAATTGCTTTCATGGCAACATTGCAGGACTAGGAGATGAGTTAGGGGCAGGGCTTTCCCTCGGAGTGAAAAGCAGACGTTGTCATTCTAGGTAAAGAGAATCTGGGCCCTTCTCTCCCGATGAAGTCGTGGGACAGAGAGTGGTGTCCTGTAAGATGATTCTTAAATCTGATATTATAAGGCCAAACACACAAAACTTAATTGACCAATTTAAAACCTTATCTTCTATACCTGTATATCTCTCTTCTACAAATCCCAATATCTGGCATGTCATAGTTAACAAATATTTGTAAAATGAATGAACAAATGAATAAATGAAGGCTTTCCTTGACTGTTTTCAACCCCATCTTCCACCTCATCTTTATTTTTTCATTTTTTATTTTATTATTTTATTTTTTGAGACAAGGTCTCGCTCTGCCGCCCCAGGCTGGAGTGCAATGGTGTGATCTCAGCTCACTGCAACCTCCACCTCCTGGGTTCGAGCGATTCTCCTGCCTCAGCCACTGGAGTAGCTGGGATTACAGGCACGTGCCACCACCACGCCTGGCTAATTTTTTGTGTTTTTAGTAGAGATGGGGTTTCACCATGTTGGCCAGGCTGTCTTGAACTCCTGGCCTCAAGTGATCTGCCCGCCTCAGCCTCCCAAAGTGCTGGGATTACAGGCGTGAGGCACTGCACCCAGCCCACCTCCTCTTCTATTCCTCCCCTTCACGTGTACTCCACTCCTGCCAAATGGGTTAAGTATGTCCTGCTCACTAGGGTCTTTCTCTTTGTCTACCTTCTTTCCTCTGCTTGGAGAGCCTTTCCTCTGTCTCTTTCTGGCCCAATCTTGCCTGTTCTCACCCCAGCGAAAGGGCATGCTTTTCATGAACAGTGCCAGAGCCTTCCTACCACGCTCCATCTCTCCTTCCCCATCTCTGCCTTTTCCCTCTCCTACGCCACTTGTGCAGTTCTGCAGGCTCTTGTGGTTCTTTGTGCTCTTTCTGCATGTGTCTGTTTCCTGCAGTAGAATGAAAACTCCTTGAGGGCAGGCATGGCCAGATTCCCACACATCCTACATCCTAGGACCTTGTTCTTTGCAGAGGAGGGCTCAGTGACTGCTTCTTGGAATTGAAAGAAGCAGGTGGACTGACAAACCTCATCCTGTAGGAAATAACCAAATAGCCTGAGCTGTTGAATGCAATGTTTGCCATTTGAGCAGATGATTCCAAATGTCTTGCCTGCTCTCCTTTTCCTATTAATTTTTTTTTACTGTGGTAAAAGATATATAACATAAAATTTGTGGTTTTAACCATTTTTAAATATACAATTTAATGGCATTAAGTACATTCACAAAGTTGTACAACCGTTATGTTTGTCTGTTTCCAGAACTTTAAAATCTTTTCCTAGAGAAACTCTATATTCATCAAATGATGACTTTCCATTCTTCCCTCCTCCCAGCTCCTGGTAACCACAACCCCACCTTCTGTGTGTATGACTTTGACAACTCTAGATGCCTCATGTAAGCGGAATCATGCAGTATTTGTTCTTTTGTGTCTGACTTATTTTACTTAGAATAATGTTTTCAAGGTTCACCCATGTGGTAGCATATATCAGAATTTCCTTCCTTTTAAAGGCTGTATAGTATTCCATTGTATGTATATACTACATTTTGTTCATCCATTTGTCCATTTGTACACACTTGGGTTGTGTCCACCTTTTGGATATTGCGAAGAATGCTGCTATAAACACTGGCATACAAGTATCTGTTTGAGTCCTGCTTTCAATTCTTTTGGGTAAACACCTAGGAGTGGAATTGCTGGATCATACGGTAAGTCTTCTGAACTTCTTAGGGAACTGCCATACTCTTTTCCACAGCAGTGACACCATTTCACATTCCCACCATTGCTTTCCTATTTTTAGGCCAGAATTCATCCTCTGCCACAGCTGTCCAGAATCTCCCATTCATCTCCACTCCCCAAACATCCACCCTGTGTACAAAGTGGATGCGCCTGTCTCACTTATTAGAGAAAAAAGTTGCATTAATAGTTAAAAGTGTGGTGTTATGGCTGGCTCTGGCAGCAGGTGATTGATGGCTTCCATTACACCCCATTAGATATTTTATTCTTGTTAAATGAAGAGCAGCCAACTTTGTCAAGTATTTTTAGTTCCCTCTGGTCTTATTGGTCCGATCTATTCTTCAGGATGGCCTGTAAATGGCCACATATGGCTGCATGTCTGCAGGACGGATGGCCGTGCAGCTGGTGTTCATTGGCCACCAATTTACCCCGGCCCCCTTCATTGTGAGCCTGACAGCGACAGGGAGCCTTGTAGATCTAACCAAATATATCTATTTTCTAATTGTCTATTTATCACCTTCTGGGGATTTGTGGGCCTCCTATCTGAAGGCAAAGGGGGGATGGCCTTGAACAATGATCCTTGTCAAGGCTCTCGCTCGCTCTAAATTAGGGCCTAGTTGCTAAATAACTAATTTAGTCCTGCTATCAAGCTGAAAAAGTGGGTATTCAGCGCAAAGTGCCAGCTGGGGAATTGATTATGTCTTCTCTCAGCGAGTGTGATAAACCTGCTGCCGAGACACTGCGGAAGGCCGGAGACGGCTCCCCGGGGGCGGCGGCATTTCATCACGGAGAATTGGCAGAGGGGCCAGGTTCACTCCCTGCGTGGCAGCTGAAGTCTGGGGCACCAGGTCTGCCCGCCACGGCGCCCATGGGAGTCTTCCCTCACGGCACCCCCCTGCTTGGTGGCTTCTGCTTAGAGCTGTGGGGACGTGCGCATCTGTCAGAGAAGGGGACAAAGGTGAGAATCGGGGAGGGGAGAGGAAGGTCATCCTGACAGCCCCAATTTCCAATTAGAGTGAGATTATTGAAGGTGGCCCAGGCTCAGGGTGGGGGAAGTGGCAGGAAATAAATGGGAATAGGAGGTACTTAGGAAAATGTATTAGTAACAACTCCCAGATTCTGAGCAGAGAAGGAGGGGTAGCTGAAAATAGAGAGTTAAGGTTTACTGCTTGAGAAATCTAATCATGACAACAACAATCCTCATTTACTCAGCCCTCCCCTCCACCAGGCACCGAGCCAGCCACTTCCAGACCCAGGATCTCCTGGAATCCTCTCAATATCCAGGCAGATTGGGGTTTCCACCCCAATTTGTACTTGGAGAAAAGGAATTTCAGAAACGTCACCTAATCAACTTGTCTAAGGCTGAACTCTGCCTGGAAATATCTTCCTCACTCAAAATCTTTTAATGCCTCCATCATTCCTTTGTTCAACTGATTTTCATCACATGCTCTTCTGAGTGCTAAGGGCTGGGGCAGTGGATTGGGCAGACAAGGCCCTGCCTTCATGGACCTGGTGTTCTAGTTGGGGAGGCAGACCAAGCCAGTGGTTCTCAACATGGTTGGACCCTGTGGAGAAATAAAAGGAAAGAAATTTAAAAAAATATGTATTTCAGTATGCAAATGTTTGGTCATAACTACATGAGAAAGCACGGTGAAGAACTCAGGCATTTACACTTATTTATATTGAGTGTTTGAATGTAAGAAGAAAGATAATATCCTATGGGATGTTGATGACATTTTCTCTTTATCTTTGACATTTTGAAATAAGGGCTAAAAAAAGTATATTGGTAAATATACTTAGAATTGCTTTCAATGTGACAGACACAGATGCAGACTGATAGAGGGAGAGAATCAGTGACTCAAATACCATGAAGGGGTTGCCATTGATGATGTCATTTTCTGAAATGACAAAACTCTGAGTTGAAGGAAGTAAAATAATCTTTAAAAAAAAAAAAAAAAAAAGAAAAACTGAGCCAGGCAGGGTGGCATGCACCTGTAGATCCACACTACTCAGGAGGTTGAAACAGGAGGATCAGTAGAGGCTAGGAGTTTAAGAACAGCATGGACAGCATGGCAAGACTCGTCTCTAGAAAACAAAACAGAACAAAACTAAAAAACTAAATGTTGTTTACGTTCCTGGAAAAGTCAGTGTAAATTGAACACAATCTATGCCTCGCAGGATGTCTAGTATCCTGGTCCCCCTCTCCCTCCCAATCACTGTGATGGTCAAAATACAACTAAACAAACAAGAAAATAATAACGCAGTGACTACAATGATCAAAACAAAACTGGCTGACAGGATTGAGAGAAGACAAGGGGCTACAGTGCATTGAGAAGTCAGGGTTTCTGACTTGGGTTACGTGGTCCCTTTAAACCCAGCTGCTCCTGGGGAGGAAAAGACATAAGCATCCTTTGGAGTATTCATTTCTCCATGATTAAAAAGAGGAAAGTCAGGAATCTGGCTGGTCTGGAAGCCCAGAAGACCTGGATTGGATGCTGCTCTACCAGTTACCAGGTGACCTTGGGCAACCCACTTTTTCTTTGTGAGCCTCAGTTTTCTCATCTGTCAAATGAGGAGAGTGATTATTACATTGTTTTCCCTTTAAGTTAATAAGAAATCCAAAGTGATGGGAACAAGTGCTTTAATCACCATAAAATTCAAAGTGGCCTTCTTTGTAATGGGAAAAATGAGAACTTAGAAGCCTCCAACAAAGGGACTGGTTTTTAAAAAGCATGGCACAACCAATTCTACTGAACATTATGTAATCATTAAAATGATGTGAAATAATAGTTAATGCCATAGAAAGATGTTCATGGAGTGTTAGGTCAGAAAAGCAAGTTGCAAAATAATATGGAAAATATGAACCTATGACTGTAACCAAAAGAGTGAACAAATGAAACACCAACCAACAACACAGAAAGAATTAGAAGAATTTATACCAAAAAAAATAACTGAAGTTATCTCTGGGAATTAGAGTTGATTGTAGTGGTTTTTGCTTCTTTGTAAAATGAACTGTATCTTTTTTATAATAAGAGAAACAAGCCACGGACATGATTTTTAAGATGCTTGTCCCATGCTGACACCCTTGCTATAGTCACTGGAGCTGTGTCTCGGTGGGTGGCTAGTTTAGAACTAAAGCTTATCTTCTTTCTTGCAATTTTGCATGTGCAAAGATAAACAGTGTGGTCACTTGCTGTCCAGGGAAAGCTGTGTCCTCCCAAGGAGAGATTGGTTCTCTTTGTATATTACATTCTTGTATTAGTCTGTTTTCACACTGCTATAAAGAAATACCACCTGAGACTGGGTAATTTATAAACAGAAGAGGTTTAATTGACTCACAGTTCTGCATGGCTGGGGAGGCCTCAGGAAACTTGCAATCATGATGGAAGGGGAAGCAGGCACATCTTACATGGCGGCAGGTGAGAGAGAGAGAGAGATAGAGAGAGAGAATGTGAAGGAAGAACTGTTAAACACTTATAAAACCATCAGATCTCATGAGAACTTACTCACTATTACGAGAACTGTGTGGGGGAAACTGCCCCCGTGATCCCATCACCTTCTGTCAGGTCCCTCCCTCAACTCCTGGGGATTACAATTCAGATTACAATTCAAGATGAGATTTGGGTGGGGACACAGAGCCAAACCATATCAGTTCTCTACCCTCAGTACATGGGTTGACTGGCTCCAGGTTCTTACTGGCAGTGTGTAAGATATACTGGTTTCTGGGGTAAGAACTATTATTTTAATCCTCATGACACCCTATGAGGTAGGCATTATCATCCCAATTTTATAGGTACAAAAGTGAAGCCCAGAAGGATTAAATGACTGCTACTGATCATGTGTCTTCTAAGTAGAAGAACAAAGATTTAAACTGGGATGTCTAACTCCAAAGCTAGCTCTGAGTCACTGGGCAGAAGTTTGTAACCACTAGGGAGACTAATTATTGGCTGGGTTTTCATGTCTCTATAAATGCTGTTGAAAAATATCGAGAGCTTTAATTTCCTCATGGCTAAATGCACATAAACACCCACCTCACAGCCTGGCTGGGAGACTTAGCAGGGTGGCAGCAGAGAAGCCTTGGTGCACTGTTTGTACAGACGTTGCACCTGGTCAACGTGGCTTCCTTTCCCTGGCTGGGGACTGGGTAGGGATTACAGCCCTTGCCACTGGGCTCTCTCTCTGCCCAAACTGGAATCCAGTATATGGGTAGGTCAGTCAAGAGAGATTCCAATGAAGGACACTGAGGACCCTCGAGGGCAGCCCTCCATAAACCTCAACCTGGGAAAGGGGCTCTTGAATTTAGCCAAAGACTTCAACTTTCAACTTCATCCACTCACCCATTATGTCCCAAAAAAGAGGGATTTACCTTCCATTCACGTCCTTACCAAATCCCTCCTGTTACAGACCTCACTCTCAATCACTTAATTTTGACCCACAAAGCACTATTTGGGAACGGTGTATTAGTCCAAAGTAACTTCAATCGATCCTATGTTTCAAATGCTTATAAAGGTCACTTACTTACTGGAGCAAAAATGGAGATGAAAACACGAAGCATAGATTTAGTCATTTTTCCTTATAATTGCAAGTGTTGGATGTTGTAAACAAGCCTTTTAATGATCCCTTTAAAAAACAATACACTAAGTGGTTCGTTTGCAGAGCTCATGAATAGCGAATGGGTACTTGGGGCTAGGAGTATCATTTCCAGTGACAGCATCATCCACGATGCAAAACGCCCTGTATCTTAAATGACTTAGATGGAAGTGAAGATGATGTGCTCCAGAAAGCTGTGCTAGATGATTTGAGAAGTGGCTTTTAGTGATGACAAAGATACTAATGTCAAAGAATGTACGTGAAGAGTGAATACAATTGGTTCATGAATTAAATGTGAACATGGAAAAAAAGCAATGTTTCTAAATATATTTGTAATTAGCCAGAGAGTTTATATTCATATTTTAACTTCTGATTAACACATTAATTTATGACTACATTGGTATGTTAATGTATTTCATGTGAGTGAATTTAAATGTATGTATAACTGAAATTTTAAATTAATTAAATATTATAAGTAGAACTTTGATTATCTCATCTATATTTTTAAAAGTTTATACGTGCAAGTTGATCAAAAGCTTTGTTCTGGACCTTTTCATTGGGAAAATGCAGATCTCTCTATGCTTGCGGTTGTCACATGGTTAGGCATATTTACTGTAGGCCTACTATGTACCAGGTGTGGTACTAGCTGCACAGCGAGGGAGCCTGGGTGAAGGAGAAACCAGCCCAAACCACCACCTGAGTCTCCTAGGGCCTGTGTGGGAAGAGGCCTGATTGAACCCCTTCATTTGCCTGACAGAGAGATTGCTGGGGCCTAAAGGGAAGTAAGCACTTGCTCAAGGTTACACAGAAGAAAACCCAAGTTCTTCAGCAAGGAAAAGAATGACAGCAAACTTCCAGGCATATCTGGTCTGGTAGCCAAAGACCATCTTTCTCAGATAGCAATGTCCCTACCTCTGAGCCTGAGCAGGGTCTAAAGAGAAGCAAAGAAAAAACACATCCAAAAGAGAATATGTTTTTTTTTCTGTGCAGAGGATGCCTTCAGTTGCTGGGGCAGGCTACTGTTTAAAATGGAGTTGACAACATCAAGTGGGGCTAACCATTTTTGCTCAATGCAGCCTAAAACAATTTTGAAAATCTATGTCCCTTCTTGAACATTTAAGTTGATGTTTAGAATATTTTATAGCAATTTAAAATAATTATAAAGGATATAATGTCTAGTATATAATAAATATAGACATTGTAAGATAAAACTCTTGCATTTCTGTTTTAAATGTGTCCAATAAAATACAGAGATCATAACAATTTGATACCCACAGTCATCCTTTTAAAAAATACACGAATGAGCTCTTATTTAACAGTAGGAAATTGTATTTCCAATCCACTTCCCCCACAGAATTTTATCCTAATGTAATGTATTTTTATGCTTGAAAGTCTTTTATTGATTTTCCTATCATACTTCTCCACAACAAAAAGATGTATATAAATTGAACTTTTTATTTCCTACGAATGCAAGCCTCTAAGTATTAAAAATTCTTTTGGATTGAGTTATCATTTTAACCATTAGTAACACAAACTTGATTAAAATAAAATGGATGTACTGCAAATTTTAATGAATAATTATTAAACAGTTAAATTTTATTGAAAATGTTTCTCTTAATAATATGGATGGGATCAGAATCTTGTCATACAGTCAGGAAGGCTGCGCACTACAAAACTCCAGAAAGTCATTCACATCCGCTATGATGTAAATAGCAACCCCTGGAGTATTGCAGTGGACAATCTGCACCACTGTTTGTGGAGGCCCTGGATTTGGGGAGTCGTGGTTATAATGATTAAAGGTGACATTGAGAACAACACTTGTGGAATCGTCCCTTTATTTGACTCCAAAAGTTTTGACTCAACAGGACAATGCACAGTAATAAGATTCAGTGTGAAAAAGACATAAAGTACAAAGAGGAGTCTCTTTGTAAAAGAAGGGGATTACGGATGGGGAGGTGGGAGTAGAAAACTGGCATGATGTTTCTACCACAGGCAGATCAGTTTTAGGAAAGAGTTGATATGGAGGTTGAGAATTAGGAAATTAATTCCTTTCAAGTTATCTGTGCTAGGAATCCCTTGGAAAGTATAGGACCGTGAACCTCTGGAACCACTCCACATCCAGGTGACAGCGATGGTGGAGCTGTCCGCGGTGCTGACTAGACAGAAGGCTTCCCACCATTAATTAGCCAGAGCCTCTGCCCCTTGGTCTTGGCGGGCTCTCTCAGCCGAGACACCAAATCCACAGAGCCCACCACAAAGCCCGACCCTAATTGAGGGCCTGGTAGATACCACACCCCAGACTAAGGAAGAACATAATACTAGTGCCCTCTTGTTTAGAAGTAATTGCCAAGCAATAGTCTCAGCATTTTACTAAACTCATTTAATCCTCCCCGAAAAACATAAGGTAGATACTATTATAACCATTCTGCAGATGATGAAACAGAGGCCAGCAGATATTAAATAACTTGCCCAAAGTCAAACAAGTGTATGTGGAGAAGGAGGCTTCCAAACCAAGCCTGGGTCAGCTTAGCTCTGAAGCTTGAGCCACTTTCTATCTCACCATGTCCCTTTAAAACAGGAAGGAGAGGTGGGGCGTGGTGGCTCACGCCTGTAATCCCAGCAGGCGTGATTGGGAGGCCAAGGTGGGCAGATCATGAGGTCAAGAGATCGAGACCATCCTGGCCAACATGGTGAAACCTCATCTCTACTAAAAATGCGAAAATTAGCTGGGCATGGTGGTGCATGCCTGTAGTCGTAGCTACTCAGGAGGCTGAGCTGGAGAATCGCTTGAACCTGGGAGGTGGGGTTGCAGTGAGTCGAGATCACACCACTGCACTTCAGCCTGGTGACAGAGTGAGACTCTGTCTTGAAACAAAACAAAACAAAACAAAACAAACAAAACAGGATTGAGAATGAAGCTACTGTATTTATGGGCCTACTATGAGCCAGGTACTTTGCACAACATCAAATTTAAATCCCACTCAAGGCTGGGCATGGTGGCTTACACCTGTAATCCCAGCACTTTGGGAGGCTGAGGCAGGCAGATCACCTGAAGTCGGGAGTTCAAGACCAGCCTGGCCAACATGGCGAAAAATCGTCTCTACAAAAAAATACAAAATTAGGCCAGGCGTGGTGGCTCATGCCTATAATCCCAGCACTTTGGGAGGCCGAGGCAGGTGGATTACCTGAGGTCAGGGCTTTGAAACCAGCCTGGCCAACACGGTGAAACCTTGTCTCTATTAAAGTACAAAAATTAGCTGGGCATGGTGGTGCATGCCTGTAGTCCCAGCTACTCGGGAGGCTGAGGCAGGAGAATTGCTTGAACCCAGGAGGTGGAGGTTGCAGTGAGCCGAGATCATCCCACTGCACTCCAACCTGGGTGGCAAAGCAAGACTCTGTCTCAAAAAAAAAAAAAAAAAATTAGCCAGACATGGTGGTGTGTGCCTGTAATCCTAGCTACTTGGGAGGCCACAGCAGGAGAATCACTTGAACCTGGGAGGGGGAGGTTGCAGTGAGCTGAGATGGCACTGCTGCATTCCAGCCTGGGCAATAGAGCAAGACTCCATCTCAATAAAAAAAGTAAATAGATAAATCCCACTACAATTCTGGAAGGTAAATCCTATGATCTTCTTGTTACAGATGAGGAAAATGAAGCCCAGGGTGGTAAGGAGTAGAACTGGAGTTTGACCCTGGGTCCATCCATCACCAAAGAGAAGCCTCTCTCCTCTCCAGCCCTCCAGGAACTCCAAGCCCATGACTGAGCACAGTCCAGTACACTTTACTACAAGTCCCTTGGTAGACGCTACCCTGGGTTTCCCTAGGAAGAACAGGCATATAAAGGCAATAAAGCCACTGCTGGAAAATTTGGCCTCTCAGTCCATTTGGCCCAGCGCCGTATCTCACACAATTATTTCATTTCAAGAATGCTCTGGGCCCTGGCCATCTGCCAGGTACTCAGCTAGGTGCTGCGAAAGGCATTGGGGATGAAGAAAAGGCGGCCCCTGACCTCAGTTGCTGCCACTTGACATACAGGCACATCTAAAATTCCAGAAAGACACTGGTCAACATGGAGCCACGGGTGTTAGAGGAAGGAGGTATGGATCCTGATGAGAGAACTGAGAAGTCGCCATGAACATGCCAGAATCTGAACTAGGAGGTCGTTGTTTAGGTGATTCAGTCAAAACAGGCAGTTTAATCTGAAGGATCTAAAGAACTGTGACCATGTGTTCTTAGCACTGGCGTGCACTGCCTGAGCCTGTCTAGACCTCTGCTGATTGGGCAAGTCTTAGGTCATATCTATTCAGAGCTCGAAGCTTAATAGTTTATTGGGCAATAAACTATACTTTAGAGTCTAAAGTATGGCAACTGTCACTGAAAACAGCCCAGAGGAGGTGGAAACACAACTTCCCTTGATCCACATATGGCATTCATGCAGCATGAGGACCCGTACCCACTTAGCTGTGTGGCCTTGGGCAAGTCACTCACCCTCCCTGGACCTGAGGTTTCTCATCTATAGAAAAAGGGCATGCAAGGGATGATTTCTCAGGGACTTTATACTTCCAAAGTCCTGTGCTTCAAATGCCACAGTAAATTTAGAAGCTTTGTGGAGCTGCAGCCCATCTGATATTCTCCCCAACTTGACCTTTTCTTAAATTCATTTCATTAATTCTCTTATTCATAAGAACGCACTTGCATTTCATGGTTCCTATGTTTAGTGCTTTCTCCTGATGATGCTTCTCTTCCCCGGTATAATTTTTTGTTCCATTAATTTCCAAGGACCTTTTTGCCAGATCAGAGTGTTAAGAATCATTCACACCTCTTCCATTTGTCTAACCAACCGCTCATCCATTTCTCTCCAGAAATAATTGTATATAGTTCAATAAGTTTATTGTTCAAATCTGTTTACACTTCAGGATGCATCTCATCAGGATTTGCTGTAAAGGGTGGAAGCCAGCTTCCAATGATCATTATTATATCTATTTCTCCAAGTTTTTCAAATATTCATTTTCTTCACCCTCAGGAGCTGCTTTTTCCTCTCTCTGTTTATTTTTCTTTCATAGTGAAGGCAGACTTTTTTTTAAAAGCACCCATTCTTTTAGATATTTATTTGCCTCTGTTTCTCTGACTCAGCTGTGTGGGATGCTGGGATTTTTCTGTTTCCAGCATGACTCTATCTTGATTCTGAAAAGTTCCCTATGAAGGGCTCACTGGGCCTTTGTGACTCTATCAGGCTGTGGACCCAGTGGGCAGGGGATGTCTGAGAAAGGAGAGAGGGGAGAGAAGAAAGAAAGAGAAGCAGAAATGGAAGCCTGGAAATGTAAGCAAGAACAGAAGTGAGATTTTATATAAGTGGTGTTGTTGCCCAGACTCAGGACGGAAGGCAAACAAGCTACCAAACTAGACCCAGGTCTGCCTGCTCCTGGACTCTCCCAGGGGTGCACTGGTGTGGTGGATAAGAGTTTGCAGGTCTGGGACCCCAGGTGGGTTCCAGTTGTGTCCCACCGATTAGCAGCTATGCAGTGTGAGTAAACTCCTTAACCTGTGCCTCGGTTCCTCAGCTGTAAAAATTGGGATAATAATAGTCTTGTTTTGTAGGATCATGTGGGGATTTATTTATGTATTCATTTACACAATTATTTTTCAGGTTCCTACAATGTGCCAAGCTCTGTACTAAGTGCTGGGGATATAGCCGAGGGCAAAATCCAGCCCCCACCTCTGTATTTCCAGAGTTGTGATCGGGGTGGAGTGGCATATATCCATCTATTAACTGCTCATGTAAAATGGACAGGTACTGCTAGGGAGTCCCCAAAGACCTGAATTCAGGGAGCCCTGGGAGTGTTTTAGGTGAGGAGAGAGGAGAGCACAGTAGGCAAGTCAGGTGAGGCGTGATAGAGAGGTGGGGAATTCGGGAGGGGTGTGTAAGCTGCCTGCATGGAGTAAGTACTGCTCCGCTCCAGGAATTGTCCCTGTGAGTACTTTAGCAGGACTGCAGGCTCTTCCTAGGGGCCATAGCCTTCCCCCGAACAGGAATGGAGCTATTGGATACCTCCTGACCAACTGTGGGTCAGCAGTGACAGGCTCTAGAGGAAGGGGCTGAGGTCGAGGGTCCCAGTGGTGGGGGCACTAGGATTCTGGATGTCCCTGAATGGGTCCAGCTGCAGGAGGGTCTGGAGTGAGGTGAAGCATGAGACAGGGGCCATGCGATGGTCTGAAACTATCCTCAGTTGTGGTTCATACCTTTCGGCATGTATCAGAACCACCTGCAGCTGCAGACATCTGAGCTCCATCCCTGGAGACTGGTTTATCAAGGCGGGCCAGGGCCCAGGAATCTGCATTGTAATAAGAGCCCTGGGTTGGGGACTCCACTGAGAAGCACTGCCCAACAGCAACTTGGCCTTCTGAACAAATCTGGGCCTTGTCTGGATTCCTGCACTCTCAGACGGAGGAGCTGAGAAGTTTCTTTCAGGAAAGGATTCTTGCTATCTGGGTCCAAAAGTGCTAATATTAGCAGCCTTCCTGAACCTGAGAACATTGAGCAACTTTGAAATCCATGTAGCAGTGTGAAATGGGAATTAAGGAGCCATAGCCTGGTCCATCATTTCAATGAAGATGTGGGAAAACCTGGCCAGATGTTCCATCCGCTGTGGGAAGAGCCCAGCAGGTCCAATGAACATCTAGATCTGGCACCCACTGGTGAGAGACATTTGGAGAAAGAGGGACATTGGCAGCTTCCTTGGCACAGAAGAGTGGAGGGGCCATTCATTCAGAGAGGGACCCAAGCCCTGGGAATTCCTGCCTCAATTTCTCAGTGGTTACAGCAGAAACTATGACCCCTAGAGCTGGATGTTGATTCTGGCTCTACCATTACTGTGTGATCTGGGGCAAGGGTTTTAATTGCTCTTGGCTTTAGTTTCTGATCTATAAAATGGGAATAATATTTCCTTCATAGGAGGATTTGGCCAAGGGGTAAACAAGATAATGCATGTAGAACCTTAGCATAGGGATTGGTATATTTATTTATTTGACAAATATGTTTTGGCCACTATGACCCTATTTTCTCATATTTCATTGGATGTAAGGTGCCATCAATTAATTGTATACTGAACAATGATTGGCCTACTACGAAGGAAAGAATGCTGCCCATTACACTTTGACTTATGATGGATTGCAAGTTGTATCTCAATTTCAGAGATACTAACATGTGAAAAAAAATACCCACCTTAGAATCGATGAACCAGGTACCACGTTGGGAACCTCTGGGCTATGGTGGTGAATAAGGCCGTTAAAGCCTCTGCCATTGCTCAATTTGCAGCTCAGTGCAGGCTTCTGGGTGGAGACACTTTTCTAAAAACTCCTGAGGTCTAAGTATGTCTCCTGGAAGAATGTGGCAGGTATCCTATGCTCAATTTAAAATGTCAGATGTGAGGGAGAGTTCCAGGCTGTATGGGGTGCCAGAAGAGAAAATTCTTGGTTTTCATGGGCACATGATTGCTCTGGGACCTGGGGCCAGTCAGTTGCGCTTTCTGTGTCTCCGGTGTAAACAGAGGGATTGATTCTAGCTCTGAGGCCTTCCTGGCTTCAACCTTCAGGGACTCTGTTGGGTCCCCCATGGTGGCCAAGTCCCCCTCTCCCAATTGCAGGAAGGGCTTCCTTCTGGATATATGGTCTGCCAAGGGAATGCAACTCTCCCTGGGTGAGCGCCACTCGCTGCCAGACTGGGATGGGTGGGAGTGGTGCTTGGGGTGGGATAGGCAGGGGAAGCTCCAGGTGTCAGGTTACACTCCTTGCAGAGCACTGCTGGGCCTGAATGGGAGCCAGTGAGAACGTCCTGCCTTCTCCATCTTTGTTCCTACTAGTTTTTCACAAGGGACACATGCAGTTTTCCCCTTCATTGTGGGTTCCCTATGTGGGAAAATTCCATTTGCTAGGCCTCAGAACCGGTCCATGGAACCATGATGGCACCTTCCCCCACCCAGTGTGCCTCATTAGCCTCCGGAGGAGGCTTCTGAAGGGTCAGCTGGTGGGGCATTTCTACCCTGTTGTGGATGATGTGAGGTCAGCACAGACTCCAGGGAGGGCGGCCAGTTTCTACCTAGTCCTGAAAGTAGCACTAAGTTAAATGCTCGCGGGGGTGGGGTGGGAGGGTGGGAAACCCAAGGCTGAGGATACTGTGTGTTTAGAGTGTGACCCACAGAGCATTCAGGGGCAGCTTTCTGTGTCTCATTATGTGAAATCTTGAAGCCTTGTGGTGTCAGCTAAGGGGGGAAGTGCTCAGTGTGGGCCACTGGAGGAGCTACCCCTGGGGTCCCTCCTGCTGAAAGTCTGGACTGGTCATGGGGATGGGGATCCTGTCCCAGGACCCTGGTTGAGGGTAGAAAGTCATTTCACGTTGGGAGGAGGCTGGGGGCTGATGCAACACTTGAAAATGTATATTTATCATTTTTTTATGACTAGATAAATACTAGAAAATCTAGAAAAATAGAAAAAATCCAAAAGAATAAAATAAAAATCACAGCAATCCAATAATCTGGAGTCAACTTCCTTTGACATTCTGGTGTATTTTCTATCAGAATCTATGTTCTAAACACAGGCCTAGATCTTACATTTGAAGGGCCCAGGGCAAGAGTACAATTGGAGTTCCACATACCATATGTTTAAATATTTAATATTTAAATCATTTTTTCTAAGAAAGATTTTCTTCTAAAACATTGAAAATTATCTGTCAAGACCAAAAGGCAAAACTCAAATTACAATGAGTAAATATTAAAAATTTAGATGAAAATTATTTCTGTAAAGCAGACATAAAAATTTTTTAAAAACGTTTGATTACATTCCATTAGGTATTAAAAACAGCAAAACCCTATGCTATTTGAATGGCCAGGGTCCAGGGTCTATAGTTGTCAATGTAAAGAATTGATTATGTCTAGAGCTGCACACAGGCATATTTAAGAGTACAATGAATCGTTTGCTATTGCAAAATAGTCCTCAGCGGTCAGGTGCAGCTGTTGCAGATATGGTGCTAATTAGTGAGTACCTCTGGAACCACGAATTAGAACATGAAGAAAAGCAAGGAAATGGACACTTGGCACTGCTGGGAGACTATACTTTGTTATGTAAGAAAATGTTGCATTCCACGCTACCTGACAGGAAGTTTTTGACAAATTAATTTGTCTATTCTCTTACGTGCTTAAGCACGTCCACTGCTTGAATTTTCCCTGTACTCTGAAGCATCGTCCATCTCTGATGTCAGCCACAGCACAGCTCACGTGGTGTTGTGGCATTGGGATTCAGTCCCTTTTGTCTCAAAGACAGAGGACAAGAGCTGGAGACACATTTCCTGGGTCTTGATGATGTTAGTCCCAAGTTAATGTTTAGGGTTATGCTATGCAGCACTGAGAACCAGGTCGCAAGCAACAGAAGTGCCTATGTCTTCATAATAACTATTTGCCTGTGTGCGTTTATGAAATGCCGAACACTTTGAATTGTGAGATCTAAGGCACGGACCACATTTACCCAGGTCTAAGGTCTAAGCGTGTGTGTGTGCGTGTGCATGTGTGTGTTTGTGTGTGTGTGTATAAAACTATGTATATATTTAATTTAAAATTAATATATTTATTTTAATATTGTAAGGTCTAATTTTAAAAAATACACATATAGAAAATTAGTACTAAATAGTGAGTACCTCTGGAACCACAAATTATATTTTATATGCACAAAGAATTTTAAAATATTAGGAATGTACAATACGTATTATTTCCTCAGTTTTCTAGCATAATTTTTTTCTTTATAAATATTCTTCTAAAAATTTATTTTTAATGATTATACAGTATTCCACAAAACAGATATGTCATTATTTATTTATTTATTTATTGAGACGGAGTCTCACTCTGTTGCCCTGGCTGGAGTACAATGGTGTGATCTCGGCTCACTGCAACCTCTGCCCCTGGGTTCAAGCGATTCTCCTGCCTTAGACTCCTGAGTAGCTGGGATTACAGGTGCCCGCCACCACGCCTGGCTAATTTTTGTATTTTTAGTAGAGATGAGGTTTCACCAGGTTGGCCAGGCTAGTCTTGAACCCCTAACCTCAAGTGATCCACCTGCCTTGGCCTCCCAAAGTGTTGGGATTACAGGCATGAGCCACTGGGCCTGGCTGTGTCATCATTTATTAAAGCAGTCCTGTAGTGGTTGTTTCCAATTTTTATGTTGCTTCCAATTTTTCTCTACTATCAACACCACCACAATGAACATCCTTGTGTGCATCTAAGATACATTTCTGGAAGTGGCATCCCCAGGTTGGAGCATATACATCATGTATATTTAGTTGAATCAGGGAGCAGCCCCTTTAAAAAGACTCAAGTTTCATTGATAAGCTTTTATTTTTTGTTTGTTTAGAGTTGCTCCCAGGGAGACCGAAGCCTGCAGGCAGTACTAGAACTGGCCCAGGGAATGGGGTCTGGAGTTACGGATCCCAACTCTCTCTGAGCTTGGGCAAGTCCCTTCCCTTGTCTGGGCCTCAGTTTCTTTATCTGTTCAAAGAAGACTCATTGGTACTGACCTAGCAAGAAAAAAAAAAGGGAAAATAAAAAAAGAACAAAGAGGAGTCAGAATAGGTTGCAGAGTCCTTGCAATCAGAAACGCTCTGATTCTGGGAGGCTTTGCTTGCTGGGTAAGTGGAGCCAAGCTCCAGCCTCTGGGGCTCTGTCCCTGAGACCATCCTGCCCCCTGCTGGCCAGTTGCCAAATGCCAGCTTTGTTCCTGACTCCCACAGGGAGATTCCCCAGAAATTTGCTGGACTCCCAGCAAGTCAGTTGCCCACTGTGAAAGCAGCAGGCTACAAGAGCATGAGAAGTGAGCGCCGACATTGCTACAATTCATTTAGCTGCTGTTTCACTTCTGGAAATTACATTCTTTGGGCTGTGCTTCCAAATGTCTCATTTCATTCATTTGTTCAGCAAATGGTTCCAAGTTCCTCCTTTGTGTCAGGGCTATGTTAGGGGGCTGGAGACACAGTGTTTGCCTGCAAAAAACGCACAGGCTAGATAGGGCCAAAGAACTGGCCATAGGTTACTACCATACAGAGGACAGAGAAGGGGACAGAGAAAAGGCTTCAGATGTTTAATTATTAGGCTATTGCTGGGCTTTCAAACCCCTGATCCTCATCTGTCTAGATAAAGAGCATAAATAGATGTATACTGGGTTGAATAGCATCCCTCCCTAAAACCTGTCCACCCAGAACCTGTGAATGCAATACAGGGTCTTCGCAGATGTAATCAAGTAAAGATGAGGTCATGCTAGTGGGCCCTAATCCAATGATGGGTGTCCTTATAAGACGAGGAGACAGAGACCCAGAGAGACGTGCAGAGGGGAAGGCCACATGAAGGCACTCATAAGTCCCAGAATGATGGGGATTGCCAGGAACCACCAGCAATTAGAAGAGGCAAGGAAGGATTTCTCCCCTGGAGAGACCATGGCTAGCTGACACACCTTAATTTTGGACTTTGGGCCTCCAGAGATATGGGACAATACATTGATGTTGTTCTAAGCCACCCAGTTTGTGGTAATTTGTTGCAGCAGCCCTTGGAAACTAATGCAACAAACTCCTTGAGGATGAAAGTTAGCAAACTGAGGAGTACTAGGAATCTAAGTGAGTGAGTGTGTGTGTGTGTGTGTCAGAGTGGGAGGAGCTGGAAGTCTCAAGTTGCAGCTTCATCTCGGCTGACTGGCTGTGTGTCCTTGGGTAAGTCCCTTCCTTCCCCTCTCTGGGCATTGGTTTCTTGGCCTATATAGGAAGACATTAGACTAGCCCAGTAGCTTTTGCAATTCATTCTGCTGCTGTTTCATTTCTGAAAACTGCATTCTTTGGGACCATGACAAAACCTTTTTTTGTCCTTTTTTTAAGAATCTGGACCCTTTTTTTTTTTCTCAAACAAAAGTAAACATATTGCCCTGCATAAAATGAGCACAGCTAAGCTGCACCAGGCATAGGGTTCTGGGGCTGGTGAAGCACTTTTGGGATTTCCTGACCCTTCTCCAAGAGCACCAAGGTTGTGCTGGATCCTGTACTGGCCCTCTGGCATTCAGAAAGTGACATCTGAGGTCAAATAACTGTGGGTAATCCCACAGTGAGTCCCTTTCTTCATGATTTAACAGGAAAGTTTGTTTAGTCCTTGGGGTTTATGAGTTTGGGATCACAGAACTTTTATGTGGACTCAGGGAGGGTAAGTGTATCAGTTTCTTGTGGCTGCCATAACAAATGGCCGAAATTTATTCTCTTGTAGTTCTGGAGGCCAGAAGCCCCAAATCAGTCTCACTGGGTGGAAATGGAGGTGCTGGTGGAGCCATGCTCTCTCTGCAGGCTCTAAGGGAGAGTCCTTTCCTCGCGCCTTGCAGTCCCTGGTGACTGCCTGTGTTCCTGGCTTGGGGCCACATCTCTCCAATCTCTGCTTCTGTGGCCGCACTGCCATTTCCTCTGCCTGTGTTAAATCTCCCTCTACCTCTCTCTTTGAGGACACTTGTGACTGTATTTATCGCCCACCCCCAGATAATCGAGGATCATCTATCTCATTTTCAATTTAACCACACCTGTAGAGTCTATTTTGCTGTATAAGGTAAGTGCACAGTCTAATCTGGGAATTAGACCCTGATACTGGGGCCATCATTCAGTGCACTACAGAAGGTGATATATCCACAGTGAAGCCCATGGCAGAGACCAACTCTGTCAGTCTCCTCTCTTATTCTCATTACTCCCAGCCTCCCTCTCTGCCCAGGAAAGAAGCTATAGAAGGCATTTGGAACCCTTTTTTGGGTAAGGGGTGGAGGTGGGGAGGGAGGAGGCTGTGGCATTGTTTGCCGGCCAACCTCCTGGGCAGCTCCTGCTGAGCTCAGGACACAGGAAGGCAGAGCCATTCCCATGGAGAAACAGAACAAGGCCCAACCTGGCAGCCGTGTCTGGAGGCAGCTCTTTGTCAAAAGTTCATCTGACCAGGGAGAGAAATTGCATACTCAGAGTTAGATTTTTGTGCAAGGAGCTTCCCCATACCATGTAATCCTCTCAAGAACCCTCTGAGACAGAGGTTATTAGGACCACTTTACAGATGAGAAAACAGATTCTGGGAAGAAAAGTGACTTTCCAAGGCTACACAGTGTTAAAAGAAAAACTTCAGCTGAATTAAATGTAAAGGAATTTAATTGAGCAATGAACAATTCGAGAATCGGGCAGCTCCCAGAATCACAGCAGATTCGGAGAGGCTCCAGGGATGCCTCCTGGTCAGAACAAATTTATAGACAACAAAAGGGAAGTGACGTACAGAAATCGAAAGTGAGATACATAAACAGCTGGATTGCTCACAGTGTGGCGTTTGCCTTATTTGAATACAGTTTGAACACTTAGCAGTCTATGAGTGGTTGAAGTATGCCGCTGGGATTGGCCAAAACTCAGCTATTGTTACAGGCGCATACTCCTAAGTTAGGTTTTCAATCTTGTCAGCCTGTTAAGCTAGGTTACAGTTTGTCCACAAGGACTCAAATATAGAAGTATGGAGTTCTGGCTGGGTGCGGTGGTTCACATCTGCAATCCCAGCACTTTGGGAGGCTGAGGTGGGTAGACCACTTGAGGTCAGGAGTTTGAGACTAGCCTGGCTAATATGGTGAAACCCTGTTGCTTCCAAAAATGTGAAAAATTAGCCAGGCATGATTGTGAGTGCCTGTAATCCCAGCTACTCGGGAGGCTGAGGCAGGAGAATCGCTTGAACCTGGGAGGCGGAGGTTGCAGTGAGCCGAGATTGTGCCACAGTACTCCAGCCTGGGTGATAGAGTGAGACTCCATGTCAAAAAAAAAAAAAAAAAAAAAAGAAGGATGGAGTTCTTCTCAGGCCATATTTAGTTTGCTTTAACAATAGCTAATGAATGGTGGTGCTGGAGACCAAAGGCAGCACTGCTGCAGGTTTCCGAATCTGTTTGGATCTGGGTTTCTGCTGCTCTGAGCTAAGCGGCATGCTGAGATCATGGGGTCAGAGCACTGAACTCGGGTCTAGGAGTAGATCCTCCCCTTCTCAGTGGTTCTACTGTGGGCAGGTTATTCCAGTTCTCAGACCCTCTGTTTCCTTGCCTGTAGAGCAGGCTGAGAATCCTTGACCTAAGCCCTGGGTTAAGAGGTTCCAGGGAACACATATTCAGGAAAGCCTTTGTACACCCACTGCCCACAGAGGAGGGGTTGTAGTTTAGGTTTTCCTGGACCAGCAAGCTGTGGGTGGCCTTCCAGGAGGAACAGTGCTGAGAGCAGGGGTTGTGGGTCTGGCCCTGGCAAGGTTAACAGACCCCTCCAGAGGCACCTGGCAGGCAGGGAGGTGCCTCCAAAGCAGTCTAGCTCTAGGGGACGGCTATTCAGGGTAATTCAACAGACATTCATTCACTGGGTAGCTATTTTGGGACAAGCTCTGACTGGGTGATGATGACAAGACGTGGTGGTCCCCACTTTCAGTGACCTCTCCAAGAGAGATGGGCATGTACATAGCTGTAAGAGAAAACAGTGCAGGATCAGGCCTGGCAGAGTCATAAACAAGTACATGGGACACAGAACAGAGGCAGGGCCCATGGGTGGGCAGTGACGTTATGATCCACTATGTGGTCCGGTTTCTTTAGATCCTCCGATTTGTTCATCACTCTCATCCTGGGGACAGAGAAAGAATAGTTATTATTGCCATAAATAACTTTTATTGCTTTAAAATTAAAAATGTAATGGCTACCATAGAGCATGTAGAAGATGCATATTAGCAAAAAGAAGATAAAATACATTGACAGTACCATTGCTCAGTTATCAATCTCATTGCTCCACTGTCAATATTTTGGAGTATTTCTTTCTACTAATTTTTTCCATAGATTTTACTCTGCATACTGTTTTGTAGCCCTCTTTTTGGAAAACCTAACAACAAATAATTTTGTGTTACTAATGGTTTTGTGAACCTATGTGTTTAACTGGATATACAATATTCCATCAAATGGTTGTATCATACTTTAACCAGCCCCTAATGATCAGATATTTGGTTTGTTTCCTTTTTTTTCACTATTATAAGCAGAATCTGGAATAAAATTTCTAAAATTTTTACATCTTTGTTCATGAAGTTAATTATTTCCTCCAGACAAATTCCATATATATATATATAAAATTTGAGACAGGGTTTTGGCAGGGCAAGGTGGCTAATGCCTGTAATCGTAGTTCTTTGGGAGGCTGAGGCTAGGAGTTCAAGACCAACCTGGCCAACATGATGAAAACCCATCTGTACTAAAAATGCAAAAAATTAGCTGAGTGTCATGGCACACGCCTGTAGTCCCAGCTACTCGGAAGGCTGAGGCATGAGAATCACTCGAACCCAGGAGGCGGAGGTTGCAGTGAGCTGAGATCGAGCCACTGCACTCCAGCCTGGGTGACAGAGTGAGACCCTGTCTCAAATATATATATTTGAGACTAGGTCTTTGTCACCCAGGCTGGAGTGCAGTGACATGATCATGGCTCACTGCAGCCTCAGCCTCCTGGGGGCAAGTGATCCCCCTGTCTCAGCTCCCGAGTAGCTGGGATCACAGGAGTGCACTACCACACCTGAGTGATTTTTTTGGATTTTTAGTAGAGACAAAGATGAGGTCCCGCTTTGTTGCCCCGGTTGGTCTTGAACTCCTGGGTTCAAGCAATCCTCCTGCCTCAGCCTCCCAAAGTGCTGGCATTACAGGAAATCCTCTAAACAAGTACCTATGTTTGGAGCTGCAGTGTCAAAGGCCAAGCTAGTTTTAAAGGTCAAATCTGCCCTGCACAAAAGTTGTCCTGATTTATATTTTCAGGGTTTGAGAGTGCCAGTATCTCCCCACATTCACCAATGCTGGCTTATTATCACCTTTTAATCTTTGTCAATTCGATTATCAAAAAATGGTTTCTAACAGGTTTAATCCATATTTCGAAGATTATTAGGGATTTTGAACAGTTTTTTCTATGTTTAAGGCCATACGTATGTGTATATTTCTCCATTCTCCCATCGGTGGGTTTGTGTTTCCCTGATAGATCTGTAGGACTCTGATGCACTAGGATGGAGGACAATGCCCCCCTCCCACTTTATTGCTGAGGAGGCTGAGGTTTGATGAGGGTAAATGACTTGCCCAAGGTCACTTGGGCCAATAAGTACTAGACGGAGACCTCAGCCCTGGTCTTTGGAGTCACTCTTTAGTACTTTGTCCACTGCGTCACACTGATAGATGACCCTCTCCTATGGTTCTGGAGGAAAAAAATCAAGCCTGCCTTGTTTCAATTTAGTCTTGATTCTTAAAATAATCTATCCTGTAACATACAGTAGTGTTAGCAGAGAAAATATGTCCTGCCACTTATTGCTAAAGGAGCTGGAGATTCGCGGTGGGCTGTGACCCTTTAAGAGCGTGCCCTCCATGCTGATAAATCAGGCCCTGGCAGGCTGTGTGGAAGATTAGTGCTGACGGGTGTGGAGACAGTTAGTGCAATTATTAACAGGACACTGTGGCAGGGGATGAGCTGGCTCTGTGTGCACGTGAGCACCTGGACCCCCAACCCAGGGGCCGGACTCTGAGAGCAGCCTGGACTGGAGGACTGTCCGCCAGCCCAGCCTAGCCCCAGGGATGGCTCTGCAGTGCCCATCCATCCACCCTACTCTGCTCTGTTGGTCTCATGGCCACTTGCAGTGCCTGGAGGGTAGAAAGAGCTGGATCCTGCATCTGGTGCTACATGGGTTTACGTTTGTCCATAAGCACCTCCCTGTTTCCCTCTGCCTCAGTTTCCCCACCTGTTTAGCCAAAAGGTTGGACACAATAGTCTCTAAGGGTTCTTCCGAGTCCAAGTCTGCCTGCCTTCCCCATCTGTCCACCCTGGCTGTTCTTGCCTCTTGGCTGCCTGAACACCTGAGCAGACACCCACAGAATGTGCTGTTTGGTGGGACCTTACCATCCTTTCACCCATTCTCAGGCCACAAACTTTGCAAGGTTTGTAAGAAAGATGATTTTGTCTTTCTCTATCTGGACTTATATTTAATTTTATTTATTTATTTATTTTTTGAGATGGAGTCTTGCTCTGTCGCCTAGGCTGGAGTGCAGTGGCGCGATCTCAGCTCACTGCAACCTCTGCCTCCTGGGTTCAAGTGATTCTCCTGCCTCAGCCTCTTGATTAGCTGGGATTACAAGCATGTGCCAGCACGCCTGACTACTTTTTTGTATTTTTAGTAGAGATGGGGTTTCACCATGTTAGCCAGGATGGTCTTGATCTCCTGACCTCGTGATCCACCTGCCTTGGCCTCCCAAAGTGCTGGGATTACAGGCGTGAGCCACCGCACCTGGCCTTATTTTTAATTTTTTTTTTTTGAGACAGAATCTTGCTCTGTCACCCAGGCTGCAGTGCAGTGGCGCGATCTCAGCTCACTGCAACCTCCGCCTCCCGGTTCAAGCAATTTTCGTGCCTCAGTCTCCAAAGTAGCTGGGATTATAGACATGTGCCACCAGGCACAGCTAATTTTTGTGTTTTTAGTAGAAACAGGGTTTCACCATGTTGGCCAGGCTGGTCTTGAGCTCCTGACTTTAAGTGATCTGCCCACCTCAGCTTCCCAAAATGTTGGGATTACAGGCGTGAGCCACTGCGTCCAGCCCTGGACTTATTTTTTTCTTCTGAGTCATTCAGCTGCATGGCAGGAGGGCCATCTTAGAGAATTCCAAGTGATCTCGGTTACTTTGGGTTCTCTCTTCATCCCCCTCTTCATCTGCCAGGTTGTGTCCAAATTTTGGGTGGGGGTTCACTTGGTGCCTTGGCAAAAGAGAGCTGGTGGCTGCCTGTGGTTTGGAAGACCCTCATCCCTGCTGTCAGCCCTTGAGACACAGACTGTTGCTCCACCATCCCTCATTCTCAAAGCATACCTCTCCAGAGGTGAGAGCAATGTCACCCACTTTAGAGGCTGCTAAGGGGCTTGGGAGAATCCAGCTTCTCTCTTCCGCGACAGAGGCTCCCAAGGCCCTCTCTGCTCAGGTACACCACACACAGCTGTTTCTACTCTGTCCCTCCCACACTACACTTGGCACTTGAGAACTCTGCCAGGCTTGATCCTCTGTGGGCTCCCCTGGGGAAGAAGCCCAGGACCCTTCCATTTTAAGATTCTCCAAATCCACCTGAGATTTTTGTAATCTCTGTAACCCTGGCCTCAGCCTAGGGAAGGGCAGGGTTCAGGGCCTCTCCAGCATCCCACCTCTGACATGGTTCTCTTTCTCAGCCCAGCAGGTTTTAAATGTCTTTTAGCTGAAAAAACCAACCAACCAACCAACCAACAAACAAAAAAACCTGACTCTGACAAATGATGCATTGTTCCCAGTCCCTTCGTCTGATTCCTTTTTTTGTTGTTCTTTTAAATCTCTCTCTGATTCTGCTGAAACAACTTGATCTCCTATTGTGCAATTTGAGTGAGGCAAGAGCAAAAGTTATAAGGAAATATGGAGGAAAACACCTCAGTGTATGGCCCAGATATTACCTGGCCCCATTAAGATGGAGGACTGGAGGCTTGGTGAATCCATGGTGGATCTATGACTAACCCTTGGGTTACACTCTGCCTTTCTCTGGAGCCACGTTCAGATGCGAGAAATCCTGCTTTTCTTCAAGTGAAAACCATCCTTGTCCGTGTGCTTTCTACTCCTCTTGCTTCTACTCTGAGGCCAGACCCTGGGCAGCCAGGGAGCTCTGGTGGGGTTGCAGTTGCCCAGATGACCTGGCCAAAGAGGACTACTCGGTGCCACCCCTCTCTGTTACTTCTGTCCTGGCATCCTGGGACATGGGTATGACATGTGGCATGACTGCAGCCAGTCACAGAGCCGTGGAGGCCAGGTGGGGGCTGCAGTCTCCTCTCGTCAGCTTTGGTCAGCATCGCACAGTCAACTTGGAGCCCCACACTTTATTATTTAAAAAAAATTTTATTGCTTTTATTTATTATTATACAAGTAGTGTATATTCGTTATAAGAGCCAAAAAATAAAGATAAACAAAAAGAAGAAAATAAAACTCATGTGCAATCCTAATATCAAGGGAAAACCCTTTTCAACATCTTGGGGTCCATCATTATCTCTGCATATGTCTTTTTCATTTTTAAAGAAAAGGGATCAGATTGTACACATTATTTTTCATTTAATATAATTCTAAACTGTTTTTCTACTACATATACTTCTGCAACATTATTTCCAACAGCCATATGGTATTCCAGTAGGTGCTGAAATGGAGCAACCACCCCCTATTATTGGAAATTTAGCTATTTCTTTCTTTCTTTTATATATATATGTATATATATAATTTTAGAGATGGGGTTTTGTCATGTTGCCCAAGTTGGTCTTGAAGTCCTGAGCTCAAGTGATCTGCCCACCTTGGCCTCCCAAAGTGCTGGGATTACAGGTGTGAGCCACTGCACCCAGCCTTCTTTCTTCTTATTTATTTATTTTTTTCTTGAGACAGAGTCTCAATCTGTTGCCCAGGCTGGAGTGCGGTGGTGCAAACACAGCTCAAGCAATCCTCCTGCCTCAGCCTCCCAAGTAGGTGGGACCACAGGCGTGTAACACCATGGCCAACTAATTTTCTAAGTTTTTTTTCTTTTTTTTTTTGTAGAGACAGGGTCTCACCATGTTGCCCAGGTTGGTCTTGAACTCCTAGGATCAAGCAGTCCTCCAATCTCAGCCTCCCAAGTCACTGGGACTACAGGTGTGGGCCACCCCACCTGGCCAAAAGTATTTTTAATGTTTTAATTTTATTAAACTGAACAACATAAAATTTCTAACATTTGACTGTTCTTGACTTAAAAAATGGCAACTTCATGTGATTTGACCAAACATAAATGATGCTGTGGTGAACATACTTAAGACTAATCTTTGCATAATTTTTTTCTGATTACTTCTAGGATTGCATGCCTAGAAATCCACTTGCCGAGTGAAAAGGGATGCGTGATTTTGAAGAGACCCACACTTTAGTACACTGACCTCTCGGCGTGTGTCCAGGGCAGAGAGGAAACGGCCGAGGGTGAGAAACCGTCTTACGAGCTTGCTGTTGGAGTTGGGCTTGGCCATGTCCTGGCTGCCCCCCTCACTATGCTGTGGCCCTGGACCAGTGGTAGCACAAAGGGAGGAACTCCAGCTCTGGAGAGCGATCTATCTGCAGGGTTTTCGTAGTGAGACAACTGGTGTTTTGTTTCAGAGATATTGGTGGTTTGGCGAAGGCTCAGCCGTTTCAAACTCCATCTAACTTCCACCAAGCTTCGAAACTCTGCCTGAACTTAAGATCCTCTGAGCCTTGGGATCAGAAACCCTCTTTTCCAGGTGACTCAGTAATAAGACTCAGTAATAAGACGTGACTCAGTAATAAGATGGCCCCTCCCTTCCTGCTCCTTAGAGACGAGGCCTTTCTTGGTTTTGAATGTTTTAAAATGTAACTTGGCCTTGAGGGTGGACCCAGGCCTGGCTGTGGAGTGAGGTTCTGATGGATTCTGGGGCGGCAGACCTCTTGAACCATCGAAGCGTGCAGGCTGAATTTTAAAAATAATTGTCCTTTTTAATGATGTAAAACATGTCATCTAGATTAAAAAATAAACACACTTTATTACTTTCCCAGTCCTTTCTTCCTCCCTCCCAGGGCCAGATGGGGATTGCTTGAATATTTCTGGCGTATTTCACATATTTAATAACGCCCTTGGAGGTTCTTCCAGAACTGATAAAAATGTGGGATTGAACTCTGCCTATAGACAGTGTTCACAGAAAAGAAAGCTGGTGGTGTGTGGGCGTGTGTCGGGGTGGGGGTGGGAGATGGGGGGATGGGGGCATGCTGTTTTGGAAGCAAGTCAAAAGGCATGTACTTTTTATCTTGAGCAACAAAGGACATTGTTTCACTGTCTCCCCGCCCCAACTCTTGCCTTTTAGGGGTTGGGGGAGCAGAAGGAAGAAAAGAGAGAAAAAAATCACTGCAGCTAAAAAAACTAGAGCGGCTTCAAATCAGGCCTTCCCCGCTTCCCCGACAGCTTTCCACTAGCTCTCTTGAGCTACAGCGAATCCAAGAAAATAATTAAAGCTTTAATTTATTTATATATCTTCTCTATAGATATTATAGATCTCACAATCGCCGCCTCCTAATTTATGCACGCAGAGCCTGCGGCAGCTCGGAGCGGCCAGGGTTGGGGGGTCCGGTCCCCTCGGAGCGGGACGGCTGTCAGCCCCCGCGGTGGCCGCACAAAGGCTGGGGTCCCGGCGGGCGCACCTGGGTGATGGGCACCTCCCGAGACTCCCCGGGACGGGGGCCTGACAGCGCGCGGCGGCCGCCTTAATAGACTGCGGGATGTTCTCCGGGAGAAGGCTGCGCCGGTCCCCGAGGACAGATCATCAGGCGGAGTGGTCCCCGGAGCAGGATTTATTAGCAGACAGGATGGGGAAGTTGATTAGCCTCCGCGGCTGAACGGACATCCTGTCAGACAGGCCTCTTAATCCAATCACTTACCTGTGGAGGGGAGCCGGCTGCTTCCTCCCGGCCCCCTTCCTCCCGGCATGGCACCTGCGGGGCCACGCGGGGTGCTCCGGAGCCAGGGTACACAGGCCGGGCCTTCCGTGCCTGGCCTCGCTCTCTGATTCAGTCTCGTGGTTGATGCAACCTGCAGGCTGGTCTTTTGGGCTCACTGCCCTGGTGGTGACTCTCCCGCACAGAGACTTTGCCTTCTGTGGCTCCCTCTTCCCCACTCAGGAAAATCCCCTTCCCCTCCCTGGTCTTGCCTCATTTGACCCTGAACTACCTTTTCAGCTTCAGCCTCCACTAGCCCTTCTCTTGAGTGGCCTGTCTCCATTTCCTGAACCTCTCCTGCCTGCCCCCTGCCCTTGCCTCAGGTATGGGGTCTACTTAGATTGTTCTCTCTCTCTCTCTTTTCCCCCAATTCCTTCTTGTCCTCCGGGGTCTAGCCCACAAGCCTCATCTTCCCTGATTCCATGCCCCTCCCTCCAGGCCCAGGTAATTTCCCTCTCCTCTGAAGCTTTATCCATCTGTGGTGGGTGAGGATTCCAGGCCCAAATCCTGCTTCCACCTCACCAGCTCTGCAGCCCTGGCCAGATGACCTCACTGGCCTCCCCTTCTGGGGATAACAGCGGCAAGTTCCTCCAGGGTCTGCTGAGGACCAAATGAGAGGGTGCATGTTGAGAGCTGGTGGTAACGCCCAGCCCACAGCAGCACCCAGCGGTAGGTGATTGTTTCACCCTGGATTGGGGTCATTCTGTATGGTGGGGTCTCCTTCACAGTGCTGAGTTCCATTAGGACAGGGGCCAGGCTTCACCATCTCCTCCCTCTTTCCGTCTCCCTTGCCCTAACACCAAACACAACCCTTTCCAGATAAGATGGCTGAATGTTTGTTGAATGCATGGGGCAACCATCTGCCACACAGTGGACCAAGGTTGGCGAACCCTCTCTCGGAGTGACCCCACGGGGCCCCACCTTTGGCTTACCTGACCATGAAAGAAGAAGGACTGTGAGGGACAGGGCCTCCGTCTGCTTCTGTGGGGCGGGCATTGAGATGTGTATTCTCTCCAGCTCTTGTCAAGAGTTTAGGAATTCAGACCCTATTGATCCACTGCATGTTCAAAGCCATCTATCATCATTAAGAAACAGGACCTGAGCCCCGGATGCAGCGGCTGGTACTGGGTAATTTAGAGCATTTTACACACACACACACACACACACATACACACACACACACACACACACACACAGAGCGAGAGAGAGACATGGCTAAAAGAAGTTGGCTAAGGCAAACATTGAACACTTGGCAGGCAGGGAGGGAAAGAACCAGAGGACTCATAGAAACCAAAGGTTTCTACACCGCTACATTAAATTCTGCTTACTGGTCACAGATTTTCATGGTTGATTGTAATTGTCTATGGGCATTTGACTTTGGCAAATGTGGATGCCAAGGTCTCACCCAGGCCCTGCCACCTCCTACTGATGTCTGTCCCTTGCTGCTCACAACCATCAGTCTTGACTGGGTTGATGTCAAGGTCACTGGTCCCTAGTTTGCGCCATCTTCCTTATTTTCCTTTAAAACAAACCAGAATAACATTTCCCAGGCCACAGTTGTCAGGCAACTTTCCCATGCCTTGGCGTTTCTCAAAGATTTCTAGCTGTGCCTGGGTCATTTTGGTGTGGCAGAATTTACCACTGGAAAAAGATTCAGAGCAGGGGCCTGGTTGGATGCTGCTACTGATTAGCTGTGTGCTTCTAGGTGGGGTGGCATGGGAGAGTGTGGGCACTTAACTGAACCTCATGGAACCTCAGTTTCTTCATCCATCACATAGGGATAATATTTGGCCCACTACTACAAAAGGGGAGATTTAAGGGTAAGATGAGGTGCTTGATAGGAATGTGCTTTTAAAAGCACAGTACTATACAAAATTAAGGCACAACTACTATCATGCAATTGTGCCTAAAATATCTAATACTCTCAGTGCTAGGTGCTGGAGAAGTAAAGGTGACCAAGCCTCACTCTGCTCTCAGTGAGTTCACAGGCTAAAGGGGGAAACGAATATGGGGACGCTAACTAAGCCACCAGCAGGATCCATCCAACAGGACCTTGAGTCGCCCTTTCAATCCTGGAGCCCCTGTTCACTACAGCACGTGCCATCAGAAGGGGCTCCGGCCAGCTCTAGGTCAGGCAGCTGTGGCACTGCCCTTGTCCTGCTGTTTGTTTCAGTGGATGAGATGGGGTAAACATGGAGGCTTCTCCTTTTAGGATGGGGAGTTTATGTCTTAAGAAAAATGACAGATGCCACTGAACCTTTTTTATGACAGATTCACTGAACACTGACGTCTGTTGATTGTGTCAATAGGGAGAAAGGGTAGAGAGCTGAAGAAATTCCTACCCCGAGCTATCCTCTCAGCCATGTATCTTTTTTTTTTTTTGTCTCCAGTCCTTGCTTCGGGAATCTCTGCTCAGACCTGCAGCGCCCTCTCCAAGGGGGATCAGCTAAAAAGCCTTCCATTGCATGGATCCTGAGCTCCCCCGACAGGTATGGCAGCTGGTAACTGCAGCTTCCCTCCCCCTCCCCCAAAGGGGCAGGTGCACAGCTCTGATCTGGGGCTCCTAGAGGCAGAAGCACTCTTCCGGGCTGTTCTCTAAGTGATTCTCACTACGGCTGGCAGGAGGGAAGGGGACTGTTGTCCCAGCCTCTCCCATTGTGTGCCTCCCTCTGCCCAGTCTATGGGCACCCCTTGGGGCCACAGAACCCTTCTTAGGTAGGCAGGAGTGCATAGAATGCAGCACCAATGAGGAGAATAAATTTGCTCAGGTGAACGTCCCCTTACTGAGGGAAGGTCCTCACGTTTTCAAGATGATTATGGCATTAGAGCTCAGAGTGCAAGCACATATATCTCAACACAGATGAGCTACAGGGCCCCGATTTCTCTGCCTGTTAGGGGCTGACCTCTTGGGATAAAGCAAGGGGCCGTGACTCAGATCTGAGGAGAATAAACTGGTATTTGGCTGAAATCACTGAATTGACTGAAACTAGGGGCCTGGCCCCAGGACATTCTGAGGTCGGGAAGTGGCCCCGTATAGACCTGGGACTATGGGGCTCTGTGGTTCTCCCAGGCAGAGTCCCCATAAACTGCAGCCTGTGCTACCCCATGCTCCTCCCCACCGCCATCCAGAACCCCCAGGCCTGCTCACACCCTTGAGCGCGGGCAGAAGAGGACCCCGTGGTTCCTAGTGGGAGGGGTGGGTAGAATGAGCAGCACTCTGGCCTGCACAGTCGCCTGATGCTGGCTGGCTGTGCTCAGCAGCCTGGCAGGTGGGAGGAAGGAGACAGCTGGTTGGGGTTTTGGGAACAGGGACCATGTTTTAATAATCTCCATATCCCCAGCACAGAGTGGGCGCTAGGAAATGTATTGTTGAATCAAAGGATAGTTGAGTAGGGGGCCTGCAGATGGCAAGGTGGGACAGGGCACTGCAGCCTGAAGAAACTGCATGAGCAAAGGCTGGAGGTGGTCACAGTTCCAGGTAAGGCTGAAGGGGGAGTGGCAGAGAACTCATGGCTGAAGGGATGTACAGGGCTGCCCATTTCAACCCCTCCCCCTCTCTCAGAATGCTGAGCTTATTCTAGAGCCCAGCAGCAGCCTTCCTGGAGATAATCCAGCTGCACTTGAAGTCTCTGGAGACATGGAGCTCATTCTTCCCTTGACATTGCTCTGTATCTTGGGCGTCTCTGATGGATACAAAATGAACTTCTTTCTTAAATGAAGTGGGCATTGATTCTTTTTGGAGCACCTACTGCTCCTCAAGCTGCCTGCTTCTTTGGTGCTACATTGCCCAGGGCCTTCAGTGCCAGGCCAAGGAGGTTCGTCTTTCTTCTGCGTGCAGAGGGAGCCCCGGGCAGCCTCTGAGCAGGAGGACCATGAACGGGCAGAGCTCTGCTTAGGAAGGTGACTCTGCTGGCCCATCTGGGGCTGGAGTCCTAGAGGCAATACAGCCTGAAGTCTGTGTTTCTGCACCTAATCATAGTCATTGCTTGAATTTATGGACCTGAGGGCGGAAAACCAGTGACAACTATTTCTGTTGCCTGACAAGCAAATCCAAGGCTTGTGGCCCTGGGTATGGGCTGGGAGGAGGCACATGTAAAAGTTTGTATCTTAGCGTCAGCCAGCTCTGGGTGTCATGGAAGCCAGTGCCTCCCAAACTCCCTTGCCCCTCTGGAGTCTGTCTGCAGAACCAGATGGCAGGCAAGTGTGGGCACCTAGGGTCTTGGGGTGAAGGGAGGCTCTAGCTCTCCTCTGGCCCTGACAAAGCTGATGGCCATTGTGAGGACTGGCATTCAGTGAGAGAAGCACTCAGCCCCCCACCCTGAGGTCAAGGCTTGCACTAAGGTGGGCCCATAGCACCTTCACCCACCCCAGGAGCCCCACTGACCTTTGCATTCTCCAAAAAAAGTCAAGGTGATGACAAGACACATCTATCGCATCTCAGCCATCATTGCAGTTGAAAGATGGGCCCGGAGCAGGTGGACTGCTTCAATTATGATGGATGAGGACGGTGACAGCTCTCGGGAGAGCCGCGGGAACCTGGCAAGTGCTCACTCAGCTATGACTCCTCTGGTAGCAATTTGACAAGATCAGAGCACTTTATGGAAGTGGAAAGTTTGGGGACCTCGGGGTTTGCTTGGCCCGGGGACTCTGGCTGCGGAAGCCCTCTGCCAGCAACACAGGGCGCTTCCTACGAGGGCCAGCGAGGGGGGGGCAGGAGCAGCCCTTGGGGAGGTGCTCTGCCTCAGGAGACCTCCTGGCCCTGGGACCAAGCCTGGGACATGCCTACTTGAGTCTCTTCCCTGCCACTGAGAATGGCCCCCTGCTACCAACCAGGCGACATCATGGCTCCAGCCACAACCTCACAGGACAGCTGGGCATCTCCTCTGAGCCAGGCCCTGTGCTGAGCACTGAGAGACAGTGGTGAACAAAAGAGTCACTTCCTGTCCTCAGGGCATTCTCCCTGTAGATTCCAAGGGGACTGGACAGCCCCATCTGTGGTCAGATGTGACACTGGCCATGTCACCTCTCTGAGCTTTGGTTGGGTCATTTCTTTATGAGGATGGCGGTCGGGTATTAAGTGAGGTAAGCTATGAGGAGCACTCAGCTTATCAAAGGTGGTATTCAATAAATATTAGATTTCCTTCCTGACCAATTCAGCTGTCCTTTGGTACATTTCTTTATTTATTCAGCAAATTTGGCAGAGCCCTTCTTGTGTGCCAAGCACTGGGCTTGGCTTCTGGGAATCAGATGCGGTTGTAGAAGAGGAGCTGAAGGCTTTATCTGCTTAGGGATGAGGATGTGGTTGGATTAGACAGTCCCTTGGCCCTCACTGTCCTGCAGTGCTTTTTGGGCAGAGGCATCCATCTTGCAGAATGATGGCCAGGGATAGTCCTGGCTGCAGTCCTCCTGGAAGCTGAGGCCCTAGTGACTCCTGGGCGTCCCAGGAACTAGTGGGTTTCTCTGCATTAATTCTGCTCTGAAGCCAGGATTCCGGGGATTCTTTACTCCAGACGGTAACTTTTCTAGAGCTAGAAGGGAACCCCCAGCATGGGCAGCTTGACCCAGAGGTGCTCCAGTTCCTCAAATTCTTTTTTTTTGGATGGAGTCTCGCTCTGTCACCAGGCTGGAGTGCAGTGGTATGATCTCAGCTCACTGAAATCTCCGCCTCCCAGGTTCAAGCGATTCTCGTGCCTCAGCCTCCTGATTAGCTGGGACTACAGGAGCACACCACCACACCAAGCTAATTTTTGTATTTTTGGTAGAGATGGGGTTTTACCGTGTTGGCCAGGATGGTCTTGATCTCTTGACCTCGTGATCTGCCCGCCTCGGCCTCCCAAAGTGCTGAGATTACAGGCGTGAGCCACCGTGCCGGCCATCTCGAATTCTTGTTAAGCAACTGTTGTCTACCCTGGGGGGAGAAGCAGACAAGACTCAGCCACATCCTGCCCTCTAGGGGTTCTTGGGCTGGCAGAGGGAGAATGAGGCATCAGGCATTGAATAGCATGCGGTGCTGGTAAGGAGGCTGTGGGGAGGTTCTGAGGAAGGTGGCATCCATTCTGGCAGGGAGGTCAGGAAAGGCTTCTCTGGATGCAGAGGGACACCCCAGAAAGAGCTGAGGAGCACCACATGCAAGCCCTCACTGAGTGCACCAAGGCAAACCCCCTCCACTGGGCCTCAGTGTTCCCATCTGCATGGTGACAAGACTGCCTCTGTGGTTTTGCCTCAGTCCTCCTGGCCCGGACACCGGTAGGCTCAGGTCTCCATGTTCCCCTCAGAGTCAGTGCCCGGGCGAGCTGCTCTACAATCCTCCCTGGTAACTGCAGTTTCACTTGAGACTTCCCTGTGTGTCCCAGACAACCAAAGGCAGCCCCCAGGGGCCCCTGCTGCACCCCAGCCCCCACCCGGGGAAAGATGCCAGCACAATTTTACAGAGATTGAGTAAATATTGCTATGTGTTTTACTAAACTATTGTTATTTTGTCTGGGGAAGAGAAGATGTTGATGTCGATGACAAAAATATTAAAATCACACACTAGCTGTGTGTCCTTGGGAAAGTTATACCCTCTCTGGGCCTTAATTTGCTCCTCTATGAAATGGGAGTTTTAGTCCTGCTTGATCCCCTCTCTGGGATTGTGTAAAATGCTGACTCCATGAAACAGCTGATAGAGAAGAGATGTGGTGAGGGAGGGATGGTGGGGGAAAATGATCTCTAAAAAAGTCATGGCCAAAGTGACGAATGGCTCTTCCCTGCTCTCAGAGCCTCTTGTTGCTGTGTGTGTTTGGTGGGTGAGGGGTGGCGTAGGGCAGTGTTGCAGCTTTCCCACTTCTAGCACATGTGGCCAGATACAGGGCTGCTTTCTCCTGTTTGCCTCTCAGGCTACCTCTCAAAAGGACCTCTTATTCTACGCATAAAGCCTCTAGCAGGAGAAAGGCATGCAATGGAGAGAAGTGCTCTTCAATGGAGCAGACCCCCATCAAGGTGGAGGAGCCCACACAAGCCCCTGAGCTCACCTGGGTTATTGCTTGGACCTTCTCTTCTGGTTTAATCTCTGTCCTAACCATCCCTTCGTGGCAAAAAGAAGAGACCCAACCCAGAAGCCACAGACCAGGCCTGTGGACCGAGGACTCTGCTTTTGCTCCGCCCTCCCTTCCCCATCCCCACCATGTCTCCTTGTCTAGGAGCCAAACCCTCAGCTCAGACCCTTCAGCATTTTTAAGACTGGGAAGATTTTCCAGTGTCTCCTTCAAGTCACCAAGTCTATGTTCATGAGTGGAGGCAAAGAGCTTGGGCTTTGGGGTCCAGCTGACCTGCATTTGATCCCTGGCCCTGCCACTTTCTAACTGGATGACAGTGGGCAGATAATTTACCCTTTCTGAGTCTCAGTTTCCTCACCTGCAAAATGGGTATTATAATAGTGCGTATTCCACAGGATGGTTGTGAGGAATAATGAGATAATGTGTGCAACATCTGCGTGAACTTTATGGTTTTTCTGCCCAGTTGAGCATTTCCCTTCTCCCAAGAAGTGCTCCCAGTTGTTCTCAGGGTTGCAGGTCATGGCACGGCACTTCCCTGGCCAGAGCTCATGACTGAATGCAGCCAATTAGAGTCTGTCCTTGGGATTTTATACTGTAGCTGGAGAAAGAAGGGCTCTCCCCTGTCTGTTGTAAAGATAAAAGATGTAAGCTTGAAGTTGGCTGCACATGGGGTTCTGATCTTGCCCGGGTGGGGTACAGCTGACCCATCAGAAAATAACAACTGGGGCTGGGTGTGGTGGCTCATGCATGCAATCCCAGCACTTTGGGAGGCCAAGGTGGGCGGATTACCTAAGGTCAGGAGTTCAAGACCAGCCTGGCCAACATGGTGAAACACTGTCTTTACTAAAAATACAAAAATTAGCCAGGCGTGGTGGCGCACACCTGTAATCCCAGCTGCTTGGAAGGCTGAGGCATGAGAATAGCTTGAACCCAGGAGGTGGAGTTTGCAGTTAGCTGAGATTGCGCCACTGCACTTCAGCCTGGGTGATAGAGTGAGACTCTATCTAAAAATATAAAAAGAAAAAAAGAAAAGAATAACCTGGAAAGAAGCAGAGAGGAGGGGAGAGAGAGACACTGGATTGCCCTTGAATCCCTGGTTCCAGTTACCTCGTGGTCCAGCGTCATTCCTGTTTTTCCTGTGGTTTCAGTATTTGAGGGACTGCCCATAACATTTCCCTTTTGGGTTAGCTGGTTGGAGTTGGGTTTCTGTCACTTGCAACCAAAGAATCCCAACTAATGTAAAATTACTTAGCCTAGTACCTGGCTTATAGCAAAGGCTCTATAAGTGGTGGCTCTAAGTATTAAGTCAGACTCTGTGGCTTGACATTGGTGCTGAATTTCCATCTCCATTTACCCCTGGCCACCCTGTTGTGAGCACTTGTGTATTCTCTCTGCCATCCGGCACCCAAGACTCTAGGGCTGCCTGAGTGAAACACGAAGCTGGTGGGTGGCTCGTGGCCTGAGCCTGCCTGGTGAGGACGGCAGCAGCTCCGGCCCATACAAAGCAGCACCATGGACAGTGGCAGACCAGCCTGAGAATGCCTGCCACCACACCAGACACAACCAAGCTGCCGACATCCTTCCCCATGTCGGGGCCTGATAATGAACAAGTAATTTATGTCCAAGAGTCAGTGGAGCTTGTCGCGGGCCAGGGCTGAAATGTGACTACGAGGGATTCCTATGAAGGTCATTGCCCTGCTCTTGTCACTGCTAAGGGTTGTCTGTAAATGGCATCTCTTGGAGGCATCACCTTGCTCTCCTGGCTTCTTTGTGGGGATAAGGGTGCACTTCTGAGAAGGTGAGTTGAGAAAAGCCCTGGGCTTCTTTTGAGCCATGCCCTTGCAGTGGTCCAGGAGTTCTTGTCAAGTGTGACCTCAGATGTCTCATGGGTGAGAAGGGGTGACCCAGGGTGGACTGACACATGAGAGGCTGTGCAGAATCTGTGAGTGGGGAGGGCAGGAATTGGGCATCCTTCACTGGGGACAAAATAGCTCCAAAGACCTTCTGTCTGAATTAATTTGAATCAAACTCCAGATATGACAGGAATGGTGTTCTGGTGACAAAGTAACAGAGCATCTTTTTTGAGAGTATGAAAAGAGGGTAAGGGATAAAGGAGAAAGCACTAAGTTGGAGGGTAGGTGAATCATGAAACCCCTTCCTATGGGACTCAGTTTCCCCACCAGTTCATGGATTGGAGAGGCTTCACCATTCTGGGATGCGGTCAGAGCATGGTTTAATGGTCCCATTTTATGGATGAGGAAACTGAGACTTAGAGGTGAAGTTGTATAGATTTTACATTCCAGATTTGGGCCTTTGGATTCCCAACCCAGTTCCATTTATTGCCCAGCCTCACATGCTGTTTATAGAAACTATGGGATCTCTCTTCAGCAGAGAGGTCTCATGGAGTCCTCCCAGCAGCGGCCCAGAGGCCCCCACTCTGTCCCACTGTCATTTCAAAGTAAGCATTCCTCTGGAAATTGCCATACTGCCTCCTGTTAGAGAGGGTGCAAGGGGAGAGGGTGCTCCTGGAGGAAGGATTTATTTTCCAGAGGAGATTTGATGACTTGCATGTGCATTGTCTCAGCTGGAAGGGGCCACCTTCCAGTGGAGGGGCTGAAAGTGGGATCATGCCCTTGTTCCTGTGCCGTGGGCCCCCCCGTCAATGCCGTCCTTTGAGCTTCACTTCCTCTTTCCATGTTGGAGCTGGAGTGTCTGGCCTGAAACATGATCAATACACTATGAGCTGAGTGCTGCAGTTTTCTTTTCCTTCCAGGTGGAAACTACATTTAAATTTACTTGAAGGTTAAAAAAACAACACCTTCGATGAGGGGGATTTAAAAAAAGAATGGGTTGGGAATCTTCCTATTAACAGGAGAGCGTGTCACCCCAAACCAAATGAGCCCTGTTTGCCACTCACCCCACAGCTGAGCTGAGCCTGCTCTGAACATGTGGGCCCTGGTGACCACATCACAGGGCCTGGGCAGTGTTCACTGGGTAGAGGGATGCTGATGGCTTGGTTGGCTCCTGTGGTTGGGCTTTTAGAAAATACCCCTAAACACAGCTTTTCCTTTTAGTTCCCTTTTGCAGAACTCCAGGAAGCAGGTAGGTCATGGATTACCAGGCCCATTTCACAGATGAAGAGATGTCACTCAGAGAGGAAGAGTGGAAGAGAACAGCCACCAGGCTGCAGGCACTCACGCAGGGCCCTTTCTGCTGCATCTCTGCCAGCCCCCAACCAACGGCAGGTGCAGAAGGGGCTGCACAAACATACAGGGCTCTGGGGCACCTGGCCAGATGCTGCCTGAGCAGGCTGGGGGAGGTGGTTTCCTTCACATGGTCTCAGCGCTGAGATTCCCTGAGCTCCACACACCTTCGACTGTGTTCCTTCTGTTCCTCTAATGCTCACTGTCTTTGTCTGTGAGAATATCCCAATCACAAACTGTATTGGCTTTTATTTTTAGGGGGAGATTTGCAGAAGGGGATACATGTCTATTTGGAAATATTCGGAACGTAAAGCTGAAAGGGGGGGTGGTAATCTCACCCCTGCCTCTCCTGTATGGCTGCACCCTTCTTTACTGCACCTCACTACCAGCCTGCACTCTCCAGAGTCGGCTCTCCCTGGAGTCAGACAGACTTCATCCAAGTTTCAGCCCCACCACATCCCAGCTCTGTGACATAGGGGAGGTCACCTAACTTCTCTGAACCTCCGTCTCTTCACCTACAAAAGGGGATAATAATTAGGGTGACTGTTAAAGTCATCCAGATGGGGACACTATTGAGAGTGAAAGTTGGCACTCTTAATAAGCACGTTGGGACAGTAGGCATGGACCAGGGCTGTCCTGGCAAACCAGGATATTCAGGCACTTAGTGATAATAGAAGTACCTACTCATAGGTTGTTGTAAGAATGAAATGCTAAAAATGCAAAGATTAACTTGCATAGAGCTGGGAGTACAAATTCTCGATGTAAGATAGCTTTATTGTTGTTATTTTGTGTTCTCTTTTCATCTCAGGACACTGTGTGACCTTCTTTTGAGACTGGAGAGAATAGAGTGGTCTGATCTGGGATTCCTCACCTTCTGCACATGTGTAATTCTATGCAGTGCTGGTATTTGCCTTCTCTCCTAAGGCCGGGCTTTGCAAATGATCCCAGTGGCTCTTAAGCCTCCCTGATTGGAGCCCTCTGACCATGATGGTGCGAGGTTGGTCATATGTGGTCCCAAGAGGTCACTGGTCAAGACCTTGGAGGGCACACATCTCTGAATTGGGATGAAGGTCACATTTGTAAATTTGTTCCTCTGGCTTCTCTTGCTGATGCTTCCCATTGCTTATTATGGGATGTGTGTTGTTAGAGTGATGGGTGAGTGGAGGGAAGGATGCTGCTGTTTAGAGAGAGGTTAAGCCTAGACAACCCTTCTGGAAATCTCCCAACTTTCTGGGAGTTGGCCTGGGGAGAGGAGGCGACCAAATCCACTCCTGTGGGCTAAGATTAGACAGTCAGGCTGGTCTCTGTCCTGACATGATTCCCTGGAGACTTCAGAGAAACCGGCTACCAAGGGGGTCCTGGTAATTCAGCAAAAACACAGAATATCAAAATAATTGGGAATCTTGCCACCCCTGGTGTTATTAACCACAGTGTACATTTTAAGGCCAGGTCTTCCAGCTGATGAGTGTATAGGCATGTGTAGTCCATGGGAAGGAATTTTGTAGTTCAAAGTAGATGCACCCAAATGTAACTTGACTTTCTCTGTAACTGGGCTTTCCTTCTATCCTGTGCTCCTGTTCTGCCTGATGCACAGAAATCAATCTAGAGATTTCTTACTGAAGTCATAATTATTCAGGGACTTCTTGATGCTCTCAGCTGAGCTCTGTCACACTCAGGTTTGCTTCCCCTGTTTTGCTTCCCCTCTCCATCCCACCTTCTGGGTTGACGCTAATTGGTGAGGAAGGGACTGTGCCTCTTCCCTTCTGGCCTGGGCAGGAGTGGCCCCTTTGGGCTGGAAACCCACTGGGTGTGGCCGCATCTGCCCACACCCTTCGTGGGAGGGCTGTCCCAGCCACGAACCTCTCCCTGGCCCATGACCGCTTCCAGCCAACTTCAGTGCCCCATTTGGAAGTCTTGAGAATGTCCTGAATGTCCTTCCATGCAGTGCCGGGCTGCAGGGAACTGGAGGGGTCGGGGCTACCCTGAGCCTCTCGTGTGTCGATGAACCATGTCACTCATGTATTCTCCAGTGACTGCTTCCTTGGCAGCACTAGGTGTAGGCACAGGAGCTCTGTGTTCTGGCGGCTCCACACTTATCTGGGGGCTTTTATCATCTTCTCCCCTCCTGTGAGATTTGGCCCAAAGGAGTAGATGGCAGAGTTCAGGGCTGTCCCACACCAGCAACTGAGCTACAGCTTCATCTGCAGACTTCTCCTCCTCTCCAGGCCTGGGTGCATTTTATCTCGTCTGGGTGGGCAGGGGATAACTGATTCTAGTGGGTCATGGCCCCTCCTAATTTGTTCATCCTACACCTAAACTGTGGATCCTGGACTGAAAACCTCAGAACTTGGGACTTCTGTTCTTTGGTCCTTTCTGACAACTACCCCAAGGGATAGTGGTGGGAGCGGAGTGGAGCATGACACGCTCTCATGGGGAATGATGGTTGTGAGGTGAAAGTGAGTGCCGGGGAGACAAGGAGACATGCCAGGTAACATCTCAGATTTGTGTCCTGTGATGGAGATTTACAAGGAGAGCAAGAAATGTGGAGCAACGGGGACTCTCATTCATTGCTTGGGGGAATGCAAAATGGTACGGCCACTGTGGAAGACAATTTGGCGGTTTTTGAAAAAATGAAGCATACTCTTACCATATGACTCAGCAGTCATGTTTCTTGGTGTATGCCCAAAACAAAGGAACTGAAAAATTGAAATTTTATTTTGTCTACAAAAACACCTTAACTTGGATGTTTATAGAAGCTTTATTCCTAATTTCCAAAGCTTGGAAGCAGCCAAGATATCCTTTGGTAGGCGAATGGATAAATAAACCATGGTGCATGTGTTCAGGGGGCTGCTGGGCTCCACCTTGCCATAATAGCTTGGACAATGTATAATGGAATGTTACTCAGTGCTAAAAAGAAATGCGCTATCAAGCCATGAGAAGACATGGAGGAAATTTCAATGCATATTACAGAGTGAAAGAAGCCACTGTGAACAGGTACATACAGAATGACATTCTGGAAAAGGCAAAACCACGAAGAGAGTAAAAAGCTCAGTGGTTGCCAGGAGAGAGGGAGAGAGAAGGTTGAATAGGCAGGACACAGGGGATTTTTAGGGCAGCGAAACTACTCTGATATTCTAATGATGGATAGATATCATTATACATTTGTCCAAACCCATATAATATACAACACCAAGAGGGAAACCTAACATGAACTATGGACTTTGGGTGATTATGATGTGTTGATGCAGGGTCATCAATTGTAACAAATGCATTACTCTGGTGGGGACGTTGGTGGCAGGGGAGGCTGTGCATGTGCAGGCATGTGGGGTGTACAGGAACTCTTTGCACCTTATGCTCAGTTTGCTGTGAATCTAGCACTGCTCTAAAAAACGAAGTCTATATAAAAAACAGTCACATCACGTATACTGTGTTATTAACTTCTTTTTATACATCATGAATATTTACCACTGTCATCACATATTCTTTTATAATATAGTTTGCAATGAGTATGCCATATTTCATTGTATACATGTTTCATAATTTCACCATTTTCCTATTTTTGGATGTTCAAGTTTCCTTTTTCTTTTTTCTTTTCTCTTAGAAAAAAATGCTAGATGAGTTTCCTTGGACATAATCTTTGTGCAAATTTCTATTCCCTCGAAATAAATAAGGATATAAATAGTTGAGGATTTCCCACATCATCCCAACACAAGCTCTTGTGCACATTTCCACAGATACACGCATAGACACAGAGAAACACAGAAACACAAAGCCACGTGCAGTCTTGACTTCACTGTAGAGAATTTAGCTCATCTGCTTTGAATCTAGACACAATAAAAATATCCCCCTCTTTCCTGGTGCTACCAGGAAGTGAAGGCACTTGAAGGCACCTGTGCAGGAGGGTGACAACTGCAAGCATTAATCACCCCAAGGTGTCCTAGCCTCCTTTGCAGTTGTCACCCTCCTGCATGGATGGCCTGTACAGATGTCTTCACTAGGCAGTAGAGCGACCAACTCATCCCAATTTACCTGGGACTTTACTAGTTTTAGCACTGAAAGTCCCTGACTCCGAGAACCTCTCCTAACCTGTCCTGATAAAACTAGGATGGCTTGTCACCCTAACAGGCAGAGGGTGGGGCTGGGTCCCTCTCCTTCAGTGCTGGCCTCTTCCCCTCATGGGCAGATATCAGGTGCACTGGGCTTACCCCGAGGGCATTGCGGAAGCTTAGGGACTAAGAAAAGTTTGATGCTGTTGGAACACAGCCTGAAGCCCACGGGTGCTCTTGAAGGGAAGCAAAGGAAAGCTGTGTGTTCAGGAGCCTGCTGGGCTCAGCCCTGCCAGATGAGTTGACTAAGTCTATCTCCATCTCAGTGCCCAGTGAGTGTTGGGGACTTATCGTCTTCTCGTGAGGAGTGACGTCAGCCTCCAGTTGGTTCACCCATCTGCAACCACTCCCCTTCCAAGCCAGTTCCAAGCCTCAAACGTTTCTCCGCTCAAAGTCTGTGATGACACTCCATTGTCGTTGGGATGGTAGGATGGTGTGGGTGGAACACAGATTTTGGAATCAAACAGATCAGGGTTCAAGCTCCAACGTTATCAGGCTATGTGACTTTCGACAAAGCCCTTGATTTTTCATTTTCCTTATTTATAAATGAAAACAAAATCTCCCCTGTTAGGGCTAAAGAGAGAAGTAAATCAAATAAGATAACACATTTATAAAGTGCCCTGCACAATGTTTGCTACATGGTAAGTATAAAACAATCAGTCACTATTGTTCTGACGATTTAGAACATCATCCAGAGACCCCAGACTGGGGTCATTCAGCAACCCCCAACCCTGACCTTGCCTTCAGCTCTGGGTTCATATTCACGTCACCCACACCTACACTCACACCCACACTTCTGCTGCCCATACTTCTTACTATTCTCCAGGTAAGTCCTTTCCTTTCTGGCCACACGCTTTTGCTGATTTACTCCCTTGCCCGGAACTCCAGTCCCCTGTTGAAGCTCCTACTCATCCTACCGTAGCCCCATTCCACCTCCTCCAGGAAGTCTTCCCCAACACCCCCAGATGAAATGGAGCTTTGCTTCCTCCTTGCTCTACCATTTGCTTTCTCCTGCTTGCACTTAGAGACTGGCTTTGCAGTCAGAATGGTTTCCTCTATGGCTATTTTCATCCATATCTCTTTTCCCCTGTAGATCTTGGGCTGCTTGAGGGCAGGGTCTGTGACTTGCTCATCTCTGCCAGCCTCTGAGCCTAGCACAGAGCTTTGCACAGAGCAGCTGCTCCAGTGAAAGTGTTCACTGTCCTAAGAGAGTGGAGGACACTGGGCACTGTGGAAAAGCAGAGGACAAAGGAATCACCTGGCTGGGGAGCATGGCATGTTATAGAGAAGGTGGCGTGGGCACTCAGCTTTGAAAGAGCAGGAAGGTAGAAGAGAAAAAGAGACAGAGGAACAGATAGTCCAGGCAGAAGATGAGTGTGGGCAAAAGTCTGGGGGTGGGAAAATGTGTGTTTAGGGAAAAGCAAGGGGTCCTATTGCTGAAGGCTGGGATGGGTGCAGGTGTCACAGAAAGCCAAGTTGGAATCTGGCCTAGGAGGGAGATGCCCAACCACCCCAATTCTTGCTTGCTTGACTGTGAACACTCTCCAGCTGGTATGGCCCAGGTGCACCAGAAGGATGCAGAGAAAGGGTTGTGATATAGATGCCCTGTTAAACTTGAATTGCAGATAAACAAAGAATTTTTAGTAAGTATAAGTATGTCCCATGCTTAGGTGGGACATACTCGCGCTACACAATGACACATTGTTTATCTGTAATTCAAATTCAGCTGGGCTTTCTGTTCTTATTTGCTATATCTGGCAACCCTCTCTGTGAGGAATACAGTAATACTGCAGCGTCAGAGGTGTCATTACCATTTTTTGGGCCATTGCTTCATGAGCAAAGACAGATTGAAGTGTATGAATCCCCACTGCACCTAAATGCAGATAAACATGACGAACGGTAATGGCTCCGGAGGAATCAACGGGAGTGTTTCCAGCAGCATGTGAGTTGTGGGCGCTGGAAATGAGCATTTGGATGCTGGAGCTCAGGTCCCACCTGCCATCCCTGAGGTGTGAATTTCACAAGGGGGTCTCTTCCGAAGGAGCAAGGCTCAGGCCTGAAGAAACAAGGCTAGAGGTAGCGATTGAATTTCCAGGCTTGCCCACTTAAAGTCTGTTTTGCTATTAAGGGGCAGGGATTTAGCAATATTATTAATGAGGCTGGTTTGGGGGCTGGCCTGGAGCCCAGCTTCTATTTGAAACCCAATTTTTATGGCGATGGAAACTCTTTTGTCCTTGATTGGAAAGAAAGAGGCATCAGAAACATAGCTCCTTCAAGCCAGCCACGGTTGCTGTGGTCTCCAGGCCATGTTCCAAGGAAGTAGGGGTGGAGGACGGGTATATTAGTGGAAACTGGGGAATAATAAAACACATAGGCTCCCCTCACCTCTCTTCTTCAGGAACCAGACCCTCAGAGAGGAAGTATCGTTTACTAGGCACAAACCATGAGCTAAACGCTTTGGGTTCATCACCTTGGGTAATCTTACAGTACTTGTTTGGAGCTATCCCATCGTATGGAGATAGAATCTGAGGCTTGGAGAGGTGAAATAAACTGCATAATAAGGTCATATAGTTCAGCAAAGCCAGGACTTGAACCTGTGTCTATGAAGCTTCAAAATCTTGGCTCTTTATTTTGGGCCACGTTAGAAATAACTCCCTGGAAACCCCCACAACGGGTCCCGGGATCCAACTACAAGATTCTGTATTCCTGACCTCAGAGCTCCTCATCTAGCCAGTCCCAGCATGGAAGGGCTGGTTATTTGTCCACCAAAGCACTTGCTCTATGGGTGTCAAAGATGGAGGCTGTTGCTACATTTCCAGGAGGGACCCAGTGTTGCTGCTACTGTTCTCCAAAGTCCCCCCACACTCCTGTCGTCCCTGAATGACTTAATCTCTGTGCCCTCTGAGACTTAGTTTGTACCTGTTTGTGGGTCTCCTGGAATTATTGGTTACCCTAAGTGGAGAGCTTCTGGGGTTGGGGATTAGGCAAGAACCGAGCTAGTCCTCTCTTCCTTCCAGGTGCTCTAAATGTGTTCATGGAAGGGAGAAAACCCCAAAGGTTTATTGAACTAGAGCAGTCCAGGCAAGAAGAGCTGATGATATGTACAGCTGCATGTACACTGACCAGGCTAGACTAAGCTCATCTGCCTGGATTATGTAATATCTGATGCCTCAGGAGAGTGACAGGGCATTAGCTAAGGTAATGCTGGCTGCTATAACAAGCTCCTAATTATATGACAGCTCAAACAACAGATGTTTATGTCTCACTTGTAAAGTACCAGACACATGTTCTGATAGGTATAGGGTTGCTAGATAAAATATGACACCTAGTTAAATTTGAATTTCAGAGAAACTGCAAATAATTTTTTCCAAGCGATAACTCTCTACTCAGTTTTTCTAAGCATCTAGGACTGGTTCAGAAAGGTGGCTGGGGTTGCCTCTGCCCCTAAGCTGGGATGTATACTAAGAAGGCATTCATTGCTTATCTGAAGTTCAAACCTACCTAGATGTTTTGTTTTCGTTTTTGTTAATTCTGACAACTGTAGATAGGTGGGTGGTCCTTCTTCAGTATTGGTTTAGGGACCCAGGCTCCTTCACTTCCTGGCCCTGTCCCTTCAACCTCTGGTTTCCACAGTCATAACACCAATTTGTATCAAACTGATGAAAGGGAATGAGCGTGAGGATCACTTGGGGGAGGTTTTTGTGGACTGAACTGTAACTAGAACACATGGATCTTCTCTCATTCCATTGTCCGGAACCAATCACATGCCATGCCCAACTCCAAGTAAGGCTGGGAAATGTAGTCCAGCTCTGTGCTCAGGAAGAAGTGGAAGAAGTTCTATGGATACACACACACACACACACACACACACACACACACAGCTTTTTAAAGAAGGCATGATACATTTTCTTGGGTAGTCTTTTTAAGACTACAGCTTTACTTCAGCAAACACACACTCCAGGAGGGAACAAGCCAGTGCCCACATTTGTCAAGGAGAGAGTTCTTCCCTCTGCTTTCCTTGAAGAAAACAAATAAACAAAACATTTATTTCTTCTATGAAATAAAGTCCTGGTAACAAGTTGTTGAGTTTGTGCTCTTAAACAAGCAGCAGGAGGGAGAGTCAAAACTTTGAACCTACCAAAGGCCCCCAAATCCATCTGTTGAAATCCTAACGCCAGGGTGATGGTATTTGGAGGGTAGGGTGATTAGATCCCTCCTGAATGGGATTAGTGCCTTTATAAAGAGGCCTGAGGGTGCTTCTTTGCTCCTTCCACCATGTAGGGAGACAGCAAGAGGACAGGTATCTGTGAACGAGGATGCAGGCTCCCTCCAGACCCCAAATCTGCTGATGCCTTGACCTTCAGCTTCCCAGCCCCCAAAACTGTGAGAAATAAATTTCTGTTGCTTATAGCTACCCAGTCTATGGTATTCTATGACAGAAGTTCAAATGGATGAAAAGAGCATTCAATAGACCTGGTATGGTCCTAGTAGAGCCTGGTACAATCTTCTAGCGATGGTATCCAGAACAAGTTACTCAACCTCTCTGAGCTTCAGTTTTACTATCTGTGAAATGGGGCTAATGGCATGTACCTAATGGGGTGCTGTGAGGACACAGCCTGGCCCAACACTTGACATGTAACTAGAGCTCAACAAATAGGAACAATCTCAGCTTCTGTTCCCTCTGTGGTCCTGTGGCAGCTACCCAACTTGATCCTGAGCTGAGCCTGTCTGCGGGACTGACTGGAGGGTCCTCCAGGAATCTGCCTGTGGCGAGGAGAGCCAGGTTGATAAACTAAGCCTGGCAACCAGCCTGAGTCACCCACCAGTCAGGAGGAGAACTTTCCTCCTTGTCCAAGCCTATCATGGATTTGTGTCTGGGGCCTCTGGGGAGGGGATTGGTCCAAATAAAACTTCTGAAAAATATTGGAACACAAGCCTCCTTGGAACAATGCCAAAGCGGGGGAGAGGCAGTCCCCACAGGGACGCAGGCTGGCTGTGGACCATCCAGGGTGTGCAGATAATGGTGGCGAAGGTGGTGCTGCCCAGTGGGAGGTGGCTTCAAGGTGGGCACAGAGGCAGTGTGTGTGTGTGTGTGTGTGTGTGTGTGTGTGTGTGTGTGTGGGGAGGGGGTGGGCATTCTCCCATGACTTGGTAGAAAGCTGAAGAAGAAGGAGGAGAAGCAGTAGCTGAGAGGATAACTGGTAAAAACATCAGAGTTTTCCAGAAATACTTGAAGAGGTACTGGAAGCAGCTAGACAGCCAGAATTATCAGGTAGAGAGGCACAATAAAACAGTGAAACATTAGTTTTCCATAATGACCCCCTTCATACCCAGGGTGGGTGTGGTTGGGGTAACCTAGGTAGCATCATTTTCTTCAAAGAATAATTCCCCAAGCTACATTTGATTGCTGTTGGCATGAGTGTGTCCCCCTGACCCCCACCCACCAATTGTTGTCTTCCCCAGGGCTCTGTGTCCTTCAGGAGAAAGTGCTTTGCCATCCTTGATTCAGACTCAACCTCTCTGTTCTCCCTGCCTGCATCTCACACCCCTCTGATTATGGAAAGATGGTCCTTTGGTCTCCAAATCATTAATTTTGGTTGTGTAGCTCCTGCCTGGCAGAGCTTTTTCTGCTCTGAAAAACTCTGATTATAAATAGTTCAATAATACACGTCCTCCTGAGTTTAAGACTCTGGCTTATGTAATTGGAAATCTGGATGTGAAGCAAGTTAAAGTTGATGCTATAAAGACAGTAAAATAATTAATCACTTTGCTCTGTTTAATAGATTCAAGGGCATAGGAACAGCCTTGCGGCCAGGGTGAATCTTTGGGAGTGGCACTTGCTGTCATGGCGACCTTGGCAGGCACTGGGGAGATAGGCCGGGAAATCAGCACCCGGGGCCAGAGGATGGGGTCTCAGCAGGGTGCGCCCCTCCAAGCTCACCAAGGCCCTACTGATCAAGATGTCAGGCATCTGTGACCCTCTGATCCCCCACCCTCCCCCTGTCCCAGGGTTCCTGTATATTGCACACGTCCTCAGGCTCATACAAGCCTGGTCCCCCCAGCTGCCTCCCTAGACATGGCGGCTCTGATTAGATAATCCCTCTTCAGCCCACAAAGGACTTAAACTCCCACTATCTTGCTCTATCCTCACAAGGCTCTGTGAGGCAGGGAGAACAATGATTCTTTCCCTCCCACTTGTCCTAAGGGAAAACAAAGGCTTCGCTGGTTCTGGGTGAAATGGCCCATTTCACATGTATCTTTCTCAAATTCACACAGCCAGTTGGTGGAGCCAGGTCTTACATTCCCATCTGGGTGACAACTTAGCCTGTGCCTTCTTGGCTCCGCTCGCCGGCTCCCTGAGAGGCCAGGAGCACCTTGTGGACACCCACCTGAGGGAGGCTGCTCCAAGGGCAGGGACCAGGTGCGAGAGCATAATATTGAGCATTAACAACGTGCCAGGCAAGGTCTTAACCACCTTCACACTCGTGATCTCGTTTATTCTTCAAATCACCATCTAAGGTAGCTGCTGTTGTTCCCATTTTATAGATAACGAAACAAAGAAACAAGTACAGAAAGGGTAGGAAACTCGTGTGAGATCACACAGCTCATAAATAGCAGAGACAGGATTTGAACCTGTGCTTTTAACGACTGTAACCTGTGGGCTTTTTGGAAGCCTGTGAGCAGCCTTGAGATGGGATTGAACTCTTACTTGAGTCAGTGCCTCAGGATTGATTCTAGGGTCTAGCACAGGAAGGGGTTCACAGATGTTTGTTGAAGGACTGGAAGGTCCAGCAGGGTGGGATCCTTCTGCGTCTGGCCTGGCTGTCTTCCTTCACTAATTCCAAGCACACGCATTTCCTGATCTGGGCCAGTCCCTGTCCTGCACTGGGAACACGGGGGTGGATGAGCCACAGCCTCTGCATCTGCAGGGGCAAGTGGAGTGTGGCGGGGCAGATGATAGCCAAGTCATGTGGTAAGTGCAGGGCTAAGAGCACCATGGATGCCTGCATAGCACCAGCTTAGGTCAGGGCATCCCCGTAAGGTGACAGCGGGGAGGGGACAGGCATACCAGGTAGAAGGAACAGCATCAGCAAAAGCCTTGGCGGCAGGAAAGAGATGGGGTGAGTGGGATCCAGAGGCGTGGCAGGGGGCGTGCAGGAGATTTTAAGGGCCTTGAGTGCCAAGGTAAGGATTCTGGACTTTCTTCAGAGCCACTGAGCAGTGCCATGACCCAGCGCCGTTTTAGGAAGTCGGGTCTAGTGAGACAGACTGGAGGTCGGGAGGCCAGGGAGGAGAGGGCGGGTGGCAGTGGGAATGAGGGCAGTGGCTCTGCTTGGTGAGGGAGTGTAGGGGATAGCCTGGGGCCTGCCTTGATTTCTATACGTGTTTGTGCCCCCACATCCCCACACCGAGGCCAGTTTTAGGCTTATTCTGTGTGTTGTGAGTGAGCTCCAGGGAGGGGGCTGAAGCGACGCATTTGAGACCTCCAACCAATTTCTGCCTTTAGGACTATGATGAGAGGAGCAGCTCTTTGCTTGGAGTTCTTGGTACTTTTACCTGAATCTGTCCAAGGTGACTTCTGGAATGAGTGTCCTGAAGGCAGGGGACAAGCCCAAGGCAGTGGAGATCATCACCAAAACCAGAGCCACCTGGGTTTCAATCTCAGTCCCACCATTCAGAAGCTGTGTGCCCTTGGAGAAATCATCTCACCTCTCTGGGCCTCTGTTTTCTTATCTGTGAAGTGGGGCAATAGTGATGCTGCTCCTACAGCAGCTGTGAGATTCCAGCAAGCTTTATCTGGAAAGCATGTGGCACACAGAGGTGCTCAGTTACATGTCACTCCCAGGACCTTTGTCATCACCTTGTCTTCCCATTGGGATCAACGCATTGAAGAAACTGAAAAAGATTGCTGGGTGCAGTGGCTCACGCCTGTAATCCCAGCACTTTGGGAGGCTGAGGTGGATCACCTGAGGTCAGGAGTTCAAGACCAGCCTGGCCAACATGGTGAAACTCCATCTCTACTAAAAATACAAAAATTAGCCAGGCGTGGTGGCAGGCACCTGTAATCCCAGCTACTCGGGAGGCTGAGGCAGGAGAGTCGCTTGAACCTGGGAGACGGAGGTGGCAGTGAGCCGAGATCAAGCAACTGTACTCCAACCTGGGCAACAAGAGTGAAACTCTGTCTCAAAAAAGAAAAAAAAAAAAAAAGAAATTGCAAAGGATTGTTGTTTACCTGGCCGAGTAGCTGCAGATAAACAGCTTGAAGCTGGGGTTGGGGGAACTGTGGGGTTGAAACCCCTCCCTCTCTGTCCCCTGGAGCAGGACCACCTGAGATGGGGGTCAGGTTCAGGGGGTCTGACACCTACCTCCTGGGAGATGAGCATAGAGAGAGTAGTCTCCATTCCCCACCCATCCCTCTCCCTAGTCCGTCTCCTGCAACACTGTGCAGGAGGGAGCCAGGCTGGGGCGTACTACCATTTCACATGGGGGGAAGTGGGGGCATAGGGAGGCAATGGGACTCCCCACAGTTTCCTCTGGAGCTGGGAGGGAGGCCTGGGTTCCTCTGTGGGGATTACAGAGGACTTTGAAGTCTCTTTGTGGCAGGCTGGTGTCATGCAGACAGGGGCAGGCAGCGAAGTGAGCACTTCTGCCATCTGCAGTGAGGGATGCGCTGCTCAGGTGAGGAGAGCCTTGCTCAAGGTGACTGTGAGCTCCCGACTTCTCAGTGTGCTGGCAAATGGACCCCATCCATCCTGGGAGGGAGAGAACCTGACTCTCGCCCCACATGGCCCGTCAGGGTGGCCCTAAGCTCTCCAGGCGCCTGGAGGAGCGTGATGGCCAGCTCCCTCAGGACCCCAGCAACCAAAGACAATGCCTGGTTCCCAGCAGCCCAGCGCCTGTCGGGTGACCTTGAGGACTCACCTTCCCTGGTGGCGACTGCTGGGAGTGGAGGAACAGGGCTCAATCACAGGATGGAAGCAGGTGTGTGTGTGTGTGCGTGGTGTGTGTGTAATATGTATGGATAGGCATCTCCCCAGCTTTTTTGTGGGGAGGAGAGCATCCAGCTGGGTCTCCTCCTGGGTCCTACCAGCCTGTCAGGCAGGAGGGGAGATGTGGGAGAGACTGTCTTGGGCTGACCTGGGGTGGATCCACCCCGAGGCCCTCCCTGAGATCTGAGCTGGCATCTGCTTCCGCACCGTCTTCCTGGCTCCTCTACCCAGGACTAGTTACGGTCACCATCACAGTCAGTAGGACTGTCAATCATTGTTTTAAGTACTCATATATATCCACCCAGTTGGTCCTCATTTTACACATAGGGAAACGGAGGCACAGAGGGCTTAAATAGTCTAAGGTCACAGGGTCAACACGCACTCAGTCACTCCCTTCTGTGGCACTGCCTCAGGGGGCCACATGTGCTGGGAAATGCTGTTGTCCTGAAGCAGCTCAGCATCTGCTGGGTCAAGAGAGGTGCAGGTAAGGCGCTGAGGGCCTTGGACGAAGGAGGACCACGAGGACAGCTGTGTGGTGTGTATAGTTGTGTGGGGTGTTTGTGTGGGGTGTGGGGGGTGTGTTTGTGTATGGTGTGTGTGTGATGTGGCATATGTGTGGTGCGTGTGCATGTATGATGTGGTGTATGTGTGGTGAGTAATGTGTGTGTTGTCTTTGCGTGTGATGTTTGTGTGGTGTGGTGTATGTGGTATGTGTGTTGTGAGTGGTGTGTGGTGTGAGTGGCATGTGTGAGAGATGTGTGTGTGGTGTGTAGTGTGTTTATGTGGTGCATGTGCTGTGGTGTGTGTGTGTGACGTGTGTGGTTGTGTATGTGGTGTGTGTGACGTGTGTGGTTGTGTACGTGGTGTGTGTGATGTGCGTGAGTTTGTGTGTGAATGGTGTGTGTTGTGTGTGTGAATGGTGTGTGCTGTAGTGTATGTGGTGTGTGTGAGTGGGTTGTGTCTGTTTTGTGCGTGTGAGTGATGCATGTAGTGCATGTGTGCTGTGGTGTGTGTGAGTTGTGTGTGTGCTGTGGTGTGTGAGTGGTGTGTGTGGTGAGTGGTTGTGGTGTGTGTGGTGTGTGAGTGGTGTGTGTGAGTAGTGTATGAATGGTGTGTGTGTGCTGCGGTGTGTGTGAATGGTGTGTGTGGTGTGTGGATGGTGTGAGTGGTGTGTGTGTGCTGTGATGTGTGTGTGCTGTGTGAGTGGTGTGTGTGAGTGCTGTGGTGTGTGTGAAGGGTGTGTGCATGGTGTGTGAGTGGTGTGTGAGATGTGTGTGATGTGTGTAAGTGTGTGTGTCTGCTGTGGTGTGTGTGAATGGTGTGCGGGTTGTGTGAGAGGTATGTATGAGTGGTGTGTGTGGTGTGTGAGTGTTGTGTGTGTGCTGTGTTGTGTGTGTGTGAGTGGTGTGTGTGAGTGCTGTGGTGAGTGTGAAGGGTGTGTGAGTGGTGTGTGTGATGTGTGTGGTGTGTGTAAGTGTGTGTGTGCTGTGGTGTGTGTGAATGGTGTGTGGGTGGTGTGTATGAGTGGTGTGTGTGTGGTGTGAGTGGTGTGTGTGGTGTGTGTGAGTGTTGTGTGTGTGCTGTGGTGCGTGTGAATGGTGTGTGTGTAGTGTGTGAGTGGTGTGAGTGGTGTGTGTGTGAGTGATGTGTGTGATATGTGGGAGTGGTGTGTGTATGGTGTGTGTGAGTGGTGTGTGTGGTGTGTGTGATGTGTGTTGTGTGTGTGATGTGTGTGGCGTGTGTGTGCTGTGGTGTGTGAATGGTGTGTGTGGTGTGTGGTGTGAGAGTAGTGTGTGGTGTGTGTGAGTGGTGTGAATGGTGGTTGTGAGTGGCATATGTGTGGTGTGTGCGAGTGGTGTGTGTGTGTGCTGTGTGTGAGTGGTGCGTGAGTGGTGTGTGAGTGGTGTGTGAGTGGTGTGTGCTGTGGTGTGAGTGGTGTGAGTGGTGTGAGGGGTGTGTGTGGTGTGTGTGTGCTGTGGTGTGTAAGTGGTGTGTGTGAGTAGTGTGGTGTGAGTGGTGTGTGCTCTGTGGTATGTGTGTAGTGTGTGTGGTTTGTGTTTGCCGTGGTGTGAGTGGTGTGTGTGTGGTGTATGTGAATTGTATGTGCATGCCATGGTGTGTGTGGTGTGTGTGTGGTGCATGTGTGCTGTGGTGTGTGTGTGGTATGAGTGGTATGTGTGAGTAGTGAGGTGTGGTGTGTGAGTGGCTGTGTGCACTGTAGTGTGTGTGTCATGGTGTGTGAGAGGTGTGTGTGTGCTGTGGTAAGTGGTGTGTGTGAGTAGTGTAATGTGAGTGGTGTGTGCTCTGTGGTGTGTGTGGTGCATGTGTGCCATGATGTATGCTGTGGTGTGTGTGGTGTGTGTGTGTGTGCATGTGTGCTGTTGTGTGTGTGAGTGGTGTGAGTGGTGTGTGTGTGCATGTGTGCTGTGGTGTGTGTTGTGTGGTATGTGAGTGGTGTGTGTGTTGTGGTGTGAGTGGTGTGTTTGTGTGGTGCATATGTGCTGTGGTATGTGTGGTGTGAGTGGTGTGTGAGTGGTGTGTGTGCTGTTGTATGTGTGTGAGTGGTGTGAGTGGTGTGTGTGGTGTGTGTGTGCTGTGTTGTGTGTTGTGTGTGGTATGTGTGTGTTGTGTGTGTGGTATGTGTGTGTTGTGTGAGTGGTGTGTGTGTGGTGTGTTTGTGTGGTGTGTGTGGTATGTGTGTGTTGTGGTGTGAGTGTGGTGTGTTTGTGTGGTGTGTGTGGTGTGTGTGTGCTGTGGTGTGTGTGATGTGAGTGGTTGTGTGAATGGTGTGTGAGTGGTGTGTGTGCTGTTGTGTGTGTGTGAGTGGTGTGTGTGGTGCGTGTGTGCTGTTGTGTGTGTTGTGTGGTGTGTGTGTTGTGTGAGTGGTGTGTGTGGTGTGTTTGTGTGGTGTGTGTGGTGGGTGTGTGCTGTGGTGTGTGTGGTGTGAGTGGTGTGTGTGCTGTGGTATGAGTGCTGTGGTGTGTGTGGGGTATGTATGTGATGTATGTGTGGTGCATGTGTCCTGTGGTGTGTGTGTGTGAGTGGTATGAGTGGTGTGTGTGTGGTGTGTTTGTGTGGTGTGTGTGGTGCGTGTGTGCTGTATGTGTGGTGTGAGTGGTGTGTGTGAGTGGTGTGTGTGTGAGTGGTGTGTGTGGTGCGTGTGTGCTGTGGTGTGTGTGTGTGGTGTGTGTGGTGTGTGAATGGTGTGTGTGTTGTGGTGTGAGTGGTGTGTGTGGTGCGTGTGCACTGTGGTGTGTGTGGTGTGTGTGGTGTGAGTGGTGTGTGTGAGTGGTGTGTGTGAGTGGTATGTGAGTGGTGTGTGAGTGGTGTGTGTGAGTGGTTTGTAAGTGCTGTGGTGTGTGTGGGGTATGTATGTGGTGTGTGTGTGGTGCATGTGTCCTGTGGTGTGTGTGTGTGTGAGTGGTATGATTGGTGTGTGTGGTGTGTGTGGTGTGTGTGTGGTGCATGTGTGCTGTGGTGTGTTTGTGTGGTGTGTGTGGTGCGTGTGTGCTGTGGTGTATGTGGTGTGTGTGAATGGTGTGTGAGTGGTGTGTATGTGCTGTGTTGTGTGTGTGTGAGTGGTGTGTATGAGTGCTGTGGTGTGTGTGAAGGGTGTGTGAGTGGTGTGTGTGATGTGTGTGGTGTGTGTAAGTGTGTGTGTGCTGTGGTGTGTGTGAATGGTGTGTGTGTGGTGTGAGTGGTATGTGTGGTGTGTGTGAGTGTTGAGTGTGTGCTGTGGTGTGTGTGAGTGGTGTGTGTGTAGTGTGTGAGTGGTGTGAGTGGTGTGTGTGTGAGTGATGTGTGTGATATGTGTGAGTGGTGTGTGTGTGGTGTGTGTGAGTGGTATGTGTGTGGTGTGTGTGATGTGTGTTGTGTGTGTGATGTGTGTGGTGTGTGTGTGCTGTGGTGTGTGAATAGTGTGTGTGGTGTGTGGTGTGAGAGTAGTGTGTGGTGTGTGTGAGTGGTGTGAATGGTGGTTGTGTCATATGTGTGGTGTGTGTGTGCTGTGAGTGGTGCGTGAGTGGTGTGTGAGTGGTGTGTGTGTGCTGTGGTGTGTGCTGTGGTGTGAGTGTTGTGTGTGAGTGGTGTGAGGGGTGTGTGTGGTGTGTGTGTGCTGTGGTGTGTAAGTGGTGTGTGTGAGTAGTGTGGTGTGAGTGGTGTGTGCTCTGTGGTATGTGTGTAGTGTGTGTGTGGTTTGTGTTTGCCGTGGTGTGAGTGGTGTGTGTGTGGTGTGTGTGTGGTGCATGTGTGCTGTGGTGTGTGTGTGGTATGAGTGGTATGTGTGAGTAGTGAGGTGTGGTGTGTGAGTGGTTGTGTGCACTGTGGTGTGTGTTGTGGTGTGTGTGTCACGGTGTGTGAGAGGTGTGTGTGTGCTGTGGTAAGTGGTGTCTGTGAGTAGTGTGATGTGAGTGGTGTGTGCTCTGTGGTGTGTGTGGTGTATGTGTGCCGTGATGTATGCTGTGGTGTGTGTGGTGTGTGTGTGTGCGCGTGTGTGCTGTTGTGTGAGTGGTGTGTGTGTGCATGTGTGCTGTGGTGTGTGTTGTGTGTGGTGTGTGTGGCATGTGAGTGGTGTGTGTGTTGTGGTGTGAGTGATGTGTTTGTGTGGTGCATGTGTGCTGTGGTATGTGGTATGAGTGGTGTGTGAGTGGTGTGTGTGCTGTTGTATGTGTGTGAGTGGTGTGAGTGGTGTGTGTGGTGTGTGTGTGCTGTGGTGTGTTGTGTGTGTGTTGTGTGTGGTATGTGTGTGTTGTGGTGTGAGTGGTGTGTGTGTGGTGTGTTTGTGTGGTGTGTGTGGTGTGTGTGTTGTGTGAGTGCAGTGTGTTTGTGTGGTGTGTGTGGTGTGTGTGTGCTGTGGTGTGTTGTGTGTGTTGTGTGTGGTATGTGTGTGTTGTGTGAGTGGTGTGTGTGTGGTGTGTTTGTGTGGTGTGTGTGGTGTGTGTGTGCTGTGAGTGGTGTGTGTGCTGTTGTGTGTGTGTGAGTGGTGTCTGTGGTGCGTGTGTGCTGTTGTGTGTGTTGTGTGTGTTGTGTGTGGTATGTGAATGGTGTGTGTGTTGTGTGAGTGGTATGTGTGGTGTGTTTGTGTGGTGTGTGTGGTATGAGTGCTGTGGTGTGTGTGGGGTATGTATGTGATGTATGTGTGGTGCATGTGTCCTGTGGTGTGTGTGTGAGTGGTATGAGTGGTGTGTGTGTGGTGTGTTTGTGTGGTGTGTGTGTGTGGTGCGTGTGTGCTGTGGTGTGTTTGTGTGGTGTGTGTGGTGCGTGTGTGCTGTGTGGTGTGAGTGGTGTGTGTGAGTGGTGTGTGTGCTGTTGTGTGTGTGTGAGTGGTGTGTGTGGTGCGTGTGTGCTGTGGTGTGTGTGTGTGGTGTGTGTGGTATGTGAATGGTGTGTGTGTTGTGGTGTGAGTGGTGTGTGTGGTGTGTTTGTGTGGTGTGTGTGGTGCGTGTGCACTGTGGTGTGTGTGGTGTGTGTGGTGTGAGTGGTGTGTGTGAGTGGTGTGTGTGCTGTGGTGTGTGTGCTGTGGTGTGTGTGAATGGTATGTGAATGGTGTGTGAGTGGTGTGTGTGAGTGGTGTGTGTGAGTGGTGTGTAAGTGCTGTGGTGTGTGTGGGGTATGTATGTGGTGTGTGTGTGGTGCATGTGTCCTGTGGTGTGTGTGTGTGAGTGGTATGATTGGTGTGTGTGGTGTGTTTGTGTGGTGTGTGTGTGCTGTGGTGTGTTTGTGTGGTGTGTGTGGTGCGTGTGTGCTGTGGTGTATGTGGTGTGTGTGAATGGTGTGTGAGTGGTGTGTGTGTGCTGTGGTGTGTGCTGTGGTGTGTGTGGTGTGTGAGTGGTGTGTGCTGTGGTGTGGTGTGTGTGAGTGGCGTGTGTAATGTGTGTGTGTGCTGTGGTGTGTGTGGTGTGTGTGAGTGGTATGTGTGATGTGTGTGTGTGCTGTGGTGTGTGTGTGGTGCGTGAATGGTGTGTGAGTGGTGCGTGTGTGCTGTGGTGTGTGCTATGGTGTGTGTGGTGTGTGTGAGTAGTGTGTGCTGTGGTGTGTGTGTGGTGTGTGTGAGTAGTGTGTGCTGTGGTGTGTGTGGTGTGTGTGAGTGGTGTGTGAGCGGTGTGTGTGCTGTGGTGTGTGCTGTGGTGTGTGTGATGTGTGTATGCTGTGGTGTGTGTGTGGTGTGTGAGTGGTGTGTGTGTGTGATGTGTGTGTGCGCGTGTAAGGGAAGGAGTTTCGGAGGAGGAGGTGGCAGGTGGCAGGTGGCGCAGGTGGCAGGTGGCGCCGGCACTTAGCCACCAAGGGTGGAGGAGGGCCTTCCGAAGGAGGAAACTAACGGCGAGCAGAGAGCCAGAGGAGGTAAATGCTGTGAACATACCGCCAGGTCCACATGCTGGGGGTGCAAAACATTGTCATGAAAGATAAGATCACAAGATTGTGGAGGACACTGATTATCAAGTCGGAATTACGCAATTTCTGTCGAGAGCACCTGGTCACCACCGCAGGTCTTTAAGCAGCTGTGGATGGGAGGCGACTCTGACAGCGGCTGGAGAAGATGGGTTAGAAGGGGACAGGAATGAGACAAGAGGAAGGGAGGGAAGAGACGAGGTGGGGAGGATGGGAAGGCGTGCAGGGAGGCGGCCGGTGCTAGAGGGACATGGGATGGAGTACATAGGGCTGGGCTGAGGAAGAGCTGGGGACTCCAAGTTTTCTGGTCAAGAGAGACTGGAGACGCCACTGACAGAAAGAGGAGGAACAGGTGTGGGGAGAACTGATGTTTCTTCGACCAGAGCCATCTGCGGAAACATCGTCTCCTCCGTGGGGCCCAGCTTTCATTCCTCACAGCAGTGATCACTGCATGACAAACAATCACATTCATCTATTATTTGTTTTTTGTCTTTGCTCAATCAGCATATAAGAGAGTACGAATTCCATCTGCCGTGCTCACAGCGCCATCCCCAGAACCTACAACAGTGTCGGCTTCTAGTAGGTGATCGCTAAATATTTTTTGAGTAAATAAACGAATGACTCATGTCGTGCTGGAGGGGGACTGTGGGACAAGCATCCAGGAGGACTGGAAATCTCCAGGAGGGACGTCTGAGCAAACAAGAATGTCCCACACGTGGAGGTCACTAAGCCGAGGCGGTGTCTGAGATGGTTCTAAGAGAGTAAGAGAGAATGGACAGAAAGAAACCGGATCACCTCCTGTGCCCCCAGCGCCTGCACAAAGCCTGGCACACAGCAGGTGTTGCGTGTTGGTTGACTGAATTAATAGATGAACCTGCTCTTCGGCGAGGAGTGAGCCTTCCTGTGCATAAGGGGCTCGAGCAGGAAGACAGCTGGCCGGCAGCGTGCGCTGGGGTCCAGAAGGTTGCCTCAGCTTCACGGGTGCCCATGGGTAACGTGTTGTGGGTTCCCCGGAGACTCTGGGAGGGAGGAAGTTGGACCATAGAGAAGGGCCCACGTGGGTAGAGCGTCTACCTCCGAGAAGTGGAACTTCATTGGGCGAGTGGGTAGCGAATGAGGAAGCTCTCTGAGGAAGAGCCCGCCCCTGGAACTGAGCCGAGGCACCGCCCCCGCGGAGGAAGCCCCGCCCCTCCCCGTCCCTGACCAGGGTGCCCCAGAGGCGAACTGTCGGGACTCCCGGGCTGCTTGGTGGCCTGAGAGGCCCCCGAAGGGCTCTGGGCTGCGCCTTCATCAGCTGCCTTCCTGTGTGACAGGCCCAGACCTCATCCTTCAGGGGGCCTCCATTGCCTCAGGTTCCTCTTTTTTTCTTTTGAGACGGAGTTTCGGTCTTGACTCCCAGGCTGGAGTGCAGTGGCGTGATCTCAACTCACTGCAACCTCCCGAGTTCAAGCGACTCTCCTGCCTCAGCCTCCCGAGTAGCTGGGATTACAGGCGCCTGCCACCACGCCCAGCTAATTTTTGTATTTTTAGTAGAGACGGGTTTCACCATGTTGGCCAGGCTGGTCTCGAACTCCTGACCTCAGGTGATCCACCCGTCTAGGTCTTCCAAAGTGCTGGCAGGTTCCTTTTCATCTAGGCAGAGGCCTTCAAGGGTTAGCTCTGGTTTAACAAAATGGATTCAGTGCTTCCTGTACCAGGCGCTGGTCTAGGCTCTTTTTTGCTTTTTCTTTCCCTCCCTGCCTCCCTCTCTTCCTTCCTTCCTTCCCTCCCTCCCTCCCTCCTTCCTTCCTTTTTCCCTTCTCTTCTCTTCCCTTCCCTTCCTTTCTGTTTCTTTTGCATAATGCATTTATTTTGTCGTACTTTTAGTGACACGGGAGCTTTCAGAATGCAGACTCGAAGATATACGGTGATCTATGTGAATGGTCTGGGCTCTGAGGATACACCTTCAGACCCTCTCCTCATGGGCCTCACCATCTATGGGTGGAAACACAGTAAACAAACCCGCAGTCTCCTCTATAATTACACATTGAATAAGTGTGTCAAGAAACAAAATAATGGGGCATAATTCAGGTAGCAATACTGGGAAAGTGACATTTGAGCTGAACTAGAGAGCAGGGCACCATTGGCAGTTGGAGAAGTCTCCATGCTGAGGGAACAACATGAGAGAAGTCCCCAAAGCTGAGATGAGTGTGCTGCATGTGGGGCCAAGCAGCCAGGCTAGACAGGGAGGTCCGAGGTAAGAGCAGAGGGGAGCAGGCCGTGCAGAACTCCTTCGACTGTTTTTATAATAGGAGTTTAGATGGTTTTTTTCTCGGGATACTGGGAAGCCACTGAATATTTTTACAGGGAAGCACCATGTGATTTTCCAATAATTACTCTGACTTTGTGTGTAGAACAACTTGGGGAAGAGCAAGAAGATTTCTGTTGAGGTGGCTGAATTTTCTTCTTTATGGCAATTAGAGGCAATTTGAGATGAGGCAACACCCAGAACCTTGAGTTGAAGGGCAGTACATCAGAAGAGGCACAGATTATCCCTAATCCTCTCCAGAAATATATGAGCTTGCGTGTGGCCTTGGGCAAATGACTTTCAGGACTGAGAGAAGGAGTGGAGGGAGGGGGGAATGCGTGGGATGTCTCACAAGCCACATAGGTCTGCCCAGGTGTCCCGCACATCCCAGTGCATTCCCTATAACCTGTCCCAGAGTGGTTTTCCTTTTCTAGAACAATCCCAATTTTCCCAGCTGAACCCTTCTCCAGTCCTGGGCTGGGTTCTGCCATTTCCTTGCTAGAAGCCCCCAGCCTTCTTGCTTCTATTTTCTGGTTCTTGAGAGGCACTTGCCTGTAAGAAATCTGACTCCCTGAATCCATAGTTGAATCAGGGTTCAAGCAGTTCATAGCAAGTGAAAAATGTCCTGTCTGGCCACCCAGCGGTGATTGGAGAGGAGGCTGAGTTGATGGTCCTCCAGGCTGTACAGACCATGAGAGCAGGGATGTAGCAGGTCCTCAATAAGTTACTTGTATGGATGGTACCTTCATCATGATTTGTCAGTTCTAAGGTGCCATCAACTGTAGGAAACCCCGTCAGTTCATTGACAACTTTTCAGGACATCCAAAAGATAGACATGACATTAAATATACACACCAATTATAAGTTACATTCTAACAGGAACGCCAACATGTGAAAAAACGATGCATACATTTGAGAATCGAGAACTTGTGTAGTAACAATCATCTGTCTAAGAACCAGTTTGCAAACCAACTTGTGCGGCCCATTTAGCTGTGAAGAGCTTGTTGCTTTCTCGTTCTCCTGTGAGTGCTTGCTTCTCTGTAGACACATCCCCAGTCCTGTGGATTTCTGAAGCCTAGTTTTCCTCTCCTCCAGAAAGTAGCCACGGCCTCCATCAGCAGATGTGCATGGTTGAGCTCCCTAGGCCATCTCGCCACCGACTTTGTAAATGACCAGCTCCACAACATATTTTCTTTAGAGTTTACAGGAATAATGAAAGTGACATAGAACTGTGCAGCCAGATTCAAATGAAAGGACAAATGTAGTTGGCCAAAATGAACAATTATAGGAAACAAAGGGAAAATAACGATTAAAGATCTTTCATTACAGCCCGCTAATTATCATGAGTTCTGGACTTAACTGTTCAGGCATAGAATTAAAAACCTTAATTATATTGTCACCTTTGTCTCTCAGCTCCCATTGCCACAAATGAATCCATTTACTGTAAGTGCTGCTGATGAGCAGAAATTGATGGCAGTCCCAGCGAGGTGGGAGAGGGGGCCCAGGAGTGTGTGTGTGGGGGGGGTGCCAGGCAGTACTACCAGGCCTGCACAGCTGGGTGGCATCTGCATTCCAGGACATTATAAATTAGAAACACTTTTAATGAGACAAATACAGGTTTGATGGATTTTATGATTTCTTCTCCCCTTCAAACCACTAACAATTCTCCTTCTCTTTCTTTCTTTCTATTAGAGCCAGTCTCTTGTTAAGTGGTTGCATTAATGGTCTTTGTAGACAGGCTGAGTGTGGGAGGACGAGAGGGACTTCCCTTGTGAGGGCATTGGAAGGCTCTTCTCTCTGAAGGAAGACGATTCTCTGCTGTTGTTCCAAATGGGAGCATTTTAAAGCCCAGTGCGATGAGTGGAAATGCGAGATCACTTTGAGAGCCAGGGAAATTGGAAAAGAATGCAGCAGACTGGTTGGGGAGATAAAATCCTCAAAACTGGCCAGTTAGTTCTTTCGAGAGAGAGGCCAGCCAGTTCAGTGAGAGCCAGGCGTGGCTGTTGGAGAGATGGCCAGGTGGTCAATTTCTTGACTTCAGGGTGGGATGGGGTGCGGCTGGGAGTGAGGAGCCCTAGAATTATAATCAAGCATAGTATTGTGGTTCTGGACACAAACTCAGGAGCCAGACTGCCTGGTCTTGAGTCCATGCTCTATCTCTTTCTGTGTGACTCTGGGCAATTTACCTGACCTGTCTGGGCTTCTGTTTCCTCATCTGTAAGGTGGAGCTATTGATAGTACGTACCTCATAGGGTTGATATGAGGATTAAAAGAGTTAATATGCATCAAGTATAGACAGTGCCTAGCATATTAGAAGAACTACATAAATGCTAACTATACCAAGTAAAAAACAGCCCTGAATTCAAATAGTCTTCCACTTAATGGCAATGTGACCCTGGACATGTTAACCTCTCCAGGCTTTCATTTCTTCTATAAAGTGAGGGGAGCCACCCCATATACTTTAGAGGTTTACACTGGGGCATCGTGAGAAAATATGAATGTACAACTGTTGTGTACAATTACTAGATAAACTCCAGGTCCGCCTTGCGCCTGCTTAGATTTCAGTGCCGTGCAGAGAAAGGGCGGGCAAGTAGTCATAGACAGACTTAACCTAAAATAAGCTGAAAGCCCTGTGCTAACAAACACACTCAGTGGCCATGGGTATCTTGGGTGAGGGGTTGTTTCTGGAGGCAGGGGCTGTGTTGGATGCAGAGCAGGAGCTCAGGCAATGTGGCTACCATCACTGCAAATGCGTTGAGGTCTCTGCCCATCCCTGCATAGCTGTGGATGGAGCGCAGTCCCACCCTGGTGTTGGTGGCATGCCTATCTCCTATCTTTGGGAGAGTCGGGAGCCAGTGTTGCCATGGTGATATGGAGGAGTTAATGGGATGGAACTTGTCACAGAGCTGATGGTGGGATGGCAGCAGCGACTGCACTGTGTTAAGATGCTAGAAACAAAAGAGCGAGCACCTTGGCCACGCGAGATTGTGACCAAACCTAGCTCGTGGGGGTCTCAGGTTCTGCCTTCCAGAGAGCAGGAGGGAGTCTTGGCTGCTGAAGGTCTTTCCTCCCACTGTCTCTGCATCCATGGCCCCCAGTCCCACCCCTGATTCTTCAGAGAAGGGACCCGAGGAAGGACAAAGACAAAGACAGGAAAGAGACGTCAGGGAGCTGCCCTACAGGCTGGGCAGAGGGGGAAGGGGGCGCCAATTAGAGATGGGAACCAAGGGGCAGGAGAGAAAACTGTGCCCCCACCCCTCTTGCCCAGGCCTCAAATGAAGACCCCAGACAACTGGGTCTTCTGGGTGACCAGGGACTTCTATGTCCCTTCTCCTATCACTTTTATTTCTCCGAAAACCTTGAAAGTAACAAAAGCAAGGTTTATTATCCCCATTTTCCTGACAAGCAAGCTGAGACTCAGTGAGGTGGGAGCCCTCCCCAGGGTCAGTGACAGAGTTAGGATCAGCCTTCTACCTGTAGGTCCCATGTCATTTTTCCTAAAATCACAAGACTGGCAGGACTTTGGGGTTGGGAGTGGGTAGAGCCTCCACTGCTCTCACTCCAGGCCTTCGGGTCTTTGTTCAGAAGCCCAGGCTCTTTCTTCAGCCTTGAACTCAGGTCTCTGTGTGCCAGAAGCCAACTAGGTGAGAGCAGTTGCTCCATCAGCCTGTCCAGCTCCTCCCCATGAACTGGGCACTGCAGAACTGACAAGGGCCTGGTGGAGAAGAGCGGGACTGACTATTGGGGAAGGCCAGCCTGGCCCACTTCCTTCCCTACCACGTGCCCCCTGTGTGACCTTGGATCAGCTTCCTACCTCTGAGCCTCAGCATCCTTATCTGTAAAATGGGACAAACAGGACTTGCTTTTCCACCTCACAGGTTGGCTGTGGATGTTGAAACACCTAGTAAGTTGGGTACTACGGCTGTGAAGAGGCATGAGCTGGGAGGCTGGTAGGTGTGGAGTTGGCCTGGTGCCACTGTTCCTCCTGAAACCCTCAGGAGAAAGCCTGAGTTCCCAGCCTGGCCCTGCCCTCCTGAGACACTTCCCGATGCCGCACAGCCCTCATCTTTACCCTTTCCCAAATTCCCAAGACCAAAGACACATTTAGGTCTTTGCTCTGGTTGGTTCTCCCACCGTACCTCCCCCAGCCTGTCAGTGCTGACTCCTGCTAAAATGCTTCTCGGACTGCAGAACGTGTGCCTCCTCTGCCTCCTGGCAGAATCATCTGCCAGGACCATTTCCCTATTTGCAGCCCCTCTCCTCACTCAGACTAAGCATCTGAAGGACCTGGTTCAGTGAGTGTTTGCTGACAGCCCTATGGGTATGGGCTGCATGACTGTCTTCACTGCACAGATGTGGAGACAGAGGCTCAAGTGAGGCAAGTGACTCACTCAGGTGCTCCTGTGGGCTAGACGCAGAAGTCTTCCTCTGGCTACTGGTTCAGTGCAGTGCTGTCTCCCCTTATTCATCTGGGTCCCACACTTGAGGTCAGGCAAGTTGGTGAGAGCGCACCTATATGAATCACAGTTCATTTAGTTGCAGATAATAGAAGTAACTTTAGTTGTTTAAGGAAAAAAAGGGATTTAAGACAGGGGACTAGGCGCTTACAGAATCATAGAGGGGTGAGAGAAGCAGGGTCTCAGCTAGGTCTCCAAAAATGACACACAGAACAACACTGCAGAATTGGCCGGCCAGAAGAGCCCCCGCCTCTGCCACAATCGGGGAAGTAGGGGAATCCAGAAGCAGTCACCAGCGAGATTCACAACAGTAAAACAATGACGCCCAGGGCTCTGCTTGTTGACCTACTGGGACTTCTGCAGATACCTCTGCACAAGCTGAAGGAGCAAAGCAGAGGCAGCACGGCCCCTGCCTCACCTTAACCTCCAAAAGCATTTACTCAAGTGCATCTGATTGGCTGGACCCAAACCCCATTTTACCTGCCGGGGCATCTGAGAAATGTACTTTTGGGTCTTCTTGACTCTATGGTACAGGACAACCCACTGGAAGGAGGGTGGAAAGAATACTGAGCGCCAAGCCACCACATCTACCATGCAGCCATTAGGCTGATCCAGGCCAACAGTCCAGGGACCGAATTGGACCAGGAGGGTTGTTTACCCAGGGGAGAACCTGTCCTTGGCCAAAAGTTCCTGTAGTGCCACATTTTAAGAAAAGTAGCATTGCACTTCCTGAGACTACAGATAGATTTCTATCTGTAACTGGTGAGTGACCTTGCTTGGACAGCTCCCTGCATACACACATGGACACATTATATGCAACTTTCCGTGGGGCAAGCATGACGGACTGATGGGGAGGAGCCTCTGCAGCTTAATCTCTGCCTGAGTCTGTGTATTAGAATTGTTAAGGTCTCTGGGGTCTGGCCCTTGCCATCTGAATGGGTCACCGTTCTGTGAGCTTGCTTTATTCTGCCGCCATATGCTGAAAGCCAGCAGCCAGGAGTGATTCAGAGCACGGGCATGGACCCACACCTGACTGTCAGCTGAGCATGAGCTCTTCCTGCTCTGCCACAGCTACTTCAAAGCTGGACCTGGCTCCCGCCTTCTGGGCTGGGTTTCCGTGTGCCCTCTGCTTGACTAAGATGAGGTTACACTCAGGGAGGTGAGGTGATGAATATGTCCCCGCCATGGGGCCATAGGTGAAATCTTCTGCCACATAGGATCCATGTGACCATGGACAGCTGTTGACCCCTCTCATCACTAAAGTTGCTTTCCTAAGAGTGCCACCTCGAGGGTGAAAATGAAGATGAAAGGAGACACCATGCACGTCAAGCGCTCAGCACGGTGCCCAGCACTCAGTATGGGCTCAAAAACAACTGCTTTGCTGTCGTCATCGACTTTGCTTCAAGCCAAGTATCCCTACTGACAAGTCACGACCAGGGTGTCATCATTCCTTTGCCTCTCCTTGTGAAGGTCACTGCAGGGGCTGCCCTGGAGCCCACTGAACGCAATTGTGTTAACCATTTGGTGGCTGACAAAGAGCTGATCTTGGGTCCTGAAGAAAGGAATGGGTGAGTGAGAAAACTGGGCCAGAGCTTCTTGGCCCTGGCTGTGCATTGAAAAAATACTGATACCAGCTCCACTGGCAGAGATCAGATGTAACTGGTCCTGGCCAGGGCCTGGGCATCATAATCTGTCCATCATTTATCTGTCTATCTATCTATCTATCTATCTATCTATCTATCAATCATCTGTCTAGGTACTTCCTGATGATGCTCATGGGTAGCTTTGACTGAGACGCACTGAATCAGGTGCTCTGTTATGATTTGACTTGGTTAGGACAGAATAGTGATGGCCCTTACATCTTACCAGTGTATATTCTTAGTCCTCTGAACCCTTGCAGGGTCGGAATTAAGATCCCATTCTTAAGAATGAGGAAAGTGAAGCTTGTGGGGTTTGGGTGACCCCAATTCACCAGCCTGGAAGGGCAGTGAGGAGACAGAAGAGGGTCACTTTTGTGACCTTGCTATGTGAAAATCCCCCAGAAGAATTACTGTCAATAGAGAATCTTTCTCTAGGCCCCTGTAGCTTTGCAGAAGCTGAGGGTTTGGACTGCCTGGTGAGAGTCAGGTTGCTTGTTCTGTCTTCCTCTGATTCCAGCCAGCCCTCATCTGCTGCTGGGGCTGTGGAAGGGGCCCTGCCATTCTTCGAGGCAGGTTTCAGCTTGTCCACAGCCAGGTAAAGAGAAGCCTGTCAGGAAGAGGAAGGAATTCCTGCTTGGAACAAAATATGGGTCCCTCCAGGGGACCTATCTGTGTGGTGGCTTCTTTTTTATTATTATTATACTTTAAGTTCTGGGGTACATGTGCAGAACGTGCAGTTTTGTTACATAGATATACACATGCCATGGTGGTTTGCTGCACCCATCAACCGGTCACCTACATTAGGTATTTCTTCTAATGCTATCCCTCCACTAGTTCTCCCACCCCCCAACAGGCCCCAGTGTGTGATGCTCCCCACCCTATGTCCATATGTTCTCATTGTTCAACTCCCACTTATGAGTGAGAACATGCAGTGTTTGGTTTTCTGTTCTTGTGATAGTTTGCTGAGAATGATGGTTTCCAGCTTCATCCATGTCCCCATAAAAGACATGAGCTCATCATTTTTTATGGCTGCATAGTATTCCATGGTGTATATGTGCCACATTTTCTTTATCCAGTCTATTATTGATGGACATTTGGTTTGGTTCCAAGTCTTTGCTATTGTGAATAGTGCTGCAATAAACATACATTTGCATGTGTCTTTATAGCAGAATGATTTATAATCCTTCGGGTGTATACCCAGTAATGGGATTGCTGGGTCAAATGGTATTTCTAGTTCTAGATCCTTGAGGAATCACCACACTGTCTTCCACAGTGGTTGAACTAATTTACACTCCCACCAACAATTTAAAAGCATTCCTATTTCTCCATATCCTCTCCAGCATCTGTTGTTTCCTGACTTTTTAATCATCACCATTCTAACTGGCGTGAGATGGTATCTTCTTGAACCCAACATGCCCTGAGAGCAGGTTCTCACAAGGGGTTGGCCGGAAGATCAGCTGCTCCATCTTCCCAGTGAGGTTGCACCTCTCACCCTATGCCTAGGGCACATTCATCATACTGAGTGCCTCAAACATTGAAAGAGATGGAATTATAGATGGCACCAGGAGAAAAATGGAGCTCCAGCTCCCGAGTAAAATGAATTTATCTATTCCCAGACCCAGGTCAGACAATGCTGGCTGGAGGAAGTCATTTATCTCTTTGAGAGATGATTCTAGAAATACAATCGTGTATGTGTCGGTTCCATGCTTTCCATCTTAAGGGTGAGTCAGGAAGAACGGAAGTGTCTTCTGCCTCTGGAAGACAGTGGGAGGCCCCATGGTGACCAACTGCGCTGCCTGACAGTGGGGTCCAGGCCTCGGGTTCTAATTACTACAGCCTTTTCTGAATTGGAGCCTGTGTTGTTCCTCTTCACTTCCTTTTGATTATCTTGGGGCAATTTTGAGAGAGCCAGGGACGAATTAAGCAGAGCTGGTGTGCATATTATTATGACCTGTCTCTGGGCTTAAATGGCTGTCTTGAAAATAGGCCTTTTTATTTATCCTCTCATCTCCTCTCCTTAAATTGTAGCCCAGCCCTAAAGGCGTGGATTGATTGTGCATATCCTTTGCCTCGTAATGAGCCTGTTTATCACTTCTGTGGATCTGGAAACAGGAGAGGAGTTGGGGCCGCTGGAAACTGCCTGCTCCCACCAACCTCTCCTGCCCACTTAGACCAAAGGCAGCTCTGTCTTCAACCCTTTAATTTTTAAAGAAGCCACTTGCACTTCGCATTAGGAACTGGTGGGTGCAAGGTGTATATGATGAGTAACTAGAGTTTTTGTTTATTTCCTTGTGAGTAGATGGATCTTGGCCCAGGACAGCTGCTGTGAAAAGTCCCTTTAGGCGAGAGAAGCCACACTCATTCACTTCCTGGACCCAGGCTGGTGGTGGAGTCATAAAAGTGGCTCTGGGCCCAGAAAAGGAGGCTGTGCCCAGACACACTATCGTCAGCCAGGGGCCTCGAGATTCCGTCCCAGGACAATGATCCTCAGTCTGACTTCTGATTCTGATTCAGGGAGTTAATGGCAAAGCTGACACCGGAGGCTGGGCCACTGGACCTTTCTACAAGATCCCTCCAGTCTCTCCTTGATCTTGACTTGGTTAACATTTTAACTCTTTCATAACTGTTTGGGGAGGATCAGAAAGATAGAGCCCACACTGTGTGCCTGGGCTTGTGCCCCCTGCAGATGAGGATGGTCCTGCAGGCAGCATGCTCTTCTCAGAGCACTTTGAGTGGACTTCGGGTCAGAGGGAACAATGCTGGCTAACGGGGCTGTTACTCTGTACTAGGCTCTGGGCCAGATGCTTCATGTGCATTAACTCACTGGATCCTCACAACAGCTCTATGACACCCTCCTATTAGTATCCCCGCTGTGCAGATGAAAACGTTGAGGCACAGAGAAGTTATGTAATTTGCCCATGGTCACACAGCTAGTGAGTGGTGAAGCCAGGATCAAACCCAGGGAGTCTGGCGCCTCAGCCTGAGCTCTTCCCAGCACTCCAGAGAGCCTATGCCAGATCTTGGGAAACAGGCAGGAAATAGTCTGTTGATATTTCCTGGGTGCCCTGCTGCCACTGCCCTGGCTCAGCCCACGTCTCTCGTACCTGACCGCATTCCAGCCTCTCCACTGAGTACCATGGCTGTAGTGTAGCCCACCCATCCATCCGCTACTCCCGCCTGCGGGACCATGCTAACACAGAGAGCCTCCTGACACGACATTCCCGTTGTTCCTCCCCAGCCCTCTTTAATGGCTTCCAATTGTCTGATTTCTGGATGTTCCCAACCCATCTAGTCTGATCTCCCACCACACCTTTCATGGGTCCTGACAGCCAAACAAGGATTTACCAACTTGTTCATACAACATTTTTCCCACCTTCCAGCCTTTATCCACTGTTCTTCCTGCCGGGAATGCCTGTTCTCACCCGCCCATGGCTGTTTCATGACTGCTTCCCAGGCCCTGTGCTTGGCAGGTGCTCACCAACGGGATACTATGTGTCCATGTTGCTTTGTTGAAGAGGAATTTTTATTTTTTCTCTTTTTGGATCCTAAAAAGAATAGAAGTTCACATTAGAAAATGTGGAAAATTGAGACAATCTCTCAGAGGAAAATTAAAGGTAGCCTGAAATCCTACATCCACTGTCAATATTTTGATATATATCTTTTCAATCTTTCTTTTCATTTTTAATATTGTGAAATATTTCAAACACAGACAGAATGGAGAATAATATAATGTTCTCTGGTGCATCCACCTTTTCTTTTATCAACCCAGTAGTTTTTCTATGGATATTAGCAAATTTAGTTTGTTTGTTTGTTTGTTTTCCTTGAGACAGGGTCTTGCTCTGTCACCCAGGCTGGAGTGCAGTGGCTTGATCATGGCTCACTGCAGCCTCAATCTCTTGGGCTCAAGCAATCCTCCCACCTCAGCCTCTGGAGTACTACTACTCTAGGACTACAGATGTGCACCACCACGCCCAGCTGCAAATTTAGTTTTAAACATTTTGGGATAATGATCTACAAATTATCCACACTGTTTTGAAAGCTGATTGTCCCCTGGCCCCTTCCCCATATGATAAATCACAAATACTTTTCAATGACTGAAGAGTAGTATCTGAAAAAATATACAGTAGGTTAGTCAGTTAACCAGTCCCTAATTTTGGACATTTATAATTATTATTAGCAATACTGCACATCTCTGACTATTTACTAAGAATATATTCAGAGAAGTAGAATTATGGGGTCAAATCATATAAACATTTTGATACATTCTGCTAAATTGGCTTTTCAAATAATTTTACTCATTTCCATTTCCATAAGCAGCATATGAGAATATCAATATTGATTCATCTTAGTGAGTGCTGGGTATTATCACATTTGTAACATATCGTCTCTTATGAATGAAGGAAGGAATGAATGATAAGAGCCTTTCCTGGGAGGGATAATGTCTCCTTGAGGTGCTGCTGTCACACTGCCACTCTCCTTGTGACCAGCTCAGATCCCCTGCCTGTGCGAATGTGTGTGTTGCTCAGGAGGGGAGGTGGGGAGGTGGGGAGGTGAGGATAGGGGCTGACTTCCAGACTATTTCAGTGTGGCTTTTAGATCTCAGCCAATTCTATGAAGTGGCCGTGCAGCCAAGGTAATCACCCTTCCTTGGGCCGGGTTAACGTGCTCCTCCTTTGCCGCTTGGATCAATACTGTACTTACTGCAGATTAGCTAAATGAGCCAGCGCAGCTGGGAATGAGCTTCTAGAGACAATTACTATGGAAAATGCAGCCATATTTTAGTGGGCACCACACGCATGAGGATCTTCGCAAATATCAATATATATTTGCTTGCTTGACAAAAATAGATCAAACCTAGGTCCGGAGATTAATCCAAATGATCAGAGTGTACATGCTTCTTGCTGTGCAAAGTGTGGCGGAACCTTGACCTTTTCCGTGATTGCTATTGTTCGGATTGTGCTGGAAGTAACCCAGAATGGGCTGGTGGTTGGCCCATGTGATTGTCTGCAAGTTTATTGCAGGTACAAATAGTAATGAGGCTGCTTATGGTGGTAATCGTTTCTCTCGCTTGATCTTCGCCACAACCTTGAAATGCTCACTAAGTGTTTATTTAATAAATTCATTCATTCGCTTCACAAATAATGACTGAGTAGCCTTTATGTACAGGGCCTTGTTCTAGGTGCTGGAGAAACAGTAGTGAGGAAGACAGGGCCCTTTTCAGTGGAACCTGCAGCCTGGTGGGACAAGAGTGACAATAAACAAGGAAGCCATGCGCATGGAGAAGTAATCACGCATTGAGGCAAGTGCTGCGAAGAAAGACAGTGCCGTGTAAAGAAAATATATAGGGTGGTGGTGCTTGATTTCAATAGGGTGGTTGGAGAAGGCATCTCAGAGGGGGTGACATTGAGGTTGAGATTTGATGGATGAGAAGGAGCGAGCTAGGACAAGAGAAGAAGAGAGACAGTGTTCTCGGCGGAGGGACCTTCTTGTGCAGAGGGCACGAGCTGGAACCAGACCAGCAGTTCCAAGGAACAGAGAGAGAAGCTGCCGTGCAGGGCTGGAGTGTGATGAGCAAGGCAAGAACAGCACATCATCCAGTAGGAGAAGCAGACAGGGGCCAGGCCACACAGAGCCCTGCAGGGCACGGTAAGGACTTTGGATTTTATTTTAAGGGAGATGGGAAGCAGTCAAAGGACTTCATACAGGGAAGGGATATGTTCCAATTTACATTTTCAAAAGGTCACTCTAGGTCCTGGGTACGGAATGAGGAATATTCTATATCCATTTTGATAGCTGGTTCCAGAAAAATAACAATTATAAGTAGACAGTCTGGCAAGGTGGGGGGAACCTTGGGTAGATCCTCCGAAGGACTCTTTGGGAGGTGAGGATCTGCCACGGCTGCAGGCTCTGGTTCTGAACGTTGTCTGATTTCACAACCCATCTCACAGTTTCTCTTTCCCGTAGGAGGGCTTGTCATTGGCAGATTCTTAGTCCAGTAAAAAGGAGAGGCAGGGGATGGAGAGGAGAGAGCTGGGGATCTTTGATACCACCCCCGCGATTCCAGCCCTGGCTGTTCTGGTGTGCTGGCTTTCATCCCAAAGAACAGCACGGAGCCCCTCCTCACTGCATGCGGGGGCCCCTCTGGCACGGTGGGAAGGTGCCCCGAAGAGAGCTCCTCCTCACTCAGTCACTGGGGCGCTGGTAGCCAGGACTCAGAGAGCAGGGGACCTGAAGATTGGGTGGCTTGTCGGCCTGGACATTTAGACTGTGCATGGGTTCTTCCGATTGCTCCCCCACACTCCTCCAGCCACAATCCATTTCCTGTCCTTAGGCTCAGTAACCTCCCCCTTGCTTTTCCCCCTGCAGTCTTCTTGGTTCTCACCCATACCTTCCTTACTCCTTCACACAAGTATCAGCTAAAAAAAACAGCAGCCTTTTGTGTATGTTTGAAGACAGGTGACCCTCCTAGGTAAAGAAGCTTGGGGTGTGGGGAATGAAAGGAGCACGATAGGAAAGATTCCCATTCTCTTCAGTCTTTGAAAAGTATAACATTCAGGATGTGTTTAAATGTTCAGAGTCAGCACTAAACAACCAGGAATAGAATGTGTAGCTTCCAAACTACTGGGGAAAGAGACCGGAGGAAGCATAACCCAACAGATGGCTGGGTGACTTCTAAGATAGAAGCAGCAGAGGGAGGAAAAGCAGGACAGAGAAGTTGAATTCCCTTCCATAAACAGGTTGAACATTCTTCTCTGCCCACAGGAAACCTGGGCTGTGTTCTCTCAGGAGGTGGGTGGAGGGGGAGGCATGGCCGGCATCCCCAGTGCCCATGGGTGCCAGCCGATGACTTACACATCCGCTTCCCTCAGTTTTAAGTTCCCTGGGGTCAAGGCCAGACCTAGTTCATCTCTCTATGTCCCCAGAACAGGGAGGTTCCATTGCTGGAGAAGAATAAGAGCACATGTTGTTATTGCCCAACACAAGCTCTGCCCGTCCTTTCAGCTAATGCCATCTTACGAAAGGGGTGAATTCAGATCCTACTCTCAAGACAAAGAAATGGGGCAAAGTGGACCGTGAAGCTCAGAGACTCACATGAGTGTGAACCACGGATGAGACCAGCAGACAGAAAGCTCTGAGTGTCTGGGGATGGGAAGCTTTCTTATTCCACTGGCTTCTCTCACCATTTCTTCTTCTTTGTCCTCCTCTGCTTCCTCCTCCCTCTTTTGACTTCAGCTGGCAGAGTTGCTTGAAATGAAGCCGTTCCCTGAAAGGCACACATGAATTTCCCCTGCAGAAAATTCAAACACACACACTGGAGGATTTCCACTAAATTCTTTCTGGCCCCCAGAGCACTGGGGAAGCATGTGAGACCTGTGCCATCCCAGAACTGTGGCGACAATGGTAGTTAACGTCCATCATCTGCAGGCACCTTCAGGATGAGGAGCGTGCAGAGATGCCTCACGCCCACACCGGTGACCTCCAACACACCAGAGAAGGCAGGAAAAGGCCGTGTGTCAGGATCTTGTTCTGGGCTAGAAAAGTACGCCTGTTCATTACCTGACCTTTGCTAAGTACACCAACTAATGGAGCGAGAGACATGAAAGATCTTCACAGGCCATGTGGAAATGTAATTCAAACCCAGCCCGAGGAGGTTATAGTACGTGAGATTAATTTTCATCCTGCTTTTCCTTACAATGCTAACCTTTGCCTTACAAAAAAAGTTGTTTAAAAAGAGATAAGTCAGTGTCTATTTGGCATTTGAAGGAGTTTTAATCCGAGCAACCCTGCTGGAAATGTTTCCATTTCCTTAGGATTCAGTTTAAGAAACCGTGAATTGATCCTTTACATCAGAAATAATTATTCTGGGTTTGAAATCTATCAAGTATTGGAAATTCAAATTAAGCCATTTGTGAAGTTCTGTTTAATGAGGGTTATCAAGTCGCTTATTAATGGCATCTGTCAGCCTCCTAGCCCCCTCTGCTATTCATACAGGCCCTAGGCCTCCCATTATATGCCCCACGATGCAGCCGGATGGGCCCCCTCTTTGGTCTGGGCATCTCTGCCCTCATACATGGTGGGCAGTCCCACCTTCCCCCACTGCCCTGGGAGCTGTTCAATCCCAGCCCCTCCATGTCTTATCTTTCTCTTCCACTTTCTGTTTTCTCTCCTGTCCTCTCTTCCCATCACCCCATTGCTTCTGTTTTCCGTCTTCCCTCCCAGCCTTCTGCCTCTTCCTTCTTTGTCAAGCATTCACCCTGTCTCTCATCAACACTAAGGCCAGCACGTGTCACCAAACTGCCTCCCATCAGAGGCCTCTGAAATTCTCCAAGTCCTTCTTCAACATGTTGCATTCTGACAGTATAAGATCCTGAATTATAAACATTTACCACCCACTATTTATTAATTGCACTTTTATCTTTTGGCCTGAAACTTTGTCTCTCACCTGCTACCAGCTGCCTCCAGATCATGGGGGTTGGGAGCTGATGGCGAGTTCCCTGTGTCTCTTCTCCAGCCCCCTAGGTTTTACACAATGTGATTTTGTGTTCTTGCACAAAATCGTGGTGCTCCAGAGTGAAAAATTCTACTCATCAGGAAATCTCCCTCCCCTTTGAGCACTAGAACTGTCTTTTTGTGGGACTTGGTCAGCCCCGAGGTTTCTTATAGGAGATAAAGAGCCAGATTGGAGAGATGCTTGGAGAGAAATGGTTGACAGGGCCTGGAGAGCATGTGGTGGAGGGAGACATTGACAAGGTCTCCTCCTCGTCCTCTTTCCTCTTTCCATCTCTCCCAGTCAACCCCCAAGCCTTGGTTGATGCCCAGTTCCCTAAGGTCACACATGAACTTCTCATGTGTTTGTTGTCATTCCTTTTTCCTTTAATTCTCTCTGCTTCAAACTTGGGAGAGAAATTTTCTCTGATGAATTTTTCAGGAAACTCCCTTCAGGCTCCCTGCTGCCCCTTCCAGCCACTCTCTGCTTTTGGATCCCTGAGGACCATCCAGAGAGCCCGTGTGTCATTTTTAAGAAACTTTGTTACAAGGCAAGAAATAAAGGACATCCTCAAATGGTAGTGCACCCAGGGGAGGTGTGGAGAAGGTGGAATGACGAAGCGCCCGAGACATACACTGTACAGCAAGGTCCACAGAGCTGGGATGCCCATGGGGTGGGGTGGTTAGAGACGGAAAACCAAATCAAAAGAATTTAAGCAATAACCTGGCGGGGCGCGGTGGCTCACACCTGTAATTCCAGCACTTTGGGAGGCCGAGGTGGGCGGATCACTTGAGGTCAGGAGTTTGAGACCTACCTGTGCAACACAGTGAGACCCAATCTGTACAAAAAATACAAAAATTAGCTGGGTGTGGTGGTGGGTGCCTGTGGTCCCAGCTACTTGGGAGGCTGAGCCTGGAGGATCACTTGAGTCTGGGAAGTGGAGGATGCAGGGTCGTGGTCACGCCACTGCACTCTAGCCTGAGTGACAGAGTGAGAGCCTGTCTCAAAAAAAATCAAAAACCAAAACCAAAATAAAACCCCTGAACCCCCAAAATGGAAGGAAAAATGAATATCTATTGACTCCATCACTGACATTGGACCTGTGGGTTCTAGGGCTTTACCAGCGCCATCAGGACACCCCAGTCTCTTGAGAGACAATATTTTCTAGTAGTCAGCACTGCCTGGACTTGGAGCCTGGCCCCACCTCTTATGAGCTCTGTGACCTTGGGCGAGTGACTTCACATCTTTGTGCCTCAGTTTCCTCATTTAGAAAACAGGGATAAAAGTAGCACTACCTTCTAGGGCTACTGTGGCTATTAGGTGAGTGACTATTTGTAACGTTCTTAGATCAGTGTGGTGCACACAGTAGGTACAAGGTGAGTGTAAGCAACTGGACATGTTTCCTAGGCCTCCATAACAAAGTGCCATGAACTAGGGGGCTTAGAACAACAGAATATATTGTCTCATACAGCTCTGGAGCTGGAAGTCTGAAATCAAGGTGCTGGCAGGGCCACACTCCCTTTGGAATCTGTAGAGATCCATCCTGGCCTTCTCTTGGCTTCTGGTGGTTTGCTGGGACTCTTTGGCATGCTTGACGTACAGGTGCACCATGCAATCCTCTGTCTTTACGTGGTATTTTCCTTGTGTCTCCACCCCATCTTCCCGTGTCTGTCTCTGTGTCCAAGTTTCTCCATTTTATAAGGAAGGCAGTCATATTGGATTAGGGATTACTCTAATGACCTCATTTTAACTTGATTATGTCTATAAAGACCCAACTTCCAGGTACTGAGGATTGAGACTTCAACATCTCTTCCTCTTTCTCTCTTTTTCTTTGTCCTCTTTCTTTACTTTTCTCTTCACTGGCTTCATTTAATGGCAGATTTGCCCCAGGCTTTGGTAAAGATGTTCATTGCAGTTCTGGGCTTATTATAGTCTACCATCTTAGCAGCCTACTGTCTTTTCTAATAGTTTCAGTGAAAGCCCCCGACTGTCTTTTGTTGGCTCAGCTTGGATCATGTGTCCACTCTGGAGCCTGTCCCTGTGTCCATGGTGCTCCCATTGGCCATCCCTGGAGCAGGTGCTGGGGTCAGTCCCACTCAAGTCATGTTGATTGTGAATGGAGTTGAGGTGGTTGCCTGGAATGAAAACTCAGGTCTTGCTTCCTGGAGAAAGGATTGCTGGCAGGCAATAGAAATAGATGAGCCCCAAAGCCTTGAAAACGTGGTCATGAGTCCTGTAGAGTTGTCTTCAATTCTGTTAATGCGGTCATCTGAAATGGGATTGAATTTATTGGGGGAGATATTCAGAGAGCTAGAGAAGACCAAGGGGAAGAAGGACAACAGGCAGATTTGAGCTCAGTGTGAGGGAATACTTCGTAGGCACACAGCAGCCAACAAAGAGGGGGCTTGTGCCTTGGGAGGTGGTCCACATCCTCTTCCTGGAGGCAGGCAAGAGTGGCCATGTAGTTTACTGAGAATGCTGTCAAGGCAATTCACACAGTGGAAAAGGAGTGGACTAAATAAATGGCTTTCAAATATTTATTACCGTGACCCAAGACATGGATTTATATTGTAAACCAACACACAAACACACACACACACACACATGCAACTGAAACAAAAGTTTCGCAAAGCAATTTTACCTTTACTATAAGTGATGTACTCTGACGTAGTCCTTTCCCTTCTATTTCATTTTAAAAACACTCACAGCTCAGTAAATTGATTTCCCAGCCTGGTGTTCAGAAACCTGGACTAAATGACCTCTGAGGTCCCTGCAGCTCAGTGACTCTGGGGGTCTATGACAGGCACCAGTGGGCCAAAAAGGAGGAAATGTGGTTTGGTATCACCAAATATCACCTGCACAGTTGGTGATGTCACTGGACTGGAGCCAGCTCTCTGGACCCTGCAGCCCAACTTCTGATGTTCCTTCTCTGCCATCTTCGATGACTGCCCTGTTTGCCTGTAAAGTAGAGTATTTGTAACCATATCAGTCCTTTGCATGGATACTTTTATGGGCTCCCCATTTCTCTGATAAAGGTAAAAGGTTTGATGTCTTCATCTGCTGTCTTCACTAACCATCCCAGGAGTCCCTCCCAGTGTTTTCCAAAGCTCTGTGCCCTTTGAGCTGTCCTCCCCCAACACACTTAAATCCACACCTTTGATCCTATCCTTCCCTTGGCTTGAGTGTCCTCCCTCCATGTCCCCTTCTGTAAATTCTCCCTGTCCTCCCATGTTCTCTTTTAGGAAGGCTCCCATGGTTCATTTCCCAGGTAGCAGGATCTTCTTCTCCTCTGAGTCCTTTCAGCCTCATACTGTTCCTGTTCTTCTCGGACCCTGAAACCATTAACAGAAAGGCTTGTGGGTTTGTGTGTGTGTGTGTGTGTGCGTGTGTGTGTGTGTGTGAGTTTCCCACAATACCTAGCCTGGTATGTCCAGAGAAGATGCTCAGTACTTGCTTGAAGAATGGAGAGATGGATCAATGGGTGGGTGGATGACTGAAAGGATGGATTTCACAACATTGAATCTAATTCATGTATTCAACACATATCTAATGAGCACCTATTATGTGTCACACACTATTCTAGTTATTGGGGACACCACACTGAACAAAAGACAAAGATTCCTGCCCTCATGGAGCTTACACTCTACTAGGGGAGACAATGAACAAAGCACAGTATATGCATCTGGTGGTGATGGCTAAGAAGAAAACTAAATAAGGAAGGGGATAGAAGTGTTAGGGCTATTGGAGTTGTAGATGGGATGGCCAAGGAAGGCCTTCCTGAGAAGTTGATATCTGAGTAAAGACATGAAAGAGATGAGGAGTGAGCCATGTGAAGACGTGGGGAGAGCTCCCAGGCAGAGGGGGAACACAGGCAAAGGCCCTGAGGCGCAGCATGCCTGTCATGCTAAGGAACAGCAAGGAGGCCAGTGTGGCTGGAGCAAGAAGTAGACTCTGAGATGAAGATTAGTGGGCAGAAGGTTTATTAGGGAGTTCTTTTGGGATCAACACCTAAGGAAGGGAAGGGAAGGAAAGAGAAGGGACAAAGGAAAGAAAAAGGAAAGGAGAAGGAAGGGAAACAGACAAGGCAGAGGAGAAAGCTGAGCTGTGATGCGGTCTCAAGGGAGGCCTCAGCCAACCCTGCACGGAGGTCTGAAGACAGGCTCACTTTCCGCAGGCCTCCTAAGTTGGGGTGAGTTGGCCAGGTCTTATACTCCTGTGTTAATCAGGCACTAGGTGCAGGCTGCCTGGAAGAGGGGGTGTGACTTTTAGTTGAGGCAGTGCCTGCGGAGATGATGGCTGTGGGCTGGTGGTTGGTGCCACTCCCAACATCTGGGGAGATAAATTCTACACCCATGAAGAGGAGTCTAAGGGATATGTCATGGCATCCAGCATAGCCTTGTAGACCAATATGAGGGCCCTGTTGCTACACTGAGTGACATGGGAAGACACTGGGGGTCTTGAGAAGAGTGGCATAACTGGACTGATACTTTCACGGGCTCACCCAGGCTGCTGTGAGCCAGTGGCACACAATGCAGATGAGAGAGGGTGGGGGCTGGACCAGGGTGGAGGCAGGGGAGGTGTGAGAAGAGGTCAGACTTTGGACTTATCTTGAAAAACGCAGAGCCGATGGGACTTGCCGGCAGATCTGTGTGGGGTTTCCTTGCAATAAAGGAAGTAAGAATGATTCTGAGGATTTTAGTAGGAGCAACTCAAAGGACAGAGTTGTGGTTAGCTGGGATGAGGAAGCCTAGGTGTAGAGGAGGTTGGGGAGAAGATCAGGTGCTAAGTTTGGGATGCCCGTTAGCCATTCAAGGAGGCATGGCCCATTGACTTGGACACCCAGGCCTGGAGTGCAGGGCAGAAGTACGAGCTGGATGCACTGGTTTAGTAGTTAGCATCTAGATTCTCCATTGGTGGAGGGTGTGTGTGTGTGCACTTGCGCTCACATGTGGGAAGGATATGGGGGAATGGTTGGGGTAACCTGTGTGTGGCTGACTCATACATGGGGTTGCCCTTTCCTGGGCTGTTCTAGGCTTGGACCTGTGGTCTCTCTAGGGAGTCTTAGGCCAGACTCTGAAGGAACATTGTAGGGGCTGCCCACACCCCCCAAGAGAGGGGTCTCTGATGGGCCCCTGTCCTTGAATTGCGGGACTGAGTGTGGCGTTTGACATCAGGGCAGGGGTTGAGCAGATGCCTCTAAGGTCCTTCCCCACTGTGATTCAGGGACTTTCTGTGGCTCTTCTCCCTGAGGGCTTTTCTCTCATCGCTGCTCTGCCTTCACACTGCCTTTGTCCCCTCTTGTGCCACTCTGGAGTTTGTTCCACTTGGGAGTCACTTCCCCCTGGAGAGGTTGCTAGCATTTCCCTCACTGTATTCTCAGTCTCCTCAAACTTCCCAAAGATATTAGTAGTGTGCAACCTGAAGAGGAGAGGGGCGTTGACAAAATGAATTCTGACAAAGATACTTGCATGAATCCTTTGTAGCTCAGCCCTGAACATGGCTCCACACTGTCAGTTTTTATTTTATTCAAATGTTGGAGTCAAACGTCCCTCTGCAGGTGAGGGAGTGGTGGGAGATGAGGAGAAGGGGAATGAATGGGGTTACAGGCCAAAGGCAAGATCTAAGCCCTGTTGTGCAAGCCTCCTGGGGTCTGGGCTGCAGTGCCATGTCCCTGGGCTTTCCCTGGTCTGGGGATCTAGACAGTCTCTAGGATGGATAGACAGACGTGTGAAGGGCTTAAGCGACTACCACATTGGCACTGCCTGCAAGGCTGGGAATCACAGCCTTAATGAACATTGAGTTTCTTGATGAAGCAGGCAAAGTCTTGTCCCTCCTGGGTGAGAAGAGGGAGCCCCTGGCAGGAGGGGGTCGCAGTGACCTTGCAGAATTGCATTGCAGCTGACTCTCCTCAGGGTTCCCTGCCATCATAGCTGACAGGGAACCACAGTGGGCCACCACTGCCCTCCAGGCGTGCTCTCACTCAAATTTCCCAGCGGCTGTTCGTGGGACTGCACCCCAACCCTCAGGCTTGTCGTCTTTTTTTGGGTCAGGAACCAAGTGCTCCCAGGATGCTTGGTGCGGATGTCTCCATGGATGGGCCATGTGGCTGAGCGTTTGCCCAGCCCCTTTGCTAAAATGACCTTTCTCAATGTCCCAATTTCTACTCTGAAATCCAAGTCATCCATCTGCACCTTACTCTGGACCTCCCTTAGGATCCTTCTTAACACAGGCTGTAAGTAACTGCCACCAAACAATGACCACTGGCAATTGAGAGGAAATCTATTTATCATCCCTGATCCAGAAGACAGAACCAAAATTTAATCAACATTTAGTGTTTTTGTGCTATTGGTTTAGTTTACATGTAACCTATGCCATAGGTATCAGAAGTTAATCTGGTCCTTATTATGACGGTTTTTCATATTTGGTGGTGAATATTTGATAATTGTGTGTATTTTTTTTTTTAGATGGAGTTTTGCTCTTCTTGCCCAGGCTGGAGTGTAATGGTGCAATCTCGGCCCACCACAACCTCTGCCTCCCAGTTTCAAGCAATTCTCTTGCCTCAGCCTCCTGAGTAGCTGGGATTACAGGCATGCCCCACCACGCCCAGCTAATTTTGTATTTTTAGTAGAGACAGGGTTTCTCCATATTGGTCAGGCTAGTCTCGAACTCCCGACCTTAGGTGATCCGCCCACCTCGGCCTCCCAAAGTGCTGGGATTACAGGCGTGAGCCACTGTGCCCAGCCATGTGTAATGTTCTTAATTAGAAAAGCATAAGCTTAAAGAGCTGGCCAAGAACCCATCCTTTTGGAGGTCATGTTGAACTGCCCCTTAGCTGTTTAATGACATGAGAAAGTGCATAGGGACAAATGCTCGCATTTTCCCTACATTAAAGGTCCAAAAAGCCACAAACAGTGATTATGTTCCATCAATCATTTCAGTGAGCAGATCTGTCAAACTAGGGGAACCCACCAGTTTCACTAGTGAAGAACTGGGGCTTCTTCTTAATTCTTTATCTGGAATGCCTCCCTCGGCCATCATTACATGGAATAACATTTCACAGAGCTAGGCTGGGAGGTGGGAGATGTTTATGTCAATGGTGAGTGTCTGAAATGGCTTCTCAGAGAAGTGAGATTAGCTGTATCAGGAATGCAGAAAGTCAAGGTGCATCTCTCAGTGACTTCTCTCAGCCTCAGGGTCCTCCTTTACAAAAACAGGGAGTTGTGCCCAGTCATACTCCAGAACATTCTGGAGACTTGGTTTTGATGCCATGGCTTTGTGTGAACACCTATGAGGCTACATTTGTCAAAACCATATGGTCTAAACATCAGGCAATCCAGCCAAACTGGTTAGGTAAGCAGGAGCCAGCTTCTGTCACCAAGGACCTCACATGCTAGTAAGGGACAGGACCAGATGCACAGAACTGTCACACAAAGCAGAAAGTAGGAATGGCCAAATGGAGGTGCCGAGACTATCCCCTGGGAGTTGGGAGACAGCAAGCCTTGCTCTGGCTGGGGTGTGTGTGCATGTATGTGTAGATATGGGAAGGTCTTAAGGAAGCTGCGGCGCTGAGCAGAGCCCTGGAGCCAGGCTAAGATTTGGAAATGGAAGGGGAAGGGTACCCCTCTGTCCTTTACTTAGGCCTGGCACACGAGAGGTACCCCAAAATGCTTGCTAACCCACCCTTGAGTCTTTCTCTACACATCTAGTTTCCTCCTTTGGGGACCTCAGGCCATGATCAAACAGAGTTTAAAAAAATTAACCTGGCTGGTCGTGGTGCCTCATGCCTGTAATCCCAGCACTTTGGAAGGTCGAGGCAGGTAGATCTCTTGAGGTCAGGAGTTCAAGTCCAGCCTGGCCAACATGGCAAAACCTTATCTCTACTAAAAATACAAAAATTAGCCAGGTGTGGTGGCAGGTGCCTGTGATCCTAGCTATTCAGGAGGCTGAGCCAAGAGAATTGTTTGAACCTGGGAGGTGGAGGTTGCAGTGAGCCCAGATCGCGCCACTGCACTCCAGTCTGGGCAACAGAGTTAAACTCCATCTCAAAACAGAAAACAACAACAAAAACAAAAATTAACCCTGGAAACAGAAAGGCAAAGACAAGCAAAACCCATTCATTTTATCATAGCTCTGTTTTGAGACTCTGAGAGCCTGGGTGGGAATCATTTCAAGGCAAGAAGCCCACTGGGAGCTCAGGTTTAAAAAAAGAGGGAGGAGCTATGAAGGCACTGGGGGCTCCTGTGGCACCCAGTCACCAAAGGTACAGATGGGCCTCTCAGGAACTGGACCTCAGCCATCTCCCCTTTCCACATTGCCACTGTCCATTACTGGATGCCTGGTTTCTCATTTTGCTTCTGTCTGAGCTCCCATTTCATTCTACTGCTCTCAGATCTGGCTTTTCTGCTTATCATTTGCTTGCACAAGACCTATCAAGGCCTCCACAATATGGTAGCGTCAGCCCTCAAACTTCCAAGGCCTTCCTATGCCATTCCCTGTGGCTCATTGGCCAGTGTTGGAGTGCCCTGATTCCAGATTTTCAGAGGAGACAGTCTGATGGGGTCAGCTTAGGTAGATTCTGCCTCTGACCCAATCAGCTGGCAGCAGGGGTGTGTCAGGCCCCCACACACTGTAGAGCGATCCCCTTCCAAGCTGTTTTTCCAAGAAAGGGTGGAGCGAAAATGATCGGCTTCTCCAGGAGGAAGGGTGTCTGACTCCTGGGCTGTCACATATAGTGTGGACACCCACGCTATCTGCCTTGAAGTACTTGATTACACAGAGGAAGGGCAAAGCAGCCTAGGCCTATTCCTGTCATTGTCAATGGGATTAACATTCACATACCATGAACAGCTGAATAAATGCAGGAACACTTGTCTTTGTCTAACAAAGTCTACTTGGCACCTTTTCTCTCTAGTGCTAATCAGGCAATCTTAAAAGCATATTTTGTGTCTGTGTTGGAAGAAGGAATGACAGTAGGCATTACTCACTGCCCCCTCCCTGGCCTCCAGGCCAAGCCTTTAGTCATTGTTATCAGCTGCCACAGGTTCCTGGGCTTAGAGCACTGAGCTCTAGGTGCTGACTGCCCCAACGGAGACATGGCCAGTGTTTGGACCTCAGAGTGCATGTTCCTATAGAAACAGATGTGAAATGGTCAGTTGGTTCCCACACCAGCCCACAAAGGCTATATAACCAATTCTTTGTGGACCCTAATGGCCATTTAATATAAGCTTCTCTACATTCATGAGATGAAAAAACAACTCTAGAAGCAAAACTTTTCTTAGAGCTAAAAGGGGACTCAGTAATCCCCTGCAATCATCCCTTTGATGGCAGTTCCAGGAGAGTAAGGAATGTATTCAAAATCACACAGCTATTCAGTGGCTGGATTACAACTGAACTAACATAGTAGCTACATTACCAGTGAGGAAACAAAATTCTAAGTCTACAAAGCTGTATAAGAAATAGGTTGTTGGCTAGGCATGGGTGGCTCACACCTGTAATCCCAACACTTTGGGAAGCCGAGGCAGGAGGATCGCTTGAGCTCAGGAGTTTGAGAACAGCCTGGGCAACATAGCCATGTCTACTAAAAATAAAAATGAAATTGGGCATGGTGGTGCATGCCTGTAGTCTCAGCTACTCAGGAGGCTGAGGTGGGAGAATCACTTGAGCCTGGTAGATTGAGGCAGCAATGAGCTATGATTGCACCTCTGCACTCCAGCCTGGGCAACAGAACAAGACTCTGTCTCAAAAAAGAAAGAGGTAAAGAAGGAAGGAAGGAAGGAATGAAGGAATGAAGGGGAAGGAAGGAACGAAGGAATGAAGGAATGAAGGAATGAAGTGAGGGAGGGAGGGAGGAAGAGTTTGTTGTTGTTTATCTTGAATATTGATGCTCTAGAAAAAGCATGTTGAATTAGATGAGAGGTGATAGTCAGACACCTTTATGAAGTTCCAAGGGCTTCCAGATACTTTCAAAAGGGGTTAGCGGTTATAATGCATGAAAACTCTCTCTCTCTCCACACACACACACACACACACACACACACACACACAGAGGCATGTATGTATCTGTATTGAACATATGTATAGAGATAAGGAAATAACTGGTTCTTTATTATGTGTTTTCCTTTCAGAAGCTGAAAATTGCATTTCTCTCTTATTTAGAGGAATGTAGAGCAGTGTTGTCCAATAGAACTCCCTGAAATGATAAAACTGTTTTATATCTGCACTGTGTCACCACTAACTACATGTGGCTATTCAGCATTTGAAATGTGGGTAATACAACAGAGGAACTGAATTTTTAATTTTATTTAATTTTAGTGAATTTATCTAAATGTTAGGGAATTGAAATTTAAATGTAAATAGCCACTTGTGGACTTGTGAACAGTGCAGCATAGCGTTACTAGTACGCTTATCAGCACAAACAGACTTCAGCCTCTCAGGTGTAACAAAATGGGGTAGGGTGAGAGGAGGAAAAATAACAGAGACAAAGGAGGAAGTTTATTGGAAGGTAGCTGGACACAAGCTAGAGAGGTTGTGTGTCTATGAATGAAGGGCCACTTGCGGAGCATGCACTGAGTTGTGAACAGTAAGAGGCAAGGAGAAGGGATACTTGGTATATTCAGTATTCGTCTATGGGATTAAATAAGGACAGAGGTGGTGAAGAAACAGTGGTAGGACAGTTCCACTACTTGGCCACCAGGGGCCCCCATTGACCTAGAGCAGCTTGGTTTCCGAGGGGAGAGAGGCCAGGTGTCTGTGGCAGGGATGGGGAGGATGAGACACAGAAAAGCAGCAGACTTTGAGTGGGTCCAAGAGGAGGGGGATATTGACTCATTATGTTGTGCTAAGCACCGCTTTAAGCACTTTACAAATAACACCCTAAGAGGTAACTATTTTATCACCCTCATTTTATAGATGGGGCAACTAAGGGTATATTTGGACAGATAACTTGGCTAAGCCACAGAACTGTTAAGTTCCGAGTTGGGAAATAAACTAAACAGCCAGGCTGCAGAGTCTGGGTTAACTGTTGTGCTCTGCTGCTCCCAGGAAGAGCCTGCCCCTGCATGGTTTTGGAGCCCTGTCTAGAATGTGGACATGTACCACCACTCAGCTGGGGTATCTCCACTTGCCTCCCAGTATAAGGCTGTTGGGAAGATTTGTGTGAAATATTGTATCCTTTTGATTTTTTTTTCCTACAGCCACTTTTCATTCATTTATCCATTCAGGTGTTCAGCAAGTAAACATGGAGCCTGCTGAAGCTGGGAATGCAAAGTGTGCAAGAAGCCTGCCTATGGGAACCTACGGCTCAGCAGGGAGACATGAAATAGCTGGGAATGCCCCCTGCACAGTGTGAAGGGCATGCTACCTTGGGAAGGGGACAGAAACAGAGGGGAGGGGGGATCCTGGCCAGCAGGGGTGTCACAGAAGGCTTTTTAAAGGAGGGGGCCCTGGAGCTGAACTTTGAGGCTGGCAGCATTCGAACACCTCCACAGGTCTCCCTTTCGGATTTCAGTGCCCTCTTTGCCTTGGGCTGATGAGGTAAGTTGCTACTGGAGAATGACCTTTCACAGGAAATTCAGAACCCCAGTCATCAATGTTTGACTACCCTGTCACCAAGTCCCTCCATTGCCCTGGCTTGGTGTGGCTGCGAGAAGTCACCTGTTCAGGCCCCTCCTGCCTCCTCCACACACTGACCTCCCTCAGACTCAGAACAGCCGATGCTGCCCTCTGAGGCCTGCCCCTTTGCACAGGCTTTGCCCACATCCGGGCTCCTGGATTCCTCAGAAGCCGGCTCCTGGGGCCTGTCCAGCAAGGCTTGGAAGCCCGGGTCCCCAAAGACCTGCTAGTTAATGAGTTCTGCAAAAACTAGGTCTGTCTGTAATCGAAATGGGAGTACAAGGCTCGCACAGTCCCTGAATTAATTCAGTCCTGTTAGAAAGGGAGCAAGGCAGAGTTTCTGCTGCTGTCTGCAGGACCCATGGAGGGGTTCTGTGCACCATTACTTCCATTTGGGGACCCATTGTTTTCCATCACTTCAGCACAATCTGGAAAACATTCTCCAAGTCTATTATTCCTGTCTCCTGCTGCCACACTGAGGCAGTTGTTAACAATGCCCTCTGCCCACCCCGGACCCCTCCTCCATTTAAATACCAGTCTGATGGGCAAAGAGAGCATTTAATGACTGCTCCAGACTAAAAAGTTCCTATTATTTTATTCCCTTCTTACTCCTGCCCAATTTCCTTCCAGATGGGGACAGGTGAGTATAAAATAAATGGAGCTGGAATTACAACAGCAAGAAGACAGGTGGAGAAATTGAATGTGGTTGGAAAATTTGTCCGTGTACCTACAGGTGTGTCTTCTGAGATCTTGCAGGCTACCACCACCCCCCTCCCCCCAGCCTGGCCATTCTCCAAATGGTCTGGGACTGGAGAATATGAGTGGCCAAGACTTCCCCTCCCGTTGGAGTGGTCTGAGTATCCAGGCAGAAGGAAAGGAGACATTTAGCAAGGGGGCACTTAGAATGGCAGCCTTGAAGAGGTGCAGGCAGTGCTGACCTGGCGCTACCTTCACCATCAGGTGTTGGGCCCCCAGTACGATACCACAGAGTCTTTATGACTTCCTTCTGGATTCTCTTCTTTCCTCTCCTTACTCAGATGCCACCTCCATTGGGAAGTCTTCCTTGATTACCCCAGAGTTAGTTTCTCCGTCCTTTCTGCTTCTGTCTCTTTGTGTCCCTATTAAATGTGTTATTGGTCTATGCTGTTCTTCTGCATTACAACCTGTCTCCATGTTTGATGGCTGGTGACTTCCTGCACAGAGGTTTAGGGACCTGCATGCTTGAGAAAGACTCCTGTTCTCCAGTTGCTTGCTGTGTGACTGTGCAAATTTCTATTATTTCTATAACTCTGTCTGCAACATGAGGACAAAAAAATTTTGTCACAAGCCTGCTGTAAGGAGTGAGTAAGATCCAGCTTCCTTCTCTCCACCTCAGCCATTTACTACTATTGGGTAACTAGGGCTCTGGAGTCAGATCAGCCTGGGTTTGAATCCTGGCTCCACCACTTTCCAGCTGTCTTTTGCCCTGTTACAACCCTTCTGTGCCTCAGTTTTTCATCTGTGAAATGGTGGTAACTCCTATCTCATATCTCATACACTTCTTGGGAGAATAAACTAGGGTAATGCATGTAGATTGCTCAGCATAGGCCTGGCACGGACCCAGCCTTCTGAAAGTTAGCTATCATTATTGGTAGTGTTGTTACTAAAACTGTGAGTTGGTGGAGTCTGAAATCTCAGCCTAGTATAGTGCCCAGAGCCCAGTGAGTACTGAGTATATAAAAAGGAAAATGTTTCATTGTAAACTGGGAACCATGATCCAAATGTAATGCTCAGAAATGTCACCCCTTGTCAATTATGAATGATTAGGACATGATGCAGGTGACTTGAGCCTGCATCAGAGACCATGGGCCTGGGAGATGCCTAGGGGTGCCTGCCCCTTTTGCTGTCACAGTCTCCAGTTCTTCCAGACTATGTCAGGTGCAGGTGAACTGGAGGTAACAGACACTCACCCACTGATAGCCAGAAGTCTAACCCAGGAGGAAAGAAAACCCAGGGCTGCCAGTTCACACACAGCTGGGAGCACTTGCTAGTGAGTCATGGTCAATGGCCAAACAGATGAGAAGAACCAAGGGAAGGGTTGGCATTTGCTGGGGTCTGCCGATTCCCAAGCTCTGGCCTGTGGTGAAGCAACAGAAATGTGCCAAGCTGAACCACAAAGAGCTTGAGGAGACCTTGGCCTTCCTTCCAGGCTGTGAGGGCCTGGGCTGCCCTAAGCCATCCTCTGGAAAGGTTTTCAGGCCCAGAGTCATGTCCATGTTTACATCTATGCCTATGTCTGTAGCAATCTGGGATATAGATATTTACATAGCTAACATTTATTAAGGGCTAATTATGTTCCAGCTTACATGGACCAACACTGTGGTAACATCAATCATATCCATGATATAGATACTACACTTTCCTCACCACGAAACAGGGATAATAAATTTGAGGCCCCATTGGTCTCAGTCAGAATCAGCCATGTTGTGCTGTGCTAATGAGCACCTCCTTGATGTCAGTGGCCTGAAGTGGTCTCAGTCACATTGTTTGTCCTTCTTGTATCAGCCAAGGACACTGGCCTGTGCTATTGTCATTGTCAGCCTGGGGCCCAGATTGACAGAACAACCATTATGTGGAACACTGCCAGTCATTGTGACAGAGGGAGAGAGAGGCAAGCCGTGCCCTGACTCCTAAGGTGCCAGGTGCAGGTGAGCTGGAGGTAACAGACACTCACCCACTGATAGCCAGAAGTTTAACCCAGGAGGAAAGAAAACCCAGGGCTGCCAGTTCACAAGCAGCTGGGAGCACTTGCTAGTGAGTCATGGTCAATGGCCAGACAGACGAGAAGAACCAAGGGAAGGGTTGGCATTTGCTGGGGTCTGCCGATTCCCAAGCTCCGGAGGAAGCTCCATCAGGAAGTGACAGACAACGCTGCTGCTCACATTTTATTGGCTAAGGCAAGTCACACGACCGCATTGAACTTGAAGGTAGTGGGGAAATGCAACCCTACTAGGTGCCTGAAAGAGAACTGGAAATGTTTGGTGAACAGGAAAAAGCCACCATATCACCTGCTGGTGTGGTTTAGGGATAGAATGAGTTCATGTACTTCAGGTACTCAAAACGGTGCCAAAGGCCCAGTGATCTCTGTATGGGTATTAGCTAGGAACACCACTGCTCTTTCTCTTATTTGGTTTAAAGATGAGGAAACAGAGCATGAGAGGCCAAGTACCTTGCCCAAGTTACTGCCCAGGGGCTACCCAGAGGTTGCCCTTCTAACTGGCACACTTTACCACCCCACTCCGAGTCGCAGGCCATCCTGAGAGCCGAGGCTGGGGCAGGACAGACACGATGTGCCCTCTGCGCCTTTGAGGACTCCCATTCTACTGGGGGAAGAGAAGGGACGCTATCATCTAGTGAGTGCCACATAGAGGATCTTATGGAATTCTCACAACAGCCCCAAGGTAGGGATTATCATTCCCATGGGTGGGATGGGAAAACTGAGGCTCAGAAAGGTAAAGTGACTTGCCCCAAACCGAAGGCTAGTTGGAGGTGGAGCCAGGGTTCACATCCCGCCTGTTGGGCTCACTGTTGGTGGGGCTTCCTGCACGCACACCTGTGCCTGTGGAGGAGGCACAGACAGAGGCACACAATGGTGAACGGCTTGGTGGATGCTTTCCTTATGGACAGAGGGGACTCAAGGGTCAATTCAGGAATGAACGAGCCCACTTTCTACTCCCAAAGAGGAGCCAGCGGGGTGTGTGTGTGTGTGTGTGTGTGTGAGAGAGAGAGAGACAGAGAGAGAGAGAGAAGAGAGGCCCCCTCATGAATCATCAGGCAGGCTTCAAGGAGGAGGTGGTATTTGCCCTAGACTTTCTAGATTGGCGTACGTGAAAATAGGGAAGGAAGGGTAGGACTTCTGTTCAGGGTGTTTGGAAGAGCCAGAGTATGAGCTGGACAGGGGTGAGCAAGAGTGAGGTTGGGGTCAGTCCTGACTACAGCAGCATTACCACCAATGATCGTACAGGCCAACATTGGGCTGCCATCTACATCCTATTGTAGAATGGAATGTTTATTATGACATTCCGGCAGATGGCAGCAAATATCTGGAGGAATTGGGGCTGGCCATCTCTACCCCCATACCTGCTCTCACCCTTCTCCCTGTTGCTCTGTGCCCTGGAAGGGCAGTGTCTATGGGATCTCTGTTCTTGGGCAGAGAAGCCAAGGGGAAGCACCAGCAGGAGGCAGGAGGTGGTGGAGAGAGGCTTGAGTATTTATTCCTTTGGTTCCCTCCCTGTTGGCTTGGCAGTGGCTGTGCTTGTCTGTCAAAGTCTCCCCAGCTGCAGCCCTAGTGGGATTTCATAACTGCTTTCTTCTGTGGTCCCTTTGGGTCTAAGGGTGGTAACAGCTCCCCTCTGTTGCTAGGGTATTTCACCATCTTTTGCTAGTTTTTCTTAGCCATGACCACACCTTCATAAATAATGTCTTCAGTAAACTCTCCAATCACCCCTTCTGAGTGAGCCATCTGTCTCCTGCCAAACCCTGACAATTCAAGGGCTCTTTCATAATTTGCACAATGATCTTCTTTATGCCAGCAGCAGCTTCAGAAACCTCATGGCATTCTCTAGGCATTCTGTAGGCATTTGGGGAGTTGTTCTGAGCAGGTCAGGAAATAACCCCAACTCCATCTCTCATGGGGTGGCTGAAGCAAAGGTGCAGAGAACAGGGCAGAGGCAGCACGATGAGACCTTTTGCCTTTTTTCAACACTTCTGGCACTGACCAGGATCCTGATGAATATTTGTTGGCTGAGATCCATTGAATTCTGCCAGGCAGGGCAGGAGAGGTGGGGCCCTGGGGGACCAGCAGGGGCTTCTCCCTGCCCTCACCTGCAAGATGGTGTTTTTGTCTCAGTTTCCCCCCTTAGATTGTGAGCTCTCCAAGGCAAGGCTTGACCTCTCAAATCTCTGTCTCCTCCAGCCCAGCCTGTTGGGAGAGCACTGGAAAGTAGCTGGTGAGGTGACCTGAGCTAGTTGAGCTGGTTTGAGCTGACCTGCAAACTTCCTTTCTGTGGACCCCTGGTTTCCACTGGAAGGTTCACCTGCCCATATCAGAAAAAAGCCTGACTTTAAAGGATTTTAGAAAACCCCATTTTATTCTTTTTCAAAACGTATGGCAAGTAATCAAGAACATTCCTCCTGAGTCCAGTGCTATTTCCTCTCCAGTTCACTGCCCCTCAAGCCAAATCCCAAGTCTGCTTTAATGAATATAGAAAACTCACTTGTCATTAGTTGGACAAAAGCTAATGGACTGGAGTCCTTGAGGACAGTGGGTCTCTTGAGCAAATTAAACACTCCCCTTGCAATCTTGAAGTCAATGTTAAATTGTTTATCAAACCCTTCCTTTCCAGGTAGCATTAAGGTGAAATTTCCCAAGTTCTGGCCATTAGGTCAGAAAATTATATTGAGCTGGAGACAGGAAGAAGGAGAGGCAATTTCAAAACTGTTTTGTTTTGAAGAGGAAAAAGGCATATTGGTTAGGGTCTGGGGAGGGGTCCATAAATATACTTCACCTCTGATGTCACTCTGGCCTTCGCTCATGGCAGACATTGCTAATAAATCATATGCTCCTAACTGTTAACTCAAAACTAAAGCTACTTGCAAACCAGGGCCTAGGGTTGATGGGTCTCCATGATTTTGATAGTCATTAAAGAGGATGCATCATGGGGCAGGGGGATAAGCACAGGGCTGTGTATCAGAAAGCCTGGTCCCAGTTCTGCTGTGTGATCTTCCTGTTTGAGTCTGGTTCCCCTTCTGCTCAAACGGGGAAGAGTTCCTTGCCTGCCACCAGAGGCCCTTGTAAGGACCTGTCAAGGGCTTGGCTAGAGGAGCTTGCCAGGGCTGCAGAACACTGCCATGGCAGCTGCACAGTCACGGTTGTTCTGGGCAGTGCTCTTCAGCACACACAGAAATGAGCTCTTTCAGGAGTGGAGATAGCTCTTCAGTCGTTTTCTCCTCACAGGGCTGTTGATGTTTGGGCCCTGTGTGATGCACAACCACGTGGTGGCCTATGAGGTGAAGATGTGACTTGGGAGGATCTCCTGGGTCCAGGGCTCCCAGGGCAGTGTCAGAAAAGCAGAATTATGATGCACGGAAGGGAGGAGATGGGAGCCTTGTCCTAGAGATTCCCTCAGTTGTCTGTTTATTCACCCACTCATTCATTCATTCATAAATGTTTTCTGCAGAGGCCTAAGCTGGGCTCTGATGACTCACCATCCACTCAAGTTGGAGCTGGCCAACACCTTTTATGGACCTGCACCACCTCATGGTTGAGAGGAGTCCCACAACAGAGCTTGGCTTTGGAGGCAGATCCAGTATTTACTGGCCATGTGTCCTTGGGCAAGCCATTTCTCCAAGTCCCAGTTTCTCCATCTGGGAAGCAGGGGAAATAGTCCCCTTCAGAGGATTCTTGTGGGGGGTCAAATGAGATCAAACACGTTAAAATACCTGGCATACAGCACTCAAGGATCGCCAGCCAACTGCTGGCTTTTGGACCAATAGCCTCAGCAAACGCTTACAGAAATGGAATTCAGTGCAAATACCCAAAAGAGGAGCTTTCAGAATGCCAGAAACATTTTCATATTTATGCAGGAAGAAAACAAATATTATTTGCCCTAAAACTGTGAGGAGCATGCTAAAGGCTCAGAATGCGGCCGTTGAAAATTGAATAACTTCACTTGCAGATGTTGCATCAATTTCATTCAATTTGTAAGCACTTGTCCCTGTAGTCCGGAGGAAAAATGAATTCAGCTCAGTCAATCAGCCTGTTTCTGGGTGGTTTGGGGGAAGCCACCCCATCTCACAGGAGGTTCAGTGTCACCTGGAGCAGAGTGACTGGAGCATGGTTGTTTTTGTGGCAAATTGGGGATAGTAGGAGCTTCACTGATTACCTTATTCTATCTCTGTACTACCACATCAGTACCTGCAAGGAGCGACTCTAAGTAGGCGTCTCAGCCTCATGTTTGGGGGTGTTTAGAGTGTCAGTAAGGCACGCTATGGCTACTTCTGTGGCCACAGCTCAGTGCCAAAGGAGTAACACATGGGGAGGAATGGGGCATGTCCACCCAGGAAGAGCAAAGAGAAGATGGAAGAGAATCCCAAGAGGCAGCCACTGTCTCACTCGGCCTTTCCTTCTTGTCTCTGTCTCACACTACCTAACCTGAATTGCCCCAGGGCATGCCCTTGGCCATGGTCAAGTACAGAAATATTTATTTGGGCATGGACGTCACTGTGGAGGAACTCGAGCACTGGGTCTCCAATACCCACCTTGTCATTCCTCTTGAGGCCTCTAAGTAAAGGTGTTGAAACCAGAAACCAGGGACTTGAAAGGAAAGGACAGCCAAAACACAGACACCACTTCGACTGACTTTACCTGTCCCTCTCTGATGTTCTTTCTCCCTTCTCTTCCCCTCTTTAAACATGCCAGCCCACCTGAAGTTCCACTGGGATTCTTTAGGTTAGGACTTTGCACCATGAGCTACTTTTCTATAAATTGAATGCTGAAGTACAATGTTTGCTACTGAAGGCATGAAGAAGTATCGATGACGTATCTTCCCAGTCCCTGGTCACTGAGTGCTATGTAGTGATGAGTAGGTGAGAACCCTTAAATGAGGCTGAGACATGCCAGAATCTAGAGATACAATTGACGGTAGGAGAAGCGGGCACTCCAATGGGGCCACCATTTGCATTTGTCCTGCCCTGCCTCCTCGATAAAAGGAAAATAGGAAAGGGGGAAGGAGGAGGACGGTCTCATGAGAGAATCCCGTCTTTAGGCGTTTGTGTTCAGTTCTGAAGACAAGCCGTGTGCTCAGCCCTGCCAGTACACACACACTGCCCCCCCACCATGGAACAAGCTCTGATTGTGTTAAATGTTGACTATTTTCATGCCACAGCCCCTCGGGGACAGATTCTGGCAAAGATGATAGATAGAGCTTGGAGTGGGAAAGCAGATGATGTTTGAAAGCACAGTGCCCGGGGAGAACCAGCCTGGGGCTCAGAGAGAAGAGCATGTTTTGTTTGTTTTTGTTTGTTTCAGCTGGATCGCATTCAAAGGAGACAGAGGGAAGGTTGCAAAATGCCCCTTTTTTGCCCACTATGGAAGCTCAGGCTTTGGGCAGCTGGTGTTTAGCATCCTATGCTGTTATGTCAGAAGCCCCCACTCTGGATGGATCAGACCTTATGGGGTCTTTGGGGACACAGAAAGAAATCAGATGTAGTCCCTGCCCTGAGCGCCTCAGTCTGAGGGGAGACAGCATGCACAGACCAGGCTGATGCAGAGTGACTCACGCTGAGATGCAGGCGAGGACTAGGGGCTGGGAATGGAGGGACGGAGCAACTGATGTGTTGTGCATGTGTGTGTGTGTGTGACTGCCAGAAGATGAAAAGGATCAGGGAGGAGGGAATTCCTACATGTTTGTGCCTGGGACCTCATGCAGAGGAAAGACAGGAATGAAAACTAGAACGGAAGCAGGAACTGGTTCATGGTGGGCCTTGAGTGCCAGATTTTAATCCTGAGGAGCCATAAAATGAGGAACCCAGTGAGACTGGAGTTTTCTGGGGAAGGATCCCTCAGGATGGGAAGGACAGCAACAAGTACAAGAGGGTGGAACAGTGTGAGAGGCAATTCCACCCACTTCTGCCCCTGCCTTTGGAGTTCAGGGTGCCTTTGTAAAAACCATGGTTGCCCAGGAGTGTTTCCAGAGGGCAGGGAAGTGCTTCCTGCTAGGCGGAGTGGAGTGAGACCCTTTTACACTCTGAGCATAGTTGCCCAGTGGATAGGCTGGGGTGAGGAGTCAGTGAGGCAGAGAACTAGGGAGGTAGAAAGAAAGGAGGCAGTGTAGTAATGTAGCAGGTGGAGCACAGACTTTGAAATAGGACAAACCTGGCTTCAAATTTCAGCTCCACACCTCTGTAACCTTCGGCATGGTATGGAACACTTCTGTATCAGTCAGGATAATCTAGCTTATGCCGCAGTAACAAACAGCTCTGAAATCTAAGTGGCTTAAAATGACCGAGATTGATCTCTTGCTGGGGACTCTATTCATCGTAGTAACTCCAGAAACCAGGTTTATGGAAACTTCTTGTTACTCCTTCCGCAATGACCAAGGCAATGTGAACGGGGCGTGGTAATTCACTCACTGGCCCTTAAAGTGAGTTCTTTCACTTCCATTCACATTCCACTGGTCAAAGCTAGTCTGGCCATGCACATCCTCTCAGAGTGTGGAAAAGTGAGAATTGAAATAGTTGTGAACAATCTGTCTCAACTTTCTTATCTGTAAAATGGGAATAAGACTACCAACCTCAGATGAGCATTGTGAATCTAATGAGATAATGCATACAGCAGTCTAGGTGAAATATAGTCACACTCAAACAATGACAGCCAAAACAACAACAAAAAGATGTGGGCAAAAAGGAGAAAAAAGTATAGCATTTGTTGCTTCTGGGATTTCTGAGACAGCAAGGTTGATTTACCCGGAAAAAGCTGCTGTGTCTGGAACAGCTGTATCGGGAGCTGCTGCTTTGGAGGTGGCCCCAGGATCAATCCCTGATGCTCCTGGAACTCCTTCCTGCTGGTGAAAGACTTTCCCTCCATGAGTCTCAGGGCTGAGCTGGGGGTGTTCTTGAAGGCAGCTTCCGACTTCCTCTCCAAGACTGTGCATTTCAAACACTAATCTAATGCCTTTCCTGCTGCCACCGCAGCCCCATGGAAACAGCATTTCCATTCCAAGATTCAGTTCCCATTCATCACCATGAAGCGCGATACCTGAGGGGAAACGGTAACTGAGACTTTGTGAGTCTCCAAAGACGGGAATGTGTCTGCAGGAGCTGAGTAATTAGAGCAGTTTTCTGCACACATGCCTAATCTTTATTTAAGACATTTCACTTAGGTACACATCTAAGTTATTCAAAAGTCACTTAGATTTGAGACATGTATATCATTAATTTCTCATCTCTATTTTAGAATAGTTCAATAAGCACCAATAACCATGACTGCAAGTATTTATTGAGGCTAACAATGTTTCAGGCAACTGCACTCAGCTCCTTACTTGAAATAACTCATTTAATTTTATAACAATGCTTTATTGTTTTTTGTACCCAATTTGAGAAACTTGTAGGACTCCTAAATTGTTTCCATATGAAGGAGTTTAAGTAATCTTTAAGGGGAAAAATAGAATAAATGGAGAATAGTTAGTCTGTGAGACTAAGAAAAGAGCGGTAACTAACATTTACATAGAGCTGAGTATGTTCCAGGCACGTAGGTATATTAGCTCATTAATTGTCTCAATAACTCAAAAGGTAAACACTATGGTCACCATTTTATAGTTAAGGTACCTGAGGTATAGAGAGAGTACATAACTCCATCAATATAATAATAGCTAGTGGGTGGTAGAACCAGGATTTGAACCCAAATAAGTAGGTTCTTATCCACTATACTATACTGCCTCTTGGGGTCTCACAATCTCAGCATCTTAAAATACTGAGGGGACTGTCATGTGGAAGACTTTTCACTAACGTCTAGGTCAACAGAACCAATATTGATGGTGTAATTGATGATGTAATTGATAGTGTAAGCCACAGAGAGGCAGATTTTGACTCTATCTATGGAAGGACTTCCACTCAATTGGCATTACTCAAAGATCAGAATTCCTTGTTGATAGCAAGCTGCCTGCCACCAGAAATCCTCAAGAATGGGCTGGGCGACCACTCCTGGCGAGGTGTGGGTGGGATTCTCTCCCTGGGTTTGAGGCTGATATAGATGACCTCTGTTACCCTTTGACATGATTTCATGACCACAACAACTGCCATGACCTTGGAATATGGCCAAACATTTCCAAACTATTAAAACTGGGAGCAGATGACAAAACTATGTGGCAAATATGAAGACCCAGGATACTTTACCTGAGCTCAGTGGTATCATCAAGTTAAACTCATAACTAAGTGATTCTGACACGTGATCATGATGCAAATAAGTGTTGTTACCTGGATGATCAATTAACCTCAGCTCACTTCATCAATTCTAAGTAGTAAAATTTTCGCTAATCAAGCCTACATTTTTGTTTTTCTTTTCTAGCTGTATTAATTTACCTGAATTTTAAAGCGAGGCTAAATGTGGTAGTTTTCCTCGATGCTATGTGGGTGTTTTTCTTCTTGGTGAAGCTGTAGAAGGATGGGAAGCAGGGGCATCACTTATTGGGCCAGAAGAGCCAGGTGAGAGCCAAGGACCTACGTGGTGAGGGGTCCATGCAGGCCAAGGGAGCGCAGACGTGACAGGAGCATGAGTCAGATGAGCTGGGGTCTGGAGGGAGCGGACATTGGCAGCAGAAGGTACAGAAACTGTACCCACCCCACAAAATGGCCCCAGATCCTCTGGGGCCAAAGTCCAGGGCAAGGGCTAAGGAAGTGGTCAGAGGCCATGAAACAGGGCAAAAGCAGGAAGTATACAAGGAAGAGGCTTGGCCCCTGCCTCAGTCTCTGGGCATTTGTCTGGCTCCTCTGGGGCAGAAGACAGTTCTAGCTGGGTGGGCCTAAGCTCTGGATGCAGGGACAAGAAATTGGTGGTAATTGATGAGAGCAGAAAGACCCAGCACAGGGGTCCCAGGAGGTTCTGGTAGCAAGTCCAGACCAGAGTTCTCAGGCAAACCTCCTGCAGCCCCAGCTCCTCCCCCGACAGGAGGCCACAGGGCCGGGATTCCAGTCCCAGCACTGCCCCTGACTCAGCGGGTAACCTTGGCAACATCCCTTCCTTCTCTGGCCTCAGTTTCTCATCTCTACAGTGAGAGAATTGGTCTAGATATTTCCTAAGGACCTCCTGGTTGTGAAATAAACACAACAGAGGCAGCTTTCAAAGATCTTCTTCCCCTTCTCCTTCCAAAGGGCTGGCAGGGAGATTAAACCAACTTTGAGCGTCTCTCTTCTCTGCTTAAGAATTGAAGATTTCTACGAACTGGACTTTTTGATTTACAGTCCCAAGTGGTGTAGGGGAGAATAATAAGCTCTTTAGACTTGGAAGCTCCTGCAAGAAATGATGGATGTCCTCAAGGGAACGTACATCCAGGAAGGTGTCCCCAAACTCCCAGCAGGAATCAATCTCCCTGTCCCCTGAATGCTCGACATCTCCCTAATCGCATTTTCTACCTCGTGTTTTGTGCAGCTGCTTGTGTGTCTCATATCCCCCAACTAGGTCACAAGCTCCCTGAGGTCAGTGACCGTGCACCTTGGGCTCTTGGGCAAGATTCATGGCATGGCTGCTGACCGGCTGGACAAATGGGACTTCTCTGATTTTTAACCAAGCATTCTTCCTGAAGATGAAAGTGTCCCACGTCATCTTGTTGGGATGATGTACCAGGATCTGTGCTGCTTTAAAAATGCACAAAATCCCTGGTACTTTGGAGTTCTTTGCAAGTAGAAAAAAAAAATGATGGAGGGTGGAGCCCGATGCTAAGTGGAAGTTGGAATGAGACCCCTGGAAGCTTTGTTGCTTGTATCTGAGGTCCTGACTCTATTGACGCTACAGCACAGACCTCTGAAGACTGGGCCTCCCAGAAGCCTGCTTGCCACCTTCCTAGTATTGCAGGTCCCCCAAGAGCTGTGACCTGGTGGCATCATATGCTAAATAAGAAAAATAATCATTAACAGCGAGCTTACTTTTTTGCAAAGCCTGCTAAGCCCTTTAGCCACTGGTCCTCATTACAGCCCTATGATGGCAGAAACTATTGTCATCCCCAATACACAGATAAGGAAACTGAGGTCCAAAACCACACAGCCAGGGACATTTTTCCTCCGACTCCTCACATGGGTCCTCCTCATTCCTGAGGCCTCTCTCAGCATCACTTCCTCGGTCTGGCCTTTTTCACCACCCTCAGTCAAGAGGCTTTTGGCAGCCTCATCATTCTGTATTGGAGGTCATCAAACTTGAGCATGCACCTGAGCCACTTGGAGGGCTTGTTACGGCACAGGTTGTTGCCCCACTCACCCTAGAGTTTCTGACTCAGTAGGTCTGGGGTGGAACCTGAGAACTCACATTTCTTTAGTTTTTAAGTCATAATTTGTGTGAGTACATAAAAGGTGTTCATATTAATGGGGCATGTAGGATATTTTGATACAGGCACACAACGTATAATAGTCACATCAGGGTAAATGGGTATCTGTCACCTCAAGCCCCATCCTGTGTTAAAAACAATCCAATTATACCCTTTCAGTTATTTTTAAATGTACAATTAAATTATTATTGACTATAGTCACTCTGTTGTGCTTTCAAATACTAGATCTTATGCATTCTTTCTATTTTTCCTTTTGTACCCAGAACTTGCACCTCTAACGTGATCCCAGATGATGTTGAAGCTGTTGGTCTGGGGACCACACTTCAAGAACCATTGCTCATAGCACTCCATTGATTTCCTTTCAAACACTAATCAGAGTCTGTAATTATTTAATTTATTGATTTGCTTAATTGATTATTGTCTCTTCCACCAGATTGCACATTTCAGGAGGACAAGGACAGCACCTGTTTTGTTCAGTTCGCTATTGCTAGCTCCCAGCACAGTACCTGGCACATAATAGGTACTCAATAATATTTCTTGAATGAATGAGCACAGTGGTGGAGCTGAGACTAGGCCTAAGCCAAGCCTGCCTGACTGCAGAGTCTGTGCTCCAAACACACCTCAGGACTGTGTCCCTGGATTTTAAAACCTCCAGCGGGGCTGCCTCATTAAGAGGTAAATGGACACCAAATCTCTCGTTGTGGCCAAAGTGAGAGTTCCACCACAGTCCAGTCATGTATCTCCTGGAGACCACCCTAGAGAGACCAGGTGAGCAGTATGTGAGGTCCTGTGAGAGGCAAGGCCTTTGTTTTCTGGTGTTCACATGTGCCAGGGCAGCTAAGAGCCCAGGTTGAAGTGACTCCCGCCCTCCCACATCATCAGCCCATCTGGTTCTGCTGGGGCTGTGCAGACACAGCCCAGGAGGCCCCAGGTACCCAGTTCTGACCACGGAGAACAAGCTGATGGCATCTGATGCTTGGCTACACGTTCAGGAAACATCCTTGCAGATATTTCCTCCTGAAGAGGAAGGCACAGGAGAAGAAAAAGGAGAGGAAGGACAAAAAAGAATATAATAAAATAAAATTGCTTGCTGTGCCTCTTTTTGGCAAACTAAACCCTCGTTGAAATTAAGATAAGCTTGACAGGCTTTCGTTAGCAGTTTTTTTGGGGCCTATCTGAGACTATCTTGCCTTGTGAGACTTCTATTAGAACCGGCTCCACAACTATTAATGTGGTCTCTGTCACTTAACTCAAAAGTCCCGGCTGGACTCGTACAGTGAAGAATTAAGGAAATGAAATCTTTTTTCTTTTTTTCTTTTCTTTTCTTTTTCTTTCTTCTTCTTCTTCGTCTTTTTTTTTTTTTTTTTTTTTAACATACACAGCAAAGTTTGATTTGTTGAGAACATTTCTTCAACTGACAAGTTACCAGCCATGTCTGAGAGGCCCACTGGGAACTTTCAAAATTTGAGCAGCAGTTTCTAATCACTGACGATCATTAGCATTTTAGCGAATAGATTTTTGATAAGAAAAATCTTTGCTCTGTGAGAAGAAAAAAAAAATCCTGACATTTTATAATGCAAACAGAGTAGCAATTTTAATTAGGCCTCCAACCCTCCTTGGCATAGCAAACATTGCACAAGATCCAGATGTTTCCCATCTTGTAGGATGTGAACTTAAGGCTGTGTCAAGGTCATTGGTACCAGGTACTATGCCACTGACTGACTCTCCGAGGCAAACAATAATAACCATTATTTCCTGAGCACTTACTATGTGCCAGATGTTCTGCTATGTCACATGCATTATCTCAACTGATCCTTATCTCAGTCTTAAGAGAGCTACCATTTTTATCATTCCCATTTTACAGATGGGAAAATTAAGCTCAGAATGGTTTGCTAACCCAAAGTTCCCCAGCTTATTAGTGGTGGAGACACTAACCCAGGTTTGTGTGTGACTCCAGAGTTTCCACATTGAGCTTTACTGCCTCCCAGATGCGATTCAAATGGGGACAGGCTGAGTGACCGGGGAGGAGCATGAAGACCTCACCCTGGCTCTGTCACTGAGTGTGCGACGAATCACGTGATGTCTCCTGGCCTCAGCCTCCTTGTCTGTAGACTGGGGATACTATCAGACATATCTCCTTCACTAGACTCTTGTGGGGCTCTGGGGAAGGGCTAATTGTGCTTAGGAGGATGTTCATTCCTCTCATGAAACCAGACCCAGACACCGTCTTCTTTCCGTTGATCTTAGCCCCACCCTTTGGGGCTACCCAGAAGAACTCTGGTTCCTTGCCCTGAGATCTTCAGGAATTTATAATCAACTCTTGAGCCTTCTCAATTTTATGTTCTCCAGATCAAACATCTCTGATTCCTTCAACCAGTCTCCATATGCCATGACATTGAGTTGCAACACCTCCTATAGCAGAGATCTGTCATCAGCACAATGGGGATAATAATGGTCATTGTGAAGATTAAATGAATAAATGTATGATGCTCTGAGAACAAGGTCTGGCATCCTAATATTCATTCTCCCCTTTTACTTAGTGACGGAGCCATGATATTATTTGGAGCATCTTGAGGACATTATTACCTGGCTTTCCTTGCTGATAGGGGCTGACTCATGAGGTATAATTTACATACAATGAACTGTTCAGATCTTAAATCTGTCTCATCAGTTTTCATGAAAGTAGATTAAATCAGAACTTTTTCAGGCAATCCTCACCCTCACCCCAAAACAACCACGAATCTAAGTTATATTATATTACTACAGGATATATTACTACAGGATAAGTTATATTACTACAGGATAGTTTTACCTATCTTAGAATAAGTGGAATCACATGTTATACACGTTCTGAGTCTGGCTTCTTCCTTCATCATAATATTTTTGAGATTCATTCGTATTGTTGCCTGTGTCTGTATCGTGAGGATACCACTGGAAGACAATACTGTAGCTTACTTAGTTATTCTCCTGTTCATAGACATCTAGGTTGTTTCCATTCTTTAACTATTGTGGATACAATTTCTATGACAATTCTCCTACCAGCCTTTTTGTGGACATAGGTTTTTATTTCTCGAGTGAATAGCTAGAAATGAAATTTCTGAGTCACAGGGTAGATATATGTTTAGCTTTCAAGAAATTATGAAACTGTTTTCAAAAGTGGTTATACCATATTACATTCCAAATTGCACTATATGTGAATTACGATTTTTCTACATTCTCTCCAATGTCTCGTGTTGTCAGCTTTTAGCATCTTAGCCATTCTAGACAGTAAGTAGTGATCTCTCATTGTCACTTGCATCTTCCTGATGACCAATGATGCTAAGTGACTTCTTGTACACTTATTAGCCACTTATATATCTTCTTTTGTAAAATGTCTGCTCAAGTATTTTATCTTTTTTAAAATAAATTCTGCTGCCTTTCTTTATTACTGAGTTGTGGGAGTTTATATACACTGCATACAAGTCTTTTGTCAGATAATTGTGGTGTTAATATTTTCTTTCATTCTGTAACTTCCCGATTTATTTTCTTGACGGTACTTTTTAATGAGCAGAAGTTTTAGTTTTGATCAAATTCATTTTCTCAACTTTTTCCTTTTATGATTTATGCTTTCTGTGTCTTTTCTAAGGAATCTTTGCTTACCCCAGGGTCACAAAGATATTCTGTTTTCCTTTAAGAACTTTATTGTTTTCACTTTTACCTTTAGGTCTGTAATTCAGCTTGAATTTATTTTTGTGTGTGGTGTGAGATGGGGCCAAGATTCTTTGTTTTCCTATGGATTTCCATTTATTCCAGCACTATCTGCCAAAGACATTTTTCTTTCCCATTTAACTGTGTTGGCTTCCTTGTTAAAAATCAAGTGACAATATATGTGTGGACCTATGTCTGAATCCTCCATCCTGTTCCATTAATTTATTTGTCTATGCTTTCACCAAAGCCACACTGTTTTGATGGTTATAGCTTTATAGTAAGTCTTGAAATCTGATAGCATAAGTCTCCTCATTTTGTAATTACTTTTCAAGATTGTTTTGGCTATTATTGGTCTTTTGCCTTTCCAAATAAATTTTAAAATCTTTTGGACTGGGATTAAATTGGTATTTAGATCAATTTATGGAAAATGGTTGCTATAATAATATTGTCTTTCAATCATGATTTTAAAATTTAATTGTTAATTTCCTTAATTTATTTATGTCTTTTAAATTCCTTTCAGCATTGTTTTATAGTTTCAGTGTAGAAGGTTTTCATCTCTTAAGCTTCTCCTTAAGCATTTGATGTTTTTGAATGCTTTTATACATAGTATTTATTTTTAATATAATTTTCTAATTGTTCACTCCTAATATACAGAATTACAATTGATTTTTATATTTATTTTGTATATCGATTTATTCTAAATGCATTTATTAGTTCTAGTAGGTTTTTTGGGGGTAGATTCTTTAGGATCTCCTATGAACAATCGTGTCATTTGAAAACAAAGACAACTTTAATTCTTCCTTTGTAATCTACATGCCTTTTAATTTATTTTGCTTGTCTTATTGCACCAGGTAGGCTTTTTCTCTTTAATGCATCTCAAGACACTCTTGATTTTGGTACAAGTCAGTCTTTGCACAGGTTTCAGGTTTTTCTCCGTCCTAAGAAAGCACAATCAATCAGTTGCAAAAATCCGTTTTCCCTAAAAAGTTCGTGTTTTTCCAGATGTAAGGACACACTCAAGGATTTGGCTTTAATTTTTCTTCTTGGCATGGGATGAACTTCAACTTGCGTAGTAGTTTTTAGTTCTGTTTGTGAAGTATTGCCAGTCCTCTCCATTTTCTGGGCACAGAAGATTTGCAATTCCTGGATGCCTTTTGGGTAAGTGGGCCTGTATGATTGGTTTTGGCCAAAAAGTAAGCCCTGAAAGGATACGTCACCTCTGCACCAAGGAATTGAACTACTGATAATGCAAGAGTTTCCAGAACTCTGTTTTCCTCTAGCACATTTACCTATGATGTTTGCAGTGAAAGCTACTTCCTCTGCCTGGGTCTCTGAATGAGCACAACACTCATTCAGAGTCACAAAGAGGGGCAGATAACATGCCTGTCCTGGGAAGCCCAGAACAAGTTACCTTATTACTAGGGGAGTAAGAAAGGCTGCTTATAAGAGGTAGTGCTTGGGCCAGGCCTAGAAGGACAGGAAGAACTCTCACAGGTGGGTGTTCTTCTGCCTGGGTCTACAATGAGCATAACACTCCCCTCAGCTCCTGTTGACCCACAACAGACATATGGCTTGAGGTGGAAATAAAATGCTGTCTTAAGGCACTGAGATTTTGGGATTATTTGTTACAGCAGCATTACCTAGCCTTATGTGAATTTCCAAAAGAGAGGTGGCCAAGCAAAGCACTAAGTGGAGGCAATGTAAGATTACATATTGTTTTCTTCTCTGGATGAGACAAAGGGCATACACCCCCAGAGAAATCAGAGGTGAGCTAAGGCCCAGAATCTTATGCAGGTCTTCCCCATTGCCCAGCATGAAGTAGACATTCCAAAAAAACATGCTTATATTCAGTTAAGCCAGAGTTCTCCTTTCCTCTTGAGGTCTGTGTAAGTAGAAGCACAGTACTTCCCTCACTCTCTCCTCCTATCTCCTTCTTGCCTGCAAATGGGAATGACAAAAACAACTTGTCCTCGAGAACTGTTGGGAGAAATTGTGCTGATTACAAAACGCTTTGCAAAATGTAAAATCCTATCTAAGTGGCAATTTTCTCCATTGCTCTGCCAATTGTAATAAATAAATATTGTTTTTTAGAACTGGCTCCTGGCTTGCTTTCCCGTGGCCATCCCATCAAACATTCCAGCACGCCTGGGGTTATTGTCCACTCTGGATTTGCATGTGTGTGCGCGCATGGTGCTTATGTAATGCTATTTACTGAGGAGTTGAGTAAGCCCATCTTGTAGCAATAAAACTCGAGAACGATGTCATACCCCATTGGAGAGGTGATGGGTCAGAACAACTCACTCAGGACAACTTCACTATTTGCTCCCAAGGGCAGGGGGGCTTGTTTCAGTCATTTCTGCAGCCCTAGTATGCCTGGATTAGGGAATATCCTTTGTGGTTATTAAAATTTTTTAATTCTTGACCCAGCTTGGATTGGGGCCTTAAGTTTCTGGCTCATGTTATAGCCATGGGTAGAGTCCAGGAACTCCTATAAACTGCACCTGCTGATGGTTAAATTCATGTTTGCTGACCACTTACTGTGACTATATGCGAGGAACAATGAGGGATATAAAGATCACTGACAGTCTCTGACCTCAGCAAGCTGCCATTTAGTATGGGGCTGGGGGAGCCTTTCATTTATTCATTCATATACCTATTCAGTCATTGACTCTACCAACAGTGATTCCACTAATTTTGACTGGTGTTTCAGGTGCCATTCTAGCTACAAAACAAAGTCTCAGGCTTCAGGGAGCATATGTTCTATTGGGAGGATACAGGCATTAATCAAATACTTTTAATAGTAATAAATATTTTACCATAAAATGCAATAAGTACTGTTGAAAAAGAGTTTAGAGTGCTGTGAACACAAGAAATCAAGGGGAAGAGACTTTTTCAGGGGGAGGCAGCTAAGGAAGGCTTCTCTGGGCAAGTAACCTTTGAGTTGAGACCTAAAAGATAAAATTAAGAATCACCCAGTCTGGAGACAGGATGGAGGTAGAGAGAGCAAGTCAGGCAAAAGAAACAATACATTTAATACAAGACAGACTATATGATAAGTCACAAAGAGGGGCAGATAACATGCCTGTCCTAGGAGGCCCAGAACAAGTTGTCTTATTACTAGGGGAGTGAGGAAGGCTGCTTATAAGAGTGAGGAAGGCTGCTTATAAGCTGCTTATAAGGCTCCTTATAAGGAAGGCTGCCTAGAAGGACAGGAGGGACTCTCACAGGTGGGTGTTCCAGAGGAAGGAGGAGGAACAGCACAAGCAAAGACCCAGAGGTAGGAAAGAGAGAATGAGGAATTCAGGGCAGACTGTGAAGAGTATAGACTGCTAGGCTAAGGAGTCTGGACTTTTCCCCATTGGTAGTAGGGAGTAATTGGAGGCTTTTGAACAGGAGAATGATGTGATCAGAGCACTTGAATGAAAGAGACTCCTTTGTCCCTCTTGGAAACAGTCTTGTGCATAACCCAAAAACATCTCAGAGCCTCTGGCCCCCTTGAGCCTAAAGGGGACTTCCAGTGGTCTGGAAATTTCCTCTGCCCACAAGAAGAAACACCGAGACCCTGAGAAGACAGTGCAGGAGAGGCAGGAAGGGACACAAGGGCCTGTTACTGGGGCCTTCTTCCCCAGTGATGAAAGAATGTGTGTGTGAGCTTTGTACCCAAAGTGTCTCAGAGCAGGGGGCTGTGTATATGCCAACTATTGTGTAAAATAGGCAGACAGAAGGAAAGGCCTTGTACTTGTTTTGGAACTTCTTTCAGGTACAAGGGGGGAAAAATCCAAAATCAATTTAAAAAATAGAATAAAGAGAATTAATTGGCCCATGACCCTGGGTACCTTCAGGGGATGACACTTGCTTCAGACATGGCGGAATCTAGGGCCTAAACCAAGTGATGGGGTTTCTCTTTCTCTCTCCATTTCTTGGGTTTGCTTCCATTTGTATATTGACCTCATTATTTCTCACTGCTATTGAGTTTCCTCAGTGCAGGTAAAGAAAAGAGCCCTTGAAAGCTCTAGCCTGGCATTGCAGCAGGAAGAAGGAGTTTCTGTGTATATAAGTCCCAGGGAAGCACTCTGATTGGTCTTGATGGATCACATGCCCATCTCTTGGACCAATCACTGTTGCCAGAGGGAAGAGGTACTATGGGTGGCCAGGCTTGTCCTGAGACTGACTGGCAGTTCTAGCCAAATCACAGACAGTGAAGGAGAACAGAGCGCCAGTGGAAGCAAATCTGAGCTAACAAAAATAACCCAAGAGCCTTATGGTCCTTTTCTCAGGCTGTCCACTGTACAAGAAATGATCCATGGGAGAGTGTTTATAAATCAGAGTCTTCATCCCAGAAATCTGGGAGCCCAGGTCATTTCAAGAAACAATAATAGTAAATATATAAAAATATATTTTAATGAGATTTTGAAAACAGTCATGGTCATTTATTTTATATGACAAGATTAATTAAAGCTGAGGAATTCTGTTTTCAGTGGGGATTCAATTGCTCCCCCATAGGGTTTTGACACCAAGGGGACAGTGGTTCTGCTATGTTGCGGGAAGAGCCCTGGTGGGAAGTCATGTGACCTGGGCTTTGGCTCTGGGCCTGCCTCTGGCTCACTCTGTGACCTTGGGCAACTCCTTTCCTCTCCCTGGACCTCAGTTGACCTATCTTTACTGTGAAAAAGGTGATGTCTGCTGGTAGACCTCATGGTCTTTGACGACTCCTATAGTACTGGCTCTCTCTTAGTTAAGTCTCTTTGCAGGAGACATTCATTGTCCCCACAAGCCCTGGATGCCCCTACAAGAAACAGGTGAGTTCTGTCCCCACCAGCTTTCTTCTGAGGACTGCCGGGGCATATCATTTGTGCTAAGGTTAGGAATAAACTAAAATTCAGTGTTCCTGGAAGTTCCCAGCCCTGGCCCCACTAACAGGAACCCACAAAAAGGGCGATTACCAGCTATGATTTCTAAGAAGCAGATGCATAGGGTCAGAGACCTGGGCTGGAAGGTTCTAAGTGGTTCCTGAGCCAAGGCTCCCATCCTATGCTAGAGGCTCCTCCCCGACTCCAGGAGAGTGCTCCTCCAGTCGCTGTTGTAAACCGCTGCCCATGACACTGGGCTCACCTCCATCCTTGGACTCCTTGACAGTCCAATTTACCTGTGACATTTCCCTACAGGTCCCAGTGCACAGAAGGGGATCCCAGGCAGAGGGGATATTGTGTGCCAAGGCCCCAGTGTTAGGGGTGAAGGAGAGGAGAGAGAGATAGAGAGAGGTCAGAGGGAGCTAAAAGCTCAGTGGCAGGAGCAGGAAAAAAATAGGCAAGATCTGAAAGGCTGAAAAGGAGCCTGAATTCTGTGTCTCTGAAGGGAGTCAGGGGAGAAGCTTTGCCCCTTGGAAGGTCACCCAGGTGTGGCGTGGAGGAAAACTGTAAGCCCGAAGGAGGTGAGAGATGTCTGCACTGGGGAGTTGATGGGGGATAGACAGGTGGGAAGGCTGAAAGGTGGGCTATGCTGCCTTTGGTGACACATTAGGTACAGGATATGCTCAAGTTGGAAGGTGGGGCTGCAGGTGCTGCTGGCTGGGATGGGGAGCCCAGGGAGGCTCTGGGAAGGAGCTATGTTCACTTGGGCACCTGGGGACATGGGATGTGCGGGGAGCCTTCTGGAGGTTTCAGGTAGTAGAGGTGGGAGGTTCAGACCAACCTTCCAAATTCATGCCAGGGCCAACAGAGGCCTCAGCAATGTCTTACCGGCCCTGGGCCTCTGAAAGAAAGAGTTTGCCCCACTCTAGTCGGTGCCACCATTTCTGAGCAGGCATCCTGTTTAAAACAGGAATTTCATGAGCATTTTGGGAGGCTGAGGCAGGCGGGTCGCTTGAGCCCAAGAGTTTGAAGACCAGCCTGGGCAACATGGTGAAACCTCAACTCTACCAAAAAAACAAAACAAAACAAAACAACAACAAAAAAAACATTGGCCAGGTGTGGTGGTGTGTGCCTGTAGTCCCAGGTACTCAGGGTTGGGGAGGCTGAGGCTGGAGGATTGCTTGAGCCCAGGAAGTCAAGGCTGCAGTGAGCGAAAATTGTGACCCTGCACTCCAGCCTCGGTGGAGACAGAGCAAAATCCTGTCAAAAAAGAAAGAAAAAGAAAGAAGAAAGAAGAAAGAGAAAGAAGAAAAGAAAGAAAGAAAGAAGAAAGAAAGGAAAAAAGAAAAGAAAAGAAAGAAAAGAAGAGAGGGAGGGAGGGAGGAAGGAAGGAAGGAAGGAAGGAAGGAAGGAAGGAAGGAAAAAGAAAGAAAGAGAGAAAGAAAGAAGGAAGGGAGAAAGAAAGAGAAGGAGAGAAGAGGGAGGGAGGAAGGAACCCAAACAAACAAAAAACAAGGACTTCACTTCATTGTGGATCTTCCTCTGGAACGGTCTGGATTATGGGGTCCTGGGGGGCAGTAGGACCTGTGGAGTGTGGCCAGCTGGGGACCTAGGCAGCCCAGAGTCGTCCCTGACTCTCTGGGGACAGAGAGATACCCTGCCAGTTCCCTTCCTCTGAGGCAGCTCCAGGCCAGCTTGGAGGGTGGGGTTTGGAGGCTGGAAGGGGAGGGTGGCTGAGGTGCCAGCTTCCCTTGTGTAGTCTGCCCAGTGGGCAGGGCTGGCCACCAGCACGATCTGTGAGCATCCATTCCTCGTTTACTAAACATTCCTGGTGGAACATTTCTCATGGGCAAGGGGCCACCTGAGAGAATATTAGCACCTACCTCTGCTTGGAAACAGACACAAGCTCCTTGGGTCTGAATGAAAGGAAATCAGAGTTAAGGCCCTTTAAAGGGCTTAGGAACTGCCAAGGGGGGAAAAAGAACAGATCTGAAGGCTGTAAAAGTGAGTTTACATAAAAAGAGAAAAAGATGTAAAATTATCAGGCAAGCAAAGCATTATTTTATTTGTGAGTGAGAAAGTGTAATGTGGACCAGGTATGGTGGCTCACGCCTGTAATCCCAGCACTTCGGGAGGCTGAGGCGGGAGGGTTGCTTGAGTCTGGGGAGTTCAAAGTCATTCTGGGCAACACAAGATCTCCCTGTCTCTACGAAAGGAGAAAAGGAGAGCACGTAGGTCACGGCCTCCCGCTTCCCTTTAGGCTTGGGGCAGGGAGGGGACTGGGTTCCCCACCCTGGTCTAGGAGGCCCAGCCGAGGAGGCCCCCCGGGGAGGGAGGCTGGCCCCCAGCTGGCAGGCCTGACGCTCTCTCGCCTTGGCCTTGGGCCGCCTCCTCCGGAAAATGGGACGAGGGGAGGCACCAGCAGGAACGGGGTAATGGGGGTGTTGCTGGCAGAGGGAGTAGCGGGGGCCGGGATGGTGACGACATGGAGCAGGGACGAGGGAGCTGCTGGAAGCTGGTAATTAATAAATGAAATGCCCTGGGACTGCCGCCGAGCCGCCTCAGATGACATATCTGTCGCGGGCTCGGCAAACCATTAAATGACCATTTTCTGACAGAACGACTTCCCTGCCGCTGTGAGCTGCCAGGACTTGCCGGGGCTCATTTTCTCTTCGCGCCCTCTTTTCTCGTCCATTCTGCCCCCTGCGCCTCTGGCCCTTCCTGGACCGCCCCCTCCAGCGGCAACGCCTCTGCCCTCACTCCTGGGCCACCTGTCCTGCGTGCCTCTCTCCAGCTGTCTCTCCTCACTCTGTCTCTGTGTGTGTCTTTGACTGTCTCTCCCCACTCCCTGTGTCTATCTGGGAGTCTCTTCCTTCTGCCTTCCCAGTCTCTCGGTCTCTCTGTCTCAGTCTATCTCTGTGTGTCTCTGTCTCTCTCCTCCGCTCCCACCCTGGTGTCTCTTCTCTCTTTCCTGGGCCTCTGACCCTCTCTTCTCCCAGGCTGCTCTTTCTCTTCCACCCCCTAGGCCTGGGCTCTCTCTCTCTCTCTCTCTCTGCTCTCCCAGGCTGCTCTTTCTCTTCCACCCCCTAGGCCTGGGCTCTCTCTCTCTCTCTCTCTCTCTCTCTCTCTGCTCTCCCCTCCCCCCCACCAGCCTTTCTGTGTCTGGCTCAGCCTCCCCCTCCCCGCGTCCCCCCTCCCCGGCTGCCTGACGGCTCCAGTTCATTTCTGCCTGTTTAATTGGGCCCCGGATGAGTTTGGTCGACAGGGCCATTCATCATGTGGCCGCGGCTGGCGGCGGAGCCCGGGGGAGCGGGGCTGACAGCTCCGCCAGGCTGGGATGCGGCCTGCGTCGGGAAGTTCACATATTTGGGCATTAGTGCAGCTATTAGTTTAACAAGCTTCGTTTATCCTTGTCACTACCACTTCAGCTTCCCATGTAATCATTTGAAATGTAGATTACAGCCAGACAAATGGGACAGCGCAGGACGCGCAGGGTGGAGGGAGTGACACGCAGCAGCTCGTTAGGGCCGCCTTCCCAGTCCCATTCCTTCCCAAGCAAGGCTTTGATTAGCTTAATATTCGCATGATTTCAGTGGGAAGCTCCTGTCACCTATGCTGGTGGAGGTGCCTGGGGTGCGTCCAGGTGAGGGTTCAGGTCCTGCCAGGGTGGGGTCCAGTGGATCCAAAGGCCCCCCCAGCCCTGCAAGGAAACACGTGGGTGGCCAGGGCCTGCCCCCGGAATCCCTTCTGAAGGGGTCTTCCTTCCAGGACGAGGTGGCTTCAGCCCCTGGTTATTTCCTTTCTCTTCTCCGTGATCCCAGTATGCTGCCTATCTGTGTGACCTGAGCAAGATCTGGCCCTTTCTGGGCCTTGTGTCCCCGTCCAGAAAATGGGGGTTCAGATTCACTCGTGTAGGTTCACTTCCCCCATTCGGCTGGCGAGCTCACCATACCTTAGTTCCTCTGAAGGAGTCACCTGCCTCCTGCCTGATTTCTATTCCCCACGCTGTGGACCAAGGGCTCTTTTACAAATGTAAATCTGGCTGTGTCCAAAGGCCCTTTGGCCCTGAAGATAAAGACAGAACCCCTTAGTGGGGCTTGGGGTGGGGCAGGGAGGGCTGCAGTCCCCGGTGCCCCCTTCACAGCTTTCTCTCCCCGACCCCTCCCCTGTGAATCTACTTCAGCTCCCTGGTCCCCGGGCAGGGGGGACAGCTGTCAAATGCCCCCACCCCGTACTCCTGATCTGGCTCACCTCTAGGGGTTTGTACCTGCTGTTTCCTCTGCCAGAAACACCACTGTCCCTGCCTCGCTCCCCCAATTCCTTTTCTTGGACATCTCTTTCCCGTCCTCCAGATTCTCAGTTTGGTTGTTCCTTCCTCTTGGCCCCTCCACCCAGCGCCTCTCCTCCTCTGCTGCTCAGAGCCCTGTGCCTACCACAATAGCACCTAACCCCTGACTGTAAACAACATGAGGACAGCGCCCGCCTAGCATGGAAACGGGCCCCTGGAAGCCGCCCAGCCAAGGCTTGTTAAAGGAATAGAGGAAGCACGTGCAAGTCATGCTGCAGAAGCCTCCGCCACAGGGACAGCCGTGCATCAACATTTCTCACGGAGCATTTGCACGACTCTCCAGCTCCTGTTTCCATCTCCGACAGGCACATGGCCCTGGGAGGATCAGGCTCCTCTGAGTCAGTGCCTCTCAGGAGAAAATGGTCAGCCTACTCAAAGAGTTTAAGGGAGGAGAGTTTAACGATGAGACAGCCTACCGTGGTGCAAACTGGCAGGTCCCAGGAAGCCACCGTGGGAGGGTGCAGCCCCAGCGGGGAGCTGCGACCACCCTGAGGCCTGAAGGACAAGGGGATGGAATGTTGTTGCCAGAACGTGGAGGAAGACCGGGAGCTGTGGAAGAGGGGCTGCAAGAGGATGTAACTCCTGAAGACAGCCACTGTCAGAACTGGGGTGAGGCAAGGAGGGAGTGGGGATAAATCCTCCGACCTCTCACTCCCCTCGCTCCAGTCTTCTGCTGCCTCCCATTGGCTGGATCCATCCCACCAGAAGCTAGAGGGCAAGGGAGTCGGGGTGAGGTGGTCTGCAGAGATCAACCTCCTGAGATGCAGAGCAGGGCTGAGGAGAGCCATGGAGCTGGTGGGGTTGGGGGTGGATGGAAAATACCCAGCACGCCAGTCCCCTCAGAGGGAGGCCGTGACCTCTTCAGAAGAGCCATGGAAAACATATCTCAGGACCAAACGGAGATGCGTCTACAGAGGGCTCTGATGGTGTGGACGCAATCACCACTGCCTTTTGTATTCATCCCCTCACTGTCACATCTCCCTGCCCAACCCAGCTGGGCAAGAGCAGTCCTGCGCTCCGAGCTTCTTTTTTCACCTCTCCTCCTGCTGAGGAGCTTGTCTCCGTTTCCTTCCTGACATCTTCTGAATAATGACACCAGACCTTGAAACCAACGAGTCGTGAATCAAAGTGGCTTCTTGCTATCATAAAAGAGATGTTCTAAACCCCAAACATAAAGATCGTTTTATCTTTATTAATAGTTTAATGCATCTGAGAAAGCTATTTGACATTTTTTACACCTCCAACTCTTTCCTTCATGCATTGCTGGTCAGATTACACCAGGGTTCAGCCACTTAAATCCACTTAATAACTGACTAAATTCTACACTGAATTTACATTGAGCTACAAGCTGATTCTAGGATACGGATGAATTTTCTAGTGGGAAAAAAAACCCACCCAACACCCTGACTCCAAAGTCGTAAATCTGTTCTAATAATGAAAAAGGAATTAGTCAATCTATTGGGATTGATGTCGTGTTTAACGGCACTTGGTGAGGAGGACTCTGCCGCACAGAGTGAAGGGATGGGCCTCGATGAATAATTGGGAGTGAGACATTTTCTTCACCTACATAATTAAACCACCACACGTGGAAACACACACGTGAAATTAATTGAAAACACATGGAATTTGGGGCATGGAGAACAATTTGACCCTTCCCAGCTGCTGGCAGGCCCTGCACATGTGCGTGCATGACATTGTGAGGAGAGAGGCTTGGTCATTGATGACATCTGAATTAGAATAATACCACACACACACACACACACACCACCACCATCACATCACAAACATGTATCTAATATATAGCACTATACTTAACATGTTCATGTCCACACACTGTAGCCCAGTGCCCCCTACACAAACATGTAACCCCACAGCCTGCACACACACATTCACGTGTTTTCTGAATAAGAGAGGCACACCCATGGGCCCATATGATGCTCACACATACTTTCAAGCAAGACTTAGTGGGAAAAAAGGGAAAAACATGTTCTCTGCCTCTCCCCAACTTCCCAGAAAGAAAAAAAATTGTAACTGTCAGAAATGTGATAGGACTGTCAAAGACATATGGAAGAAACCCAAACAAACCATGGAAGTTGTGAAACATAAATCCCAATTCTATTTGTTCTACGACAGTGTATAAACCACACATTTTTCATCAAGATAGAAAATTAAAACCCTCGCCAGGCTCAGCATTGCTGGGGAAGTTGGATAGAAACCCTAGTGTCCTGGCAGAAGGAGAAGCAGCTGCTGGCTGGCCTGGGACTGAAAGATGCTTCTGAACCGCGGACTGGACCGCAGAGTTTAGCTGCCTCCCTGTCTCTACATTTTAGTACTGCTGTGACTGTGTCCACACACCCACAGCTGTGATTAGCCAAACATCCCATGGGCATAGTCCCTATTTTGAAAGTCCCTTGATAAAGCATAGGTTCAGGTTCTGGGGCGCTCCTGAGCAGCCTTAATGCCCACGTGGCTCCTGAACTGTGTCTTCTACTCCTCCAAGCCCATAGCTTGGAGTTCTTTTTCCCCCACTGAAGCTCACCTGATTCACTTCAGACCTCCAAGTAGCCTGGCAGCCCCTCCAGAGCCTTACTTAATTCTGATGGGCTTAACTCCTTTCTCACAAGAAATTCTCCGTAATAACTACCAAATATTAATTAAAACCAGTTAATTCCAGTCCCTAGAGAATTAGATAATGCTACTGTTTTCTATTCAGAGAAGAGTCTATTTTCTCCTACTTTTGGCTTTTCTTTCCCTAAGCCAGTGTGTTAATCATGAGGAAATGTCCCAAGACTTCTTGAAAAATGCTATGTTTTTAGTGGATTTCCTGGGGAATGTCTACAAAGCCATTTGAAGACTAAATAATAACATCTTTTGGTTTATTCTCATTCAGACATCATTCTTCCTCAAAGCCTCGTGGATCAGGCAGGCAGGCTTCTCTTTGCAGAAGCCACACTCCTTCCTCCATAGTTTGGACCTTATGAACCCGCAAGTTACCATTTTTAATAGTTCCCCTTTGGAAAACTTCTGTTGACAGACAGTCTGCTGTATTTTACTTTCTGCCTAGCCTTTGGGTGGATGCTAGTGTTCATTGAGACTTAGCTCTTTGGCTCAGCAGAATAATGTGCCTGGGGGCTTCAGATGGCCTTTTGAGGGATGAGGGTCACCACAGGGAAGGCCAGCTCCAAGGGGCCCTTGGTGTCTTTGATCTCTCACCTTTGACTTTCAGGCTTCATAATGAATGCTTGGTCCCTTGACTGCGAGTCATTTAGAACCACACACTCATTGAGATTTTGAGATGGAAGGACTGGAAATCATGTGGTTCAAACTCATGTCTCCAGCCCCATTGCTCAGATGGAAAGACCAAGTCCTGGGTGAGGGCCTTCTGATATAGGTATGAGAGTAAACAGGCAAGGTGATAATAGTTCTCTCTAGGGCTCGAGGCTGGTGGTCTTAGCTGGTCTCTTGTCAACTTTTGAAGTAGATCTGGGTCCTCTGTTATCTCCAAACAAGTCCCTCCTTCTGCCATCTCCCTTTAATTCAACAAACATTTATTCAATAACAATTGGTTGAATAAATGAAGAAATGTGTCTCTACTCTGATCAACTGGGCAATGGAGATAGAACAGAAACTGCTACTCACAATCCAATATCCAGTCTCTCCTTTTCCTGGAATAACAGAATTTGTAGCTGGACAAACAGGGCCACTCAGAGTAGAGATCCCCTTCCCCAGCCTTCCTTGCTGACAGATGTGGCCTCAGGATGCGCTTCTGGTCCATGACATACACGCAGAAGTGCCAGGTGCCAGCCTCCTGGAACCTTACTCAGAGATAGCAGGTTCTCTTTCCTTTGTCTCCTCTGTCTTGCTGTCTGGAATTCTGATGCTGCCATCTTGGGCCTTGGGGCTGAGGGACACAGCCTTAGGAGGGCCACAGATGACTGAGTCTGGTCCGTGTGGGCCTCCTCGGCCAAGTTGCTGTATCAGCCATGGATCACTGGCCTCCAGACTCTGAATGTGAGAGAAGATAATCTGTCCTGTTTTAGCCACTGCTGTTCTGGATTTTTCAGTTGTTCATAGCTGATCTAATTCTGACTACTACAGGCAGTAAAATAAATATTTAAAATGGGTTTGAAAAAAAATACTATTCTTTCTAGCTTTGCCAAGAAAAAGTTGGACTTCCTCAAAATGAAATTTTACAAAGAAACGAGACTCTGAGAATATTTTAAATAAAGAGATATGTGTATATACACACATACCCCCAATATCTCTATATATATGCATATATAACGTATGCATAAATTATCTCTGGAAGAATACACAGAGACTAGAGTCATGGAAAAGAGACCTGGGAGCCTCGGGGTTGGAGTGGAAGTGAGATCCACTGCCTACTTTTTTTGTTCTGCTTGAATTTTGTTTTTTTGAGACAGAGTCTCGCGCTGTCGCCCAGGCTGGAGTGCAATGGTGTGATCTCGGCTCACTGCAACCTCCACCTCCTGGGTTCAAGCGATTCTCCTGCCTTAGCTTCCTGAGTAGCTGAGATTACAGGTGCCCACCACCACACCTGGCTAATTTTTTTGATTTTTAGTAGAGATGGGGTTCCACTACATTGGCCAGGCTGGTCTCGAACTCCTGACCTTGTGATCTGCCCGTCCTTGGCTCCCAAAGTGCTGGGATTACAGGCGTGAACCACCGCACCCGGCCCCTGTTTGAATTTTTTACTGTGTGTGTGTGTATGATCTTTTTTTAAAAAAAAGTTTTTTAAAAAACACGAAAATTTAATACCAAAATGAAAACCCATTGTACACATAGAGGCCCCCAGTCCAGTCTCTATCAGATGAGACTTTTTGGTGTTGCCAAGTGAATATCCAGTTCCGGCTTGGGCTTCTTAGTGACAGGGTGCTCACCTCCTTCCCAGACAGCTTGATCTGAACCCATTTCCTCATCTGGGGAACATACAGACGCTCCTTGCAGCACTGTGGCAAGAGCAGATCCTACCTGCTCAGGAAAGGTGCTGGTTACCAGTGACACACCACCATTCCTGTGTGGTCCACTAGAGCCTGTCATTCCCACCAGACCCACAGTGTCTACCTCCTGAGATACTGCTCATAGACTCACAGATCTGCTGTACAGCTATGGATTTGCTCCCCCGCCCCACCACATGGGGCACTCCCTGAGGGCAGGGACCATGCCTGTTCCTCTTTGTCCCTGGGGTCCCTGTGCCTAGCCGAGACCCTGGCATGGAACAGATATCCAGGAGTGTTTACGGCCGAAAGAAGGAGAAGACAGCTGGCAACTCATTCTAAAATGCAGATGCTGACAGCAGTTTCAAGTCATCCCAGTTGATCCATGATTTTTACTGGAATTTTAGTTTTTCCTGGATTCGACTTCCAGCCGCATCAAAGCTGCCTAGGTGAGGTGCGGTAGGAGAAGAGCCCTGGAGACTCTGCCTGGAGGTGTCACCAGCCGGTGCCTTTCTTGTGAAGGGTAAGAAAATGCCCTCCCATCTCCACTGAGCCTTCACTACCTGCTGCAGGGCCCAGGTGCTGGGAGTTTGTGGGCTGAATGGGCAGCAGCAACTCTTGGGGACCCTCCACCTGGGGTCACACACAGCCTGGCTTCAAGTCTTGGCCATGGCTTGCCAGCTGTGTGACCTAGAGTGAGATAGCTGGGCTTTTCAGCCTGAGTCTCTCCACCCATAAAAGTGAGGATGGTAATAATTGTCAGGACCTCATAGTGTTATTGTAAGGAGTAAGTGAGATGCTGCATGTGAAGTCCATTTTATAAACGGGTCTTAATTCTTTGGGGTGTAAATATGACATGAGTTAATTTCCTCCCCCCCCCCAGCTGTGCTACATGGAACTATCCTCCTTCTTGCATTTCTGGTAGGGTGGTGGCACCTTTATTGATATCTTGGTCAGATTCCAGAACATTTGAATGACTTTCAGTTATTAGAACAGTTTCATTTTGGTATTTAACATTCTGTCCTGTTCTTTTTGAAATTTCAGTCTCAAATATAATCCGAAGCCGGAGTTCTCTGCCGTCACCCGGGGCCAACTGGCCCTTGCTGTGGCTCTGGCAGCCTGTGGAGAAACTACATTGGTTTTCTGCTGCTCCATAACAAGTTACCAGAAACCCAGTGGCTGGAGACAACATGCATTGATTATTTCAGCTTCTGTGGGGTAGGAATTGGGGTGTGACTTATCTGGGTCCTCTCCTTGGGGTCTTACAAGGCTGCATCAAGGTGCCAGCTGGGGCTGTCCTCTCACTTAAGGCTAGGGTCCTCTTCCACATTCCCTGGGTGTTGACAGAATTTGGGTCCTTGCGGTTAGACAGCCAAAGCCCTCAGCTCCTAGGGGGCTGCCCGCCAATCCCTGCTGTGTGGTCCTCTCCGCAGCCTGACCCTCTGCTTCTTCAAGGCCAAAGGGAAGGCATCTGTTTCTCTGACTGCTAGACCTTCTTTTAAAGAGACCACCTGATTAGGTCAGGCCCACTGAGGATCGTTTCCCTTTTGATTAACTTAAACTCAGCTGATTGGGGGCTGTCATGACATCTGCAGGATGTGTTGTCTTTATTCGCATTTGGTAATCCCATGTGCCTCCCCTGTTGGACCCCTGCAGGCAGATCCTGGATGGTGGGAGACGTGGCTCTGTTCCTTCTGTTCCTTCTCCTAACCCTCATCAAAGACCATCCACCACACAGCTTCCAGATGTTCCTGGTCCAGGGAGAGGCTTTTGGGGTGGGGTTCCCGCTGGGCAGTGGGAGGGTGGCTCTCATCAATGGTGTCCCACAGCTCACAAGGCACATGCATATCTTTACCCATTCTCCTTTCCCCTGTTTCAGGAAATGTAAGCGCAGGTCACCAAATCTGTTGGCCAAGCAGATGCCCATACAGAAGGTGAAATCTCAGGCTCCCCTTTTTGAAGGTACCTTCAAACTTCCCAGGGAGTCTCTTAAAGCCATTTACCCCTGGCTTTGGACAGAGGAAACAGCAGCCCTGCCCATTAGCCTCTCTCCTGAATCTGCATCTTCCTCAAGCTGACTGTCTCTTCCTCTCTCAGTCTTTACTTGTGTGGTGATGGTGGTGGTGGGGTGAGTAGGGGGTGTTATTGAGTGGTCAAGTTCATTCTCTGAATTGTCACCTCCCCACCCTGCAGGAGGTGACTGGACCCAACTATTGGAGGCTCTGTGAAATTACAGTTCTCAGCTTTGGCCTTGGCTGTGCAATTCTGGGACAATGGGAAAATTTTCACTAAGCATCAGTGCCTGGCAGATAGTTATAGCTAGTGCTCAGTAAATGCTAACTGACATTCTTGCTGACAACTCAACCCAAATAGTCCTATGTTTAGAAGCAAGGCAGAAGATCAGAGTAGACCAAGAGCAGGGCTGATGATGACAAGCCCTGGGACTCCCTTCAGTTCTTTCAGGCCAGGAATGTGCTTGTTCTGCAAGCCTGGGGTCAGCGTGAGTTCACCCGAGAGCAGGACAAAGTTGAGGAGCAGGGGGCTGAGCTGGGTCAGGCACATGCATGCCATTGTTTTGCATCAACTTATTCTGCCTTCCACTGCCCCAGAGTTGGTAGAAAAGAACTGAGCAAAGCTGGGGTTGAAATTCTGGAATTCATGAGTGTCATGAAAATACTGCTTGGCTAGCTGTCCCACAGACCCATGTCCTCGTCTTCCTCAGCACAGAACTAGACTGCATTTCTCAGCCTCCTTGCAGTTGGCTAGGGCCACAGGACTGGGTTCTGGTCACTAGAATGTGAATGGAAATGATGTCTACCACTTCAGCCCTGCCCATGAACACTCTCCAGTGGCTCATCCTCCGTGCTCTCCTTTTTTGCAGGCCTGATGCAGACAAACGAGGTAAACTTGGAAGCCATAAGGTTGAAGATGGCAGAGCCAAAACAAGAAAGGAGGCTGGATCCCTGAGTCACCTTGTGGAAGGCTGCCTGCCTACCAGGAATACTACATTTAACATGGGGTATGACTTACGTGGGTCCTCTCCTTGGGGTCTCACAAGGCTGACATGTGAGTGAGAAACAGATTTTTATTGTGTTAAGACATTGAAGTTACGGGATATGTTTCTTACATCAGTTGATATCGCCTTAACCAATACACCAGTTTGCACTGTGAATGAGAAAATGAGTCTGCATCCACAATGTCCATGCTTTAAGAGCTTCTAGGAGTTTTAGGAGTTTATTTGCCATGCTCTATAAAGTCTGCACAATGTTTTAATTCCACTTCACAGAAAGGTTTTCTTTCCAAACCCTCTTCAGGGGCCTTCCCTATTAAAAAAGCCCATTTATAGAAACTACTACGTAGCATTTTTGGAACTTGTTATCCTATTCAGCAGAGTCTAAGTCAGGAGGCTTTGAACTCGGACAATTACTGCTCTTGATTAACAACAAGAACTGATGAGTTGGCCTTTCCAGCGTGCTAAGCAAACTCAGCCAAGCAGAAAATATCACTGAAGGGGAAACAACGGGAAGTGATTTTCTTGGTTGCATTACGCGCCGTCGCGATATTTACACATGTTTGTGGATAATGTGGGAACCTCTGCTGCTTGCATGCCCTTCCAGATGACACCACTGGGCTTGAAACGCCATGTTTCCCACCTGATCTGGGCTGTAAATGTCATCCTGTGACTGCAGGCAGCCAGCCCAGGGAAAAACCACAGCACTGGGGGTAGTCAGGCCCCCTGCAGGATCCCCACTCCAACCCTTTCAAGTCCTAGCCCCTCCAGGTAACCTGGGGCCAGCACCTAGGCCTAGAGATTTGCTTGTTTGTTTTTTAGAGATAGGGTCTTGCTATGTTGCCCTGGCTGATCTGAAACTCCTGGCCTCAAGCAATCCACTCACCTTAGCCTCCTGAGTAGCTGGGATCACAGGCATGAACCACCCTACCCAGCTGGGGTTAGAGAGTAACAGCAGCCTTGGCCTCATATTGTAAGACAGCTCAGTGGCCGGATAGAGGGGTATTCATTTCTTCTCGCCCTCGCCAGCACTAGGTATTTTTAAAAAATGATTTTTGTGAAGTCAAATAGTGTTTTCAGTGTTGGACTGAACATTGTGCTCATTTATGAGTGTTCTGTGGATACCTTTACCCATGTCTCTATTGAGGGTGGTAGGATTTTCCATAAAATTGTGTGCACATTTTTCATGTATTAAAGGCATTATACCTTTTCACATTTCTTAGATTTTTCCAACCTCTTTATCTTTGTATTTTGTTAAATGTTTTTGGATACATAAAACTAAAAAAAGCAAATCATAAGATTAAATGTTTCAATCTTGTCCTTTGAGACTTTTCCATCTTTTTAAGCTTATAAAGTCATATTTCATATAGAGGTTTGAAATATATTCATCTATAACCCCATTCATTTTGTTTAAAACTTTTTAAAGAAACTCTTGGCTCCACTAGGAATTTTTTTGGATGGAAGGTATGAGGTAAAGATCTTCTTGGGGGCCACATTTGGGAGTTCAGATCTGAGGGGCAGAAGCCTCTGGCTTTGGACAAACAGGGGCAGATGTCGCTGGTTAGGGGTGGCATAGCACAGGCAGAGGTAGTGTTGATGGGTGAAGAGCAGATCCCAGCTGGTACTGCTCTCGGGATCTGGGGGTCTCTTTCTTCTCAAATGGTGTTATGGACTAAATTGTGTCACCCCAATATTTATATGTTGAAGTCCTAACCCTCAGTACCTTAGAATGTGACTATGTTTGGAGACTGGGTCTTTGAGAGGTAATGAAGTTAAAATGAGCTCTTTAGGGTGGGCCCTAATCCAGGGTGACTGATGCCTGTGTAAGAAGAGATTAGGACACAGACACATCCAGAGGGAAGGGGGTGTGAAGACACAGAGAGAAGGCTGAGAAGTAACCAACCCTGCCTGACACCTTCATCTTAGACTTCTAGCCCCAGAATTCCGAGAAATTAAATTGTTTTGGCCACCCAGTGTGTGTTCCTGTGCTCTGTACCCTAACAGACTCACACAGGCAGGTTCTTTGCTAAACGTCCTCAGAGCTGGTCTGTAGTGGAGCTTGCAGAGGCCCCCATCACTATCTGCTGGGAAGACCAAGCAAGGAGAGCAACGTCAACTTTTAAAAATTATCTTCAAATTGTGTGTAATTCATGTGCACTGAAGAAAAATCAGGACATGCAGATAAATAAATCACTAAGGTCACCTGGGATGCTAAAGGCCTCAGTGGTCTAAAATCATAGCAGCTGTGTCTCCTGCAGAGCGGGCCTCCTAGTGATGGCCTCCTCCTGAGGGGCTTTGCAGTCCAGGCGTCCCTCCCAGAGACAGCTATTGAGGCAGTGTGCTCAGGAGGCCACAGCAGTGCTCAGTCGGCCAGAAGGGTCCTCTTCTCCACATCACCACACAGCTGGCCAAGAGGCTCCACAGCCATTGGATCTGGAGCGGGGCTGGAAATCCATCTGCTCCCACCCCCATCTGAAACACGCTCCTCTTCGCTGCCTCCTAAGGAAGATGTCAGCCTCTGCTTGCATTTGCCACCTCCTCTCCTCCTTGGGCAACCCTATCTGCTAGGAAATGACATGAGCCTAGGCTAGCCCTCACCTTTGATCCAGAACCCAAGCTACCCCTTACCTTCGACCTGGTGGCACCCACAGAGCCTCAGAAGGTAGGCTTGGGGAAAAGGCCACAGTGCCTGGTTAACTCAGAGGTAAACGGTTCAGTATCTCCTCCCAACACATCCGTTTTCCCATCTGTGGGGCTTTGTTCACACTGTTACCTGTGCCTGGAATGCCGTCCCTTCCTGTCCTCTCTAAAATTTCCTGTTAAAATTCTGCCCACCCTTCACAGCTCAGCTCAAAAGCCATCTCTTCCAGGAAGCCTTCTCTGACTACCCGTCCCACAACTGAAAGGAACCCCTCCTGAGACCACACCTCCCTGCCTGCTCCAGCTGTAGGTGATACTGGCCGTGTGATGCCTAGAATTAAAATACACACATCACCTGCCCCCAGAGAGCAGGCTCCTGGTTGGTTCATTTCTGCATTCTACTCTCCTCCTGTACCCAGCACAGAGGAGGTTCTGACTAGAATTTGACCTTGGGGTGTAAAATTTTGACTTCCTTACAGTGGAGAAGACATCCTGGCAAAACTCCCATTTGTCATTTGGAAAAACTTTTACACAATGCATAACACTTGTTTCTCATAACACTCTTGAGGTAAGTATTATCAGGGTTATACCCATTACACAGCTGAAGAAATCAAGGCTTCTAGCAGTTAAGAGACTGCTTATATCAGCAAACTGACCACCAAAACCTGGAGCTGAGACTCCCAGGCATGGCTTGTGGGAGGCTTGATCTTTCTGCCCTGCAGCAGTCTCACTCCCCCAGGGGTTTCTTCCGTCCCCAGCACCCAGCATGGGGCTTGGCTCCCCGGGGAGTTCGAGGAACCCCTCCCATGGCACATCTCACTCTTCTGTCTCTGCTCCTCTTTCACTGTCCCTGAGTGCAGAGGGGCTGCTGGAGGCTGCCTGAGGCTGTCAGGGTTGGTACTCCCACCTCCATACCTGGAGGCCTTGCCCACTGCCTCCATTCTGCTGTCGTGTGGGGGCTGCACATGCCCTGCTTACTGCAGAGACTGGTGCCCTGTTTCTGGGGAGGGCAGGTCTGAGGCTTCTGTCCCCAGAAAACCAAGGACAGAGCCACAGTGTCAGGAAACGAAGCACCTGCCCTGCCTCGCCAGTTCATAGGTTTGGGGTCCGATTTCAGTTAAAAAACACGCCTACTTCTCTTTGAAGTTTGTGCTGTAAGTCAGGAGCACTGAGAAGGGAGGAGCCAGGCCAGCACTCTGCCGTGGCTCACTCTCTCTCCCTCAGGAGTCACCTTCACCACCATCCATTGCAGAAATGAATGGAGGCCGTGCAGCTGCTTTATTAAATATGAATGAGTTGCTGTCCATGGCCCCCACGCGGTCATTTGCCCACTCCATCTCTGGCAATTACTGAGTTGCACACACTGTGCCAACGGGCACAGCGGTCCCTGCCTGCCCTTGCACACTCTGACATCCCCCGGCAGGGGCAGGGCTCAAGTCTGCAGCTGCCTTACCCGCTGATGAAAAGCCACCTCTGGGCTCCTTTGCACCTGAAATTTTCAGTTCCAAAGGCTTAAGGACAGGACAGATGGATTGTGGACTCTTGCTCTCCGAGGTCTGACTGGATATGGCCTGTGGCTTTGGGGCCCAAAGGCGAGGTCTTCTGGTGTGAATGGCTTCTGAGTTCTGTCTGGTCCCAGGAGGCTCGACAGGATCAAAGTGAAAAGCACGTATGGGATGGGGGCGGTGGCTCATGCCTGTAATTCCAGCACTTTGGGGGTGCTGACGCAGGAGGAAGGCTTAAGGCCAGGAGTTTGAAATCAGCCTGGGCAACATAGTGAGAGCCTGTTTCTACAAAAAGTTTTTAAAAATTAGCTGATAATATGTTAGTTTGTAAGTAGGGAAAAATTATTTAAAAAACTAGCTGGGCTTGGTGGTGAACGCCTGTAGTCCTAGCTACTTGAGAGGCTGAGGCAAGAGGGTGGCTTGAACCCAGGAGTTCAAGGTTGCAGTGAGCTATGATTGTGCCACTGGTAGCAGAGTCCTTGTTGGCCCTGTTCACTTCTGTGTCCCCAGTGCTGGGGACAGAATAGATGCTCAATCAGTATGTGCTGAATGAATGAATGAGGTGGGAATTACCATTTGGGAACTGAAGAAGTTGACATTAAATCACAGCTAGGAGTCAAATCCAGAGTGGAGGCTCACCCATGACTCAACCTGCCAAGCCTGGGGACATCTCAAGGGTGGATTCTGTGCCTGCTGCCCCCTGCCCAGGGCAGAGCCCAATTCTGCAACATGGATTTGTTTTGACAAAACAATCAAATCCATGCATGACTACGGTACAGTCAAAGTTGTCAAAGATCATCCTCAAACTAGTAAAAACAAACAAGATCAAATTCTTTTTCTGAACTTAAAAAATTACTTTTATTTTAGGAACCAATAAAATTATGGCAAATATTTACAAATAATTATCTCACATAAAGGTTACATAAAATCAATTCTTCACAAGTAACAGCCACTCATGAAAAGACACACAGATATTGAAACTACGCCAATCTTATTGCATGTTTCTCCAACTAATCTAAAATAAAGGTGTTGCAGTCAACCATTTAACTTAAAAGGAAGCCACAAATTTCAGGTTTGACGAGGAAAAAAAAGTAAAAAAAAAAATTAAACCAAAACCCCACCCCTATTTTCTCCCAAGTCCCACCCTTAGCCCTGCCCTCCTCCCCAAAAAAGAAAAATATGTCCAACATCTTTGGCAAATTGGCACTGCTGTAATTACATTCAAATATTATTACACACAAAAGCAACACACGTCACTAAGAAAAAAACCACCAATATTTCAAGTCAGTTATTTTCTACTAGAAAAAAAGAATACAAAACATACACATTTTTTAAGAAGCATTTTTTTTTTCAATCCGTTGGAGACAGATCATCTCCCACTTTCAAAGGCAATTCAATTGTGGTTTTTGTTGTTGGTTTTTTTGTATTTTTTTTGTATTTTTTTTTTTTTTTACAAGTAAGCGTCTATGCAGGCATCACAAACTTTGGCGGATACAGTAGATATGTATTTCTTTGATGCTGAAAGGTCAGTCCCTAAGACAAAGTCAAATGTCTCAAAGAATTAAAAGCAAAATCCATGTGTCTTCCTGGCAAAGGTTTCCATTTGCAATGTAATCTGCATTTCTACCAATACTCAATGCCCAAGGCCACTAGAGGGTGAAAAACCAGGGCAGCATCTTCCAGCAGGAGTCAGGGCAAACCCAGAGCCAAAACTCCATCCTCAGCCCAACCTTGGAGGCCCAGCAGCTGGGGCTGAGAAGTGGGGCCCAGGCAACGCCAGGCCCTCACTGCCCACACCCTCTGCTGTGCTGGGGGCTTGGGGCCAGGGGATGGGCCTGCCTCTTCCTAAGCCCCGGGACAGGCTGCTGCCGGCTCTGCTCACCTTCTCTGACCCAAGTCGAGGAGAGCAGGCAAGAACTGGCATGGGGAGACTCAGTGCTGTTTCTGAGTTTCAAGTATGTCTGAGGTGTAGGGGAGTGAGTGTGTGTGTGTGTGTGTGTGTGTTTACGTGCTCGTGCACATTATGGAGGGGAAGGCCAGATTCTGAGGCTCTGAACTTTTTGCAGAGTGTTTAAAATAGACTCAGGATTTATTTATTTTCTTTTTAGCTTTATAGCAATTAATTGGCTATTGATTGGTTGGAATGTTCAACTCTCCATTTCCTCAAATACAATAAAATAGTTTCATTAAAATGTATTCATGCTTGAAAAGAAGGGCGCCATTAAATGGTTTCCTTTCTGTTCCACTCCAAGGGAAACGCGCCGTTTGTAAATCAAAAATCCATCATCCAAAATCACTTGTTCTTAATGATGCTTTTGGAGAAGATGAGGGACGTGGCCACAGGCTTGGTGATTTTGGGGACAAGGGTGACCAGCGGCCATAGCCACAGGGTCATGGGGTGGGGGGCGGGGGTCACGGCAGGTGAGGCTCATGTGGCCTCCCCCTGGCATGACCTCCTCCTGCCAGGCCTCAGAGTCGGGGAGAGGATGCATGATTGCCAAGTCACCCCCACCCTGCTGTTTCACCTGCTTCCCTCCCTGGGCCCCGATCAGCCACCCAAAGCTGATGGGTGGGTGGGTTTGTGCCCCTGTCTCTCCTGCCACAGGCCAAGTACCCTACCTAAGACAACTACTTTGAGGCTTCACTGATTGTCCCTCAGTAGATATTAATAGGTAAGCAGCTGCATTTTCTCCTTGTGTTGCTCAGGGGTCTAAGATGTGAGAACAAGAATTTCTGGGCTTTCTGAATGGTGGCTATGTTTACCCATCTTGGAGATGAGCTAAAGGGGACCCCTTGGATTGAAACTCTAGAATGGCAGTGACATGATTCTGAGGTTCCCTTCAATCCTGGGGTGCCCAGGAATGGAGCCTCAGTGCTGAGGAATTACCAGAAAAGGAAAGACAGACTGGTGCCCGCCTGCTCCTGGCCAGCAGCTCATTTCAGAGAAGCTGTTGCCTCATCAGGGGAGCAGGCAGGCAAGGGGCTCACAGCCTGGCCTCTGCAGAGGCCCTTGGGACCTGGCACCACACGAGGTGCAGCCGAGCTGACAGTGGGGAAGTGCACATCAGCACTGTGGTTCCCCCATGAATATGCAAGAGGGAACCCTGAGGTTTGGGGCTACAGGGGACAACAGGGGCAAGGGGCTGAAGGGGCTGCTGAGAGGTGGGGCACGCTGTGGGCTAGGAGTCGTGGCCTGACTGTCCAGCTTTCCAATAATGCATTTTATTACCTTTAAGAAATGTACTTGCCTCGGACCTCTCCGAGGCCAAAAGAACGAAAGAAATAGTTTCCCCAGGAGAGCTGGTGTGTGGCTAGGAACCATCAGAGCAGCCTCTCGATGGGTAACAAGGCCAAATCTGCAGAACTGGCCTTGTAGCAGGGTCACCGTGGAGCTGGTCTAGCTCAGAGCCCTGTGGGATCCACCCATGCCTGCCTGGGCCTGGCCTGGCCATGGGGCAGGAGTTGGTTTCCACCCTCCCGGGAAGCTGTATCTCAGACTCCCCTCCTGGGAAGCTGTATTTCAGACTCATCGTGTTTCTAGGGCTGTGTCAGGGTGCTTGGTTGGTTTTTAAGATTTGCTTCCCTGGCTTGGAGCTCAATTCTGGCCGAATGTCATGAGGAGGGGGTGGCTGGAGCCACTGGCTGCCAAGGCTGGGCAGTCATTCTGGGGTGTGACTTCTGGTAAATGAATTTCACCCCTCAGTGCCCTGTGGCCACATCTGAGTCTCTTCCCTGCACATGTGAAAGGTGCCCAAGCAGCACTGACCTCGCCTGAAAGCCCAGCAGCTCCCCAATCCCGTCCCCAGCACCTCTGACCTTCCACCCAACTCCACCTTCAAAGTGCAAGGCTTGCAAGAGCCCAAGATGAGGCCTGGGAGAGTGGCAGGCTCTGGGCGTGCCCGTTTCTACCCCTGCCTTGCTGGACACCCTGAAGCACATCTCTCACCTCTCTGGGCTCCCATCTCCTCCAAATCTGCAACAAAGGACAGGAGGTGAATGAGAAAGGCGGCAACTGACAGGCAGTGGGGCTCACAGGCTGCTGCCCAGTGGGTCAGATTTGGCCCATGAACATTTTTCTTTAGGCCGACAGAACATTTTACAAGTTTTCATACTTGAATGTCACTCAGGGAGGCAGGCACACTTCTGGGCATCTTGGGCACCACTGCACCATACTGTCTGGTGCCCTGCCCGAGTGGCAAGGTTACGCCACCCCGTTCACCCAGGAAGCAGTTCATTCAGGGGACTTGAGATTGTGATCTGTGTTGCCAGAGCCTGTGGACACCCTGGTGGCCTGGCTTGGGCACTCCTGCATACTGTCACAGCCAGGCCTGGAGCCTGTTCCAAAGTGGGAAGGCAAAGAAAGGGAGGTGGGGAACAGCACATGATCCTGGCACCTGGACTCCTGGAGTCAGGGCTGGACCCATGTCCAGGCCTGTTCAGGGATTATGGTGTGGCCTTGAATTGACTCTGATACCCTCTGAACCTCAGGGACAGCTGGGAAAGAGTCTGGATGAAACCTCAGAAGCGCTGTTGTGGATTTGGTCAAAGACTCCGCAGGTTTCAATGTTCATAGGAAACAAAGCCGCCAACCTCCAGGTCCCTAGGTCAGGCCAGCCTCTGAGTCCCTGTTCTTTCTTGCCTTATAGTGAGTCTGGGGGATTTCTAGGGAATGAGGGTGGGGGAGTGTCTTTAAGCCATACACTCCCATGACAGGAGCACAACTCGGTGGAGAGAGAATGGGGCCTGGAGATCTGAGAATTCACTTTGCCTCTATGATGCCATGTGAGCTCCAAATGTCAATTTTCCTGTCTATAAAGTAGGCATCATGCTCGTTGCCCCACAGAGTGGTTGAGGATTGCAAAGCACCATACAATGTCAGTTATGGAAGGGCTAGCCTTAACTAAGGTGCCTTGGGAAAGGGATGTTGGGTTTGATATATCATCAAATTTTTCTAGGTTGGAGCTAGACTAATGGTATGAAAATTTTTCATAAAATCCACAAAGTCCTTTTCCAAAAGTCAGAGCTGGAACACAGGGCAGAAGGCCCATGGAGAAATGCCCCAGGCCTTCTGCCACGATGCTGGTGAGGCCCCGGACTTGTGTTTTCCATTCAGAATTCTCTGGCATCTACTCAACGGCTTGTGTCCTTTGGAGCCATCCTCACCAAGCTCCCAGGTGGCTCCGCCGGACCGCGAGGTGCTGTGAATTGGTGAGAGCGGGCATGTGTGTGTGAGAACATCCGTGTGCATCCATGTGCGCTTGTGCTTCTGCCTGGCAGCCCAGGAGTCAAGTGGTTGTCTCACAAATACAAAACCAATCCAAGGACCAGCAAAGCCTCAGGTGAGAGAGGAAAGGTATAGGGGGAGCTCATTACAGGGCAAGAAGATAAACAGGATGGGGAGAGGGGGCCGCTGTGGGACAGGTGGGCTTTGCCAAGGAAGGATGCTGCATGCCTCAGGCAGCTGGTTCAGGGGAGGCTGACCTCTTCCCAACAGCCTGGAACCACAAGGAGGGCAGGATCCAAAGATGTGGGTATACATCATTCCAAAAGAAGGGTGACAGGGCGCAGAGGCTCAAGAAGCCTGTGCTGAAGACCCCTGACCCCACCACTTCCTGCTAAATGGACGGAGGCAGGGAGAGAGGTGCCAGGTAACACACCTTCTCCTACCTTACCTGACAGGTGGAGGCTGCAGCCAGCTCACCCTGGCTCCTGGAGGTGGACTCTGGCCCCAACTACCTCCCTTCTTTGCCCCGCAGGTTCTGGGTGGGGGCAGGGGTGGGTGTGCCTGCTGTGAGCTTGCTGGGCTCCATCCCTGGCCTGGGTGACCAGGCTTCCTTGGCAGTTCTTACAGACTGAGTGTCTAGGGCATGGGGCCCAGAACCATCTCTCCCTGCTCTTACTGTCAACTCTCCTCAGGAATAGGAGATGTGGATAGACCAGGGTGACGGGGAGCACCATGGGTTGGGGGTCAGGAGCCCAAGTCCCAGCCCCACCCGCCACCAGTCACTGCTTGAGGACTCCACCTTGCTGAACCTTAGTTTTCTCTTCTGTTCCACCCTGTGGGGGACTTAGGGAACAAAATACTTAGCGGTGGACAGAGGAAGTCTGCTTTGTCTCCCTGCATGGTCCTGGCCTTCCCCAAGCTGGGCCTCAGTTTCCCACAAGGGAAGTTGGGCTAGGTCTTTTTCCAGGCTCTTCTGATTCCCGCCCCTCCAGGTGTTCTTGTTTCCCACTTGGTCCAAATATTAGTGGGCCTCAGGTGCCCACCCCCATCTGCTTGCTTGGAAGTGGAGGGCCTGCCCCAGATGATCCTGTCACAGCCCCAGCTCCCTGGAGAGAGGAGGGGAAGGAAAGAGCTGTGGGGTGGCCCTACAGGTGACCCTGCTGTACCAAGGCAGCCAAGGCTCAACGAGGTGCAGGGTTTTGTCTGAGGTCCCATGGCAAAGACATGTGGCCAGGACCGGGACAAGACCTGCCTGGCCTGCTGATCCCAAGTTCAATCTCTGTCTGCCCTGGCTCTCTGCCATCCTGGTGACATACAGATATGGGGGACACTGTCACCTAAGAAGGCCAAGCCCCCTCTCATCACTGTCATTCAGCCCAGGTTTGGACAAGGGCTCTACCTGGCTGTTCTGAGTTAACAAGAGAGACTATGCGAGGAATTAAGGCCCCAGGTAGAGATGATGGCACCTGGCACCCCCATGTCAAAATCACTCCCAGGTCACACAGCAGCTCCTCACTGCTCTCCTGCCTCTCCCCCAGGAGGCCTTCCTCTGTCCCCTAGATCTTCCCGGCTGGCTTCCTCTGACCACCCTAGCCCACAGTGAGTTCTCCAAGCTCCCTCTCCAAGTTCCCGTGGCCCTTGGCTGTGGCCCTGACCATCGCGGCCCCTTAGATCAACAGGTGGGCATGCATTGTGTGAAATTAGGCATCTGCCCCAGCCCCAGCACCTCCACGCCCAGCTGCCTACTAAGCTCCATGAGGACGGGGAGGGTCTGCCCCGAGAGGATGCTCGGAAGTTCTGGCTGTAAGCTGTTTGTGATCTGGGTGTGGGGGAAAGTCCTCTGTGTTAATTATTGTCTACATCACTGGAACAGACTTGCCCAGAATCCACTTGCTGGGGTCCTGGAGGGTGGGTGAAGTGTCCGTGGCAGGTGTCCAAAGTGACCTGAACCTGGGCATGCCTCAGAAAACACAGTTCCAGGGGCTGAGGGAGTAGGGAGAGCCTCAGGCGCCTCCTTGGCTGGGATCATATGATCTCCTGCATCCCATCCAGCCCTCACATTCAAAGTCCACAACGTAATCAACACCTCGGATGACATTCTGCTTCGGAAAAGTAGCTGAGGGATCTCCCAGACAGTTTTCTTTGAGTTCTTTGATCTGGAAAAGAGCTGCTCATACTGCATCGGTCCCAGAGAAATGGAGGCAGGAAACCAGGACATCTCCCCAAAGTGTGCTCCTCTTGGAGAGGGGCCTCGGGGGAGCCTGCAGCACAACCAGCCCAGTGAGACTCGTCGTGAAGATACTAAAGAAGGAGGGATGAGCAGGAGGCTGGGGCCCAAGGGCAGCATCCTCCATCTCGAGGACAGCTCTGAGCTCACCTGCCAGGGTCACCCAGGGCAGAGAGGATGCTCTGCCACAGGTCTAAGATGTCCGGTGATGCACCAAGAGTGCAAGATACATCATGGGTGGGGCAGTCTTCTCAGTTGGACCTTCAGGCCCACAGAAAAGCAAGAAGGTATTTACATGGGTGCTGCTGAAGCAACAAAAGCGAGCTCTCCTTCCCAGGCTGGGGTGGTTACGATGGATGGATAGTCAGACAGCTGGGGGACTGGCAGACTGGGCTGGGGCTGCGGTTATTTGCAGAACAGTCTATTGGTTTGCAGAGACTCAGTGGCCATCGGGAGAAGCTCATAGATTGGCTTTTAGAAATGGACAAGCATCCAGAAGTCCAACGGCCCCATCATAGGGCCCCAGAGTCCCTGGAGGAAGAGAGGAGGAGGGGAGCTTCAGGCAAGTGGGGGGTGCTGGGGGATGGTCTCATGGGCTCCTCTGGCTCTCTTCAGGAGGGCTGGGTGGCTGTCACCCTCAATGATATGTGCCATCAGTGTTTGGTGCCCGCCTGGCTCCAAGGGTCAGTGACGGTCATAGGCAGTGGCAGCTGCAGGTGGGGCGGCTCCTCGGGCGGCAGCGCTATAATAGTAGGGGGAGCCTGGGAGAGACGGGAGAGAGCACTGAGGTCAGATCTGGGGTCCCCTTTCCACCAGTCTCCTCCACTTCTGTCCTTTCTTCCCCTCACCCAGTCTGGGCCACCATCCTCTCTCACCAAGATCTCTGTCCCAGTCTGTTCCCCAAATGGCAAGTCCCATCAGGGCCACAACCTGCTCACAAGATTTCGAGGCTCTTCACCATCTAGAGCTGGGGTCAGGAGCCTGGGGCCCTTGGGTCCCAACCTCCCAGCTGCCCGTTTTAGTGAATAACATTTTACAGGAACACAGTCTTGCCTATGAATTTAGGCATTGCCCATTACTGCTTTACTGCTATTATGACAGAGTTGGGTAGTTGCAACAGAGACACTGTGGCCTGCAAAACCTAAAATATTTACTCTCTGGCTCTGTATAGAAATCATTTGCCAACTCCTGACCTAGAACATAAAAACATGAAAAGCATTCCCTTTGTTTGGCCTGCAGGTGCTCTGTGATCTATCCCCAGCCAGCATTTCTGAATTCATTTCCCTCAGGGAAGGCCCCTCCTGCCCACACTCATATATCATGCTGAAGCTGGACGAAACTCCTTGCAGCTGTCTCATATATACACAATGCGAACGGATGAGCACATCCTCTGTGCCTGTACATGTGCTAGGGACTGTGCATGTATTATCTCATCTAAACCTATGGGGTAGGCACAGTTTAGCTCATACTAGCATACTCTCCTGCCTCTGTGCCTTTCCCCAAAACGTGCTTCCTGCCTGGAACTCTTGGCCTGCACCCTCACCCCTTTTCCCATCTGTTAAACTTCTAAGCCTCTTTCAAATCTCAGAGCCCTGTCTCCTCCTCTGGGAAGCCCCCTGCCCTGAGCTCACACTCCCCTGTAGTCTGTCCCTATGCTATGGGAAAGACTTCTTTCTGCACTTCCCCCATCCCCGGATGGAGATCCCCCAAGAGGCAGAAGCTGGGTTCTACTCTTCCTGGGAGTCTGTCCCCAGTTCCAGCCTGGAGCCATATGTGGCACCTGCTTGGCTGGATTGGACATGTAAACGAACCAACTTTGCTGAGTGAGCAAACAATAGCGAAGACACCCCCTGCCCATTCATTCATTCACTCATTCATTCACCACTCCTGACCCTGCTGGGGGCAGGGCTGGGCAATAATGGGGCAAATGCCAGCCTGACACAGGTTAATATTCAGAGCAAGAAGGGGATCCAAGGTCAGAAAGAAGCTCTGGAGAGTGCAAGATGGTTCTAGCAAGTTGGCTTTTGGATTAGGGAGAGTCAACCTGTACCATAACTGGGGGCTGAGTCCTGGAGTCTGCCAGAGTAGGAGTGACACTTTGGGATGCACCACCTCTCCTCCTTATTCAGCCCTGATGAGCCAATGTACTGCTCCCTCCCCATCCCCCCAAGGAGGCAGTATGGCAGTGGAGGAGCTAGCACCTTGCTGTGCTGTTCTAGACGGCACAAACACCAACCCCATGCCTAAGTATTCCCTGAGATGGGTTTTCTTCTGCCACCTCTTCTGTCACCTCCCTGGCTGCAGTCCCGACTCAGAGACCCCTGTCAGCCTTCCTCTGTTCTCTCTTCTGAGGGATGGGGACAGCCATCCATGGAGTGTCTGCAGTGCCTGCCCTTCGTCCTGCCTGCAGGTGAGCCCAGAGGAAGGCAGGTGTGTGTGCATGAGAGGGGCATGGCACAAAGGCAGGGCAATCACAGGGCCTGCCCTACACATGGGCCCCAAAGGACAGGAAACGGAAGTAGAGTCTTCTCCTTGGAGGATCCCTGGCTTGACCCTCCAAGCCCTCAACCCCAGACACCTCTCACCCTGGACTCTGACCCACTCCCTCCCAAAGCCAGGCTAGACCCTCCAGCGGGCCTCCGCGTGAGAGCTTGCATTTACTGTGAAAAATGAAAACATCACCTCACAAAGCACTCTGTCTTCCCGGCACCCATTAGACCTCCATCTAGAATAAACTTGTCCTTTCTTCTGTCATTTTTCCTCTCTAATTCACATTATCGTCAATTTACTGCTTGACACAGTCATTCCCGGCTCTGCTTTCTCTCTAATCCCTTTACAGCGGCCACAGGCGCTCCTATTCTAATCCTAATTGACCGCAGCCAGCCTTTCTTCCTGCCGGGACCGCAGCCCCCTTGCCACCCTGGGGCCCTGGTGGGATGCTGAGTCACAGTTGCCCTGGCTGAGGGACATTCTCCCGAGAAGTCAAAGTGCCCCAGTCCTTCTGCTTCATCTCCTGGCATCACTGATCCTCACCTTGGCCATTCCTGGGAAGGAGGCTTCAGCCAGGCTGGCCGAGGTATCGGCAGCACGTGCGAGGGTGTGTGCGAGTGGGAGTGGGGATGTGAGCATGTGTCTGTGTGTGTATGTGCGTGTATGTGTGCATGTGTGTGTGAGTGTATGAGTGTGTGAGCATGTGTGTGCCTGTGTGTGTGTGCATGTGTGTGTGTGTGTGTGAGTGTATGAGTGTGAGCGTGTGTCTGTGTGTGTGCATGTGTGTGTGTAGGCTCTCGCCTGTTCCACAGAGCCCACCAATCTAACAGGAGCACAAGGGACCTCCGGACAGGTTTCCATGCCCTGGCACCCTCCCCAGATGTCACGAATAATCCATCTAGGTCTCCCTGCCCTGGGGTATTCTCTCAGGCCACACTGAAGACACTGTGGGGCAGGGCGGGCCGGAAGAGGTGAATGGGCCTGGAGCTATTTGCAAGGCTGTGGGCTGGGGAGCCAGCAATCTCACCCATCTTCAGGAAGGCGGGATCACTGCTTCCTCCGCCCTGCACATCTCAAGAGAGCATGCAGGCAGCTCCTGTTGGAATGAGGCCTCAGGGATGACTATCCTCAATTTACATCCAAGGCAACTGAGGCCCAGACCTGCCTGGGCTCCTCCAGGTTATAGACTTGGGCAGTGCAGGGACCATTTCTCATGTTTGTTGCTGCCCAATATCGTTTGTGCTTTTCCTGTGTTTGTAGAGATTCTGCAGTAGGAGGCCTGCTTCTTTGAGCCAGAAGTCAGAACTCATCCTCCCAGCTTCCCTTGCTGCTAGGGCACAGGTGTGTTTCGTGGGCTCTGCCAATTAGACTTCCTTGTATCTGACCTTGATTGAGAAGGGAGCCACTTGAAGCAGTGGGCTGGTGGACTCCATCTGTTGGGAGTGGGTGGCAAAGGCATCCAGCTTTGGCTGGGGGCAGGACAGAGCTTCTGGTGCCTGGTTCCGAGCACCCTGGGAAAAGTTACAGTGGAGTGGAGCTGCAGGCTGGGTGCTGGCTGGCAGCAGGGCTGTCGATGCTAGTGCAACTCTAGTTGTGTGGTGGGTGTTGTCCTGGCTGTGTCCCATGCCTACCTCTTTTTGTCCTCCTGGAGATTCTAGAAGTCCCAAATATCCCTTAATAAATTCATTTTCTGCTTAAGCCAGTCAGAGTGGATTCCGCTGTTTGAAACTGAAAGTCTGACAGATACAGATAGTAACCCGCTTTCAAAGCTGGACCAGAGCCAGTCTCATCACTCACACACAGGTCTGAGTATTCAGGACTCAGGACTCCCAAGGCCTGTTTCTACAGAGGGGTGAGGCCTCTTTTCCTGGCTTGGTGGTGTTCAAACCGCGAATCAGTCAGGGAGAGTAGAGTACCACAACACATACTGGTTCCAGAAATAGGGTCTGGTGTCAGGGTGACCTGAATTTAAATCCTCCTTCTGCCACCTGAATGCTGTGTGACCTCAGGTGAATTAGTTCACCTTTCTGAGCCTCATTGTCCTCTTCTGTATAATAGAGATAATAATATGTGCTCTGTAGGGTTGCTGAGAGGACGAAATCAGATAGCCCATGTGAAAAGGGTTTTGGGTGCCTGGTACAATTAGCAAGTGCTCATGTAGATGAATGGAGTTTTGCTTCCTCTTCCTCCTCTCCATGCTGTCTCTGGCCCCCTAAAGGTACTGAGCACTTCCCAGCACAGACACCCCTGCCTGAGGCTCCCACCCACAGCACGTGAGCTCCCTGGGACAGAGTGTGCATCTTTTCCACAACAGGCACACAGCCCAAGCCTAACAACTGGAGCTGTGAACTAGATTTCACTCCAGCTTGAGTAGCAAAAGCCTCGGATGTGGTCTAGTCCTGCCCTCCCCTCCCTATCTCCTCAGACCTGCACAGTCAGGTCCAAACTCCCCAGCCTGGCCTTCAAGGGGCCGCTCTGTGCACCCTCCACAGATCACCCCACCTCCTACACCAAGCCTTTGCCACACGTGCCTGAGAAGTTTCTTCTAATTTCTCTGCTTCTTGAATTCCCAGGCAAATAAATGACAGCCACTATCAACTTCTAGGACACCTTGTAAAAATGAGAAAAAGGTGTCCCTTTTGAGAAGGTGCAGCCCCGTGCCAGGGCTCAGGGTTTTGTGCCATGCATGGGCTGGGGTTCAGCTCCCACTTGTCCCCTTGGGCAGTGCAGTCATGTGTGGCAGCCCTGGGCCACCATGGCCTCCTTGGGGTCACCTCTCCATCAGAAGGATCCTTTCCCACAGGCCAGCGTCCAGGTCTCCTGTGTGCCATATCCCCTGGGGTCTCCCAGCAGGACTGGGATCAGGCCTCTGCCTGAGGCAGATTTCCTGGGAAGAACTCCCAGGATTGGGCCTCAAGACTCATCTCCCTACCCCCACCCCTGCTGGAAGACACTGGTTCAGGGAGCCCACAGCCAGCCCATGCCTCCTGTTTCCTGAGACAGATGTCTGGGTCAACTCAAATAGTCCATTTAAGAAAAAAACATTAGGTAAGCGGATATCTTGGTTCGATACTTAGAACTACTTTTGACCAAAACCAAAAGAGTCTGAGAAGAGATCAATCTGCAGATTCTGCCCCTCTTGGAGACCACAGACAATAAGAAGCTAGGAGTCTTCTGCAAGGCTTGAAATCTCCTTGCACAGGGACCTGCAGCACTAATGGGAGTTGTTTCTTATTGAATCCCCAAGTCATGCATGACACACCAAAATCCTTTGGACAACCCAAGGCCCCAAGTGCATGGAATGGTGGTAGCAAGACAGAAGTGGTTTCCACACTGTGTGTCTGTCCTAGCCACCAAATCAGGTTTGGGGAGGGGTCAAGGCTGAGATTACACGGCCTTTGTCACAGACCTATGGCTTGGCAACTTGAGTTTGAAGACACCAGGTTATGGCTTTTCTGATGAAGCCTGTTTCTCAGTCCTAAAATAATTAAGGATCCAAGGAATTAAAAGGTTCTTCCTTAAGGAGGCCTTGTTAAGCTGGGCAGATAAACCTGGGTGGTCTCAGAGGGCCCTTCCCTGTCTGACCTTTCACTGCTGTAAGTAGAAAATTCTTAGCTGACTGCTGTGGGAGGGCTCCATGTTGCTGCCTGCAGGCTGATTGGCCGGCTCCACCTCCCAGATGGTGAGTGACATCTTTGATCCCATGCCTCTACTTCATGTCCCAGAACCTTTAGGTCCAACTGGCACTCACTAGCTGGTTTCATGTAAGGTCAGTCCAACAAAACAGAAGGCTCTCCTCGGCCTTTTGAAGGCTGAGTAAGACTTGCATGGTCTTTGCAGTGGCCCAAATCTTGATGATGTTTACAGATCAGACTGCCACCAGTCAAGGACAATCTGCCAATCCAAAGCTTGGGCAGAGGGTGGGCACCAGCTGAGCCCTAAATGGCATGCTTTGTCAGACCTCCAGCCACAGGCAACCAGGTTCTAACAGAGCCGGCTCTGGTGATGTCCATGCAGACATCACTAATCCATCACTGGGCATCAGGATCTTTATCAAGATGGTCTCCAGGCAGCCACTACCAATCAATTCAAGTTGGTGTCTTTACTGACACTTATTTAGAGCGTTCTCACCTGAATATGTCATGATGCTTAAGAAATAGAAGTTACTCACAGGTAGGCACTTTTCCTACCTTCCTCTTTCTCCTTCAATGCCCCCTTTTTCCTCTGTTTCCCTTCTGTGCCATTTTTCCTAACCCACCAAAGCATCTGGGGGAGGGAAGAGGGCATGAGCAGGGCTGGAGCACTATTTACTGCCCTAAGGCCCCCATGAAAACACCTGTACTCCATGTGTCTGGGCAAGCTACCCACCCACCGCAGTGACCAGACCTCAGGATGTCGAGGGACCCAGGGCAATGAGGAGGCCTGGATGGGGTAGCTGATGGCCCAAGGGCCCCGCAGGGCCTCCGCCAGTACTCACCAAGCAGCCCCGGGTTAGGGAACCTCCAGGAGTCGTTGTACGAGGAATACTGAGGGTGGCTGTAGGGAGTCCCGGAAAACTCACTCCCTGTGTATGGTGGGTGGAGAGAGAAACAGGAACCAAACGTCAAATCCAGTTCAGAAAAGGCCCTGGGTCCCAGCCAGCCTGGTTGCCAATGGCATTTGCCTCTTCCATGAGTTGCAGGTGCTTTTGTAACCAACAAAAGCAAGTCAGGTCCACATCATTATGGAGTGGGCAGCTGTCGCTGGCATTGTCTGTATTTCCCCTCCTTATCAGTGGGAGTGAATGGCAGACTCTCACATGTGTACCATGGAACTCCCATGTCGTTCTGTGGCCCCATGTGCCAGATGTTCCTTGGGGCCATTGGCCCATTTTACATATGAGAAGGCTGAAGCCCAGGTCGTCTCACAAAATGGTCTTGATACACCTTGCTAAGTTCAAGGCTGCAGACT